>NC_136613.1:21227960-21555460 GCF_933228915.1 Telmatherina bonti | reverse complement strand
TTTTTCCAATATGAAATTTACTCCCATGGTGTGATTCTGCACATTTATTTAATATAACAGCATTAGACAGAGAGTAGTTTCCTGTCCAGGACAAATTGTTGCAGTTTTAACACTGTTCTGTTTTGGAAAGAGCAATTATGAGTGTTTTGAGACATCCCAGTGAAATGTCATTTGTAAACCAACTAGCACTCCTAGAGCAAAGATATTTGTCACACCTACTGTAATGCACCATCAAGTTGCTGAAGCATCGGCTCTTCCTGAGGGGCCCAGGAGGGGAATCAAGGAAACTGTCGAATTAATACATGCAGCGAAGATTCCTCCTGTCATCTCAGCTCTCTTTTACCACTGCCTTTTAAAAGCCATTTAAAGGCACCAAACTGAACAGGACAGACAAGCTTGACAGCGACTCTTGAAATAGCATCTGTCTCCTTTAACACTTAAATAAACTATGATACTGCCTTTTACACATGAGCTTAATTTTAATTAAGGATTTGATTTATCTTGTCAGTGACAAAGCCACATAGTTTAAAGATATGCCAGAAGCAATCTATATACTTCTTCCCAAAAGGAATATTCCAGGCTCTCACTCTGCATAATCCTTTTCCTAATTGGACATGTGTTTAAAATTATAAAGCATCATTGTAGCTTCTGATGTATAGTACAATCAGAAGGATTTTTCAAGCTGTTCAATTTGACAACAAAACATCCTGAATCACTATGTTCTCTCCAGGTGTCTTCATGGTTGTGTTCCCTAAAGTAGTGACAGAGATTTAACGGAGGATGGGTTTGTCTTGCTGTGTACAGAGCAAAAGGACAAAAGTTTCATGATAAGATCATGTTTCTGAGTGCCACTGTAGATAAGAAACTGTAATGTTCAATCACAGCAGGCTTTATCCAGATTAACAAGCTTATGGCTGCTTCTCCTTATCTACTTCAAACTTAAATTTCTACCTCCCACCAAACAGCAAAAATAATTGAGCTGTTTCCTGTTCTAAATATATTTGCTGTTAAATTAGAGATTGCTGCATTTCATAAACTAATACGCCCTGGGAACGATATGCTAAAAAAGAATAAAGTAATTTATCTCAGATAAGGAAGAGAGATCTACATTTATTCCATCTCCTCTGCCTGCTGTAAACTACCTGACAATTGTTCATTAATGATTCCCAGTAAATTCCTTAAAATGGTAATTTGTCATCCTGTCACTTCATTTGTGACCTAAAATTCCTCACTAGAGGCATCATCAAATAAATTAATCACTACCCAGGATCCATTTCTCCCTTGTGTGTGCTATTATGCCCAGCTCTCTTGTGTTTCTCTTCATTTACATATATTTAATGGCCCAGTTGTGGTTGGTTGTGCCATGCGACTTGCATAGCTCATGTCAGGTGAAATATTCCAACTGCCATAGTCTTTAACAGTGCGAACCATGTCTTGTTCATTTTCCTTGAACAGGAGAATAAAGGGAATTAAAGTCATTTTATGGATCTGTAAAACCAGAAGTGCACATTTTGCAGGTTTCTGGATGGGAGATTACACTAATAGAAGGTTACACTTTTATGAGATGCTTTTTAGGAGATGTTGTTCTGACAAAACGAGCTTCTTTATTTTCTATGTGTGTGTGTGTGTATATATATATATATATATATATATATATATATATATATATATATATATATATATATATATGTGTGTGTGTGTGTGTGTGTGCGTGTGTCTGTGTGTGTGTGTGTGTGTGTGTTACACGGTTGCTTATACAGTCGCTTATAACGAGAGAACTATTTTAAAGAATGAAATACATGAACTGTCAACACAATTCGGTTTTATTTAATTGTATCTCATTACAGTACATATCTACAGTACATTACACACCAGATAGATTGCTTGTTGTGTTCCTCAAGGGAATTGTGCTGCTGAGTGAGAAGCTGGGATCACATGAGGCCTGAACTCCAAACATGAATATTTCTACAGTCAAACAGAACTACATAAAATAATAGCATTGAGTTTATCATAGCTCTGGGATGTATTGCTGCATTTTGTTTAACATAATACTTTGACGTCTTCCTCTGATTTTCTGTTACATAAAAGACAGAAAAGTTATGTTTAGTTTCTTGTGAGTATTGTCAACCACCTTGTCTTGTGATTTTTCTGCCATCAGAACTTTAGAATAGTAACTCAATTGTCATGTTTTGCTTTTTTATGTTTAAAATCACATTAAACACAAGCTGCAGATCGCTTCTGTTTCAATAACAGTTCTGGTATTTAAAAGTACTTTTTTCATATTTTGGTTTATATACATGTTATTGAATCACACTGTTTTCCAATTTTTTGACAGAAAAAAATCCTAATTATTTTTAGGGGCTGATAACATGTCATGTTTTGAACTTGCATCCTCATTAAGGGTCCCTAACACCAGAGGACATGTGAATGCGCTAGCAGCACTACCAGAGACAACAACGAGCACATGTCGCCACAGGATTTTCTCTCACCCAGCCACCCTGTTAGAACCTCACAGCCTGTTTCAAATGAAATTAGCATAATTAAGAATTAACATGCATTAATTGTTGTGCTTAATACAAACTGAAGACAAATGTGTCACTTACTGTAGAGGATCTGCTAAATGCTTTGTCACCTCCCCAGTGGCTTTTAGGTGGGAATTTAAAAAAAAACAAAAAAAAAAACAGATGACACAACAACCACTTTGGATAAATGCAAATAACATTCCACAAAAAGCTTGATGGAACGCATACCTTGCTTGCATATTTATTGTGATGCACAATTATTTATAGCTGCAAACACTGCTGAGAAAGAGGACTTTTCTCTGTGTAGATTGCAGCTTCCGTAATCCATAGAGCTTTATTGACCAGATCCTCCATATAACACATATAAAAGACCAAAACAAACAAAAACACATAGTAAGTCTTTGACCAGCTGAAATTCAGCTGCTGCTTTATATTTAAGCCTGTGACTATTGTTTTATTTTGGTTACCAATTATGAATAAATCATGCAATTAGTTGCCAACAGTGAAACCACACTTCTCTATGTAAATGACCATTTCTCCTCTACACCTTTTGTTCAGGGTGCAGGAGGAAACCATGTCAAGAGGAGCCACAATTGTGAACATGTGGCAAATTAATAAACAAACACAAACACCCCCCCCCTTACAGCTTGGTTGACAGACATGTCCGTCTTTAAGGGAAAAGAAATCAAGCAGTGTGTCGATCAAGGAAGTTTGTGATGTTGCAAAGATGGGCTTATAACAAAGCAAGTAGGGACATATGAAGTGTGAAGTAGGGCTCAACCTGGCAATAAAGTCTGGCATTTGGAGAGTGCAAAGCATGAAGAGGGTAATGCTACACTGTGCCACTTTGGGTGGTCGAGGAGCTGTCCTTTATTCTTTCCCTTTGTGGTGTGAGAGATAGAAGGATGATGGGAGATGATCAAAGAAGATCAAACAATTGTGGCACAAAAACCTCAGAAGTCAGCTGTACTTTTTTAATGGTGCTTCACGATAACATTCCCTATACATATTTAACTTTTTAATATATTTTTTAATTATATTTTAGTTTTGGTTTACAATGTAAATTTGTTCTGTGACATGATCTGGCCAAAAGGTGGCACTTGCAATGTCTTGCAATTTCAATATGAGCAATTGGAAGTTTTGTATTTTTCAGTTGTTTTGGGGTTAATGTAATTTTTGAGCATTGTGCATGCAGAAACCGAATATTTGGCACATGTCAGCAACATGGTTTTAAAAGACATATCACCCACAACAGGATGAATTTTAAACCCTTTGATGATCCTTTGACTCTTCATCTTTCCTACTGAAGTCCAAATGTCATTTTGCCCTGTGTTCATATTTCGGAAGAAGCAGCTTTGCTTTCAGTTTAATGTAAATTAGCTAATTTTATTGTTTGTCAAAGTTTCTTCATTCTCTAATGTGCCCTTCCAAAAAGGGATGTGAGGATTTTAGATTTTCTTGGTACACATATTGTCAAAGAAACAATAATAATTTTATCATTGTTATGCATTAATATGACACTATAGCTGTGTCACACCTTGATGTGTGCAGACTACGTAAGTAGGCAACAGTCTTCTACATATTCTGCTCCAATGCTCTGTTTCCCACCAATTACAAATCCCAAATTTATCTAATTAGCAACCCCATTTTTTTTAACAAAAAAAACACAAAAACATTTTTCTAAATAATAGAAATGGTGCCAGTAATTTGAATTTTATTTATTTTCATCTACCTGTGTTTCTAAATTACAAACATGTGGGGGATGAGCTCTCCTCCGGCTAAGAGTACAATAAAGCTCTCTGGCTGAGAGCACATCCTGTAAAGGTGACGTTAACTTCAGTGAAAAATAATCCTGGTTAGACCAAGCAGCAACCTCTGGCGGTTAAAAGGGAAGCCTGTAAGTGCCAAAAATTGCAGTTTACCCCTTATCCACTAGGGGCTAGCTCCAAAACAGAGCAAATCTCCATAGACTCCCATATTAAAAAGACCAACTTCACAGCAGAAGTAAACATGTTTACAGCCTGGTAAAACAAAACAAAAAAAAACAAAACAAAAAAAAAAGAAATAAAGAAAAACATTTTAGGCTTAATAGATCTGGTTTACCTTCATGACAACTCTGGGGACAGTGATTTCTTAAAAATTTTTTATGATGAGGTCCCTGATTTCCTGCTACAAAAAGACAGAGCGTAGCACAACTATGGTTTTTAGCTGGTTTAACAGAGTGAATTAACTT
Organism: Telmatherina bonti; assembly: GCF_933228915.1. Classification (NCBI taxonomy): domain Eukaryota; kingdom Metazoa; phylum Chordata; class Actinopteri; order Atheriniformes; family Telmatherinidae; genus Telmatherina; species Telmatherina bonti. Next base: position 21,550,705 of record NC_136613.1, on the reverse strand, counting down.
TAGTCCACCTACCTCCATTTGCTGGTTAGCTCCTCTTGGCTCTGGGTTAACTCAGTTAGGACTTAGCTACAGGCAGGCCAGAGTTTGATAGACGTGAATCATCCACCCAATGCTCACAGCCCTCCTCAGCTCCACCTCTTTACCCATTTTTGTATTTTCTGGGAGAGACGACACAGGCTGCCAAGACGGCAACAGTGGGATTCACCCAATGAGCTTCAGCTCAGCTCTTCAGAAAACCTACGTTGATGACGTCACAGGGGCTACATCCATCTTTCATATAGTCTATAAGTCAGACACACATGTAATTAAATTCATTTGTTGCTATTGGACACAATACTGCTCCTGTCCCAGCTTGTTTTCTGAGACAAAATATGTGTGTATATATACACATTATTTAAAAAAAAAAGTTCTCACCAGCACTCTGCTGTTCATTCTTTTCTATCAAGTGCGCAATGAATTCTGGGAGAAAAGAAGCCACAAAGGATGCATCGCTTGTAGCCTTCATTTCAAGCTAATCTGGAGCCAAACGAAGTGTGGATTCCAAGGAGCTTTTGAATTGAGACAGCACTTGGCGTATCACTATGACGGGTGTTGCTGACGATTTCGCATTTCGAAGTGTCCATACACTGAATTGGGACACAGCCAATAAATGTGTAAAACTGCATGAACCTTTGAGTTTTACATATATGTGTCATTTGATGAGAATATAACAGAATGATCAGAAACAAAGTTGAGGAAGCTTCATTTCAACCAAATCGACTCTGCTTGATAAACAATAATTAAAGGCAAAATATTAACTTTGGATTTCTGTCAGACAAAACAGACTGAGGAGGCCACAGGACCTACCTGGGTCTTTGAGGCTTCGTTTTGTGAAATGCCTTGTGAAAAGGATTTTGAACATTTGTTTTTAATTTCATTACAGAAATTTAGAAACAAAAAATCTAGCTTTAGGCTTCCTTCCAGCTGAATGGCTGCTGTTTTAAGACCAAACAAAATAAATAATAACTTGAATAGTGAAAATAAAGAAAAACTACATATCTGAAATTAAAAGCAGTGTCTTCTACTGATGCTTTTTTTCACTGATGACTAAAAAGCATTGACTTTATGCTGAGTTGGTTATATTTGAAAAGTTAAACGAGACAAAAGACATATTTTGTTGCTGAACATATTATGTTGGTCTGTAAATCCGATCAGAATTGTATTTTGCAAATGATACAATGCCCTTTTGTTTTTGTGTCACTTTCAAATATAAGCATGATTCAGCCAACCTGCAAAGCATTTACCTTGGCATAATGAACTGCTGTTATTTTGCACATGGATATCTTTTTCACATATCTTTTTTTGCAAGATTTTATAGCATGCTATACAACTCTGGTCCCCAAGTGCCACAGTCCTGCAACTTTGAGAGTTTCCCTGTTGCAATACAGCTGACTCAAATCAGTGGTTGTCAAGCTCTGCACAAGTCTGTTAGTTAAGTCTGATGTGTCTCAGGTGTGTTGCACTTACAGAACTGGGGTTCTCAAGGATCCGAGATGGCCACCCCTGCTTTACAGGCTGATGACCATTTCTTCACAATGACATTTTTTTTCTTCTATTACTGTAAAGAATATGAGAATAATCAGACAAGACTTAATCAGACATGACTTGTTTTGTTTGGAGGAAATAAGTCTTTGTCATACTCTCCCAATGACATATGCCTCTTTTGCAACTAGCATGGACCAAAAACAAAGCAAATGGCAACAATCAAATGTAGTCTAACTTTTTTGTATGAATTGGCTTGAAATGATGTGTATGTTGATTCGTGTTTGTAAAGTGCCCTGTGACAACATTGTTGTGAATACAAATAAAGCTGAATTTAATTGAATTGTTTTGGCTCAGGTGGAAATGGCACTGATCTGCTGTTATAGTTATGGTTCAATATACTTTGATTTATTGTTAAATAATTAATCATGATATCCCTACTTCTAAAGTCCATGTGGTAAATTCTAATGCAATTACCCAATAGCATAAAAATACAACATCTACCAGGCTCATATTCTCCCTACAGCTAAATGTTTTTTTAAAACTTTGCCAAAATGTAGATAGACTCAGTCTGTTTAAAGGTTACTTTAGTTTCTTCTAAACGATAAAAGTTAGTTCCATATTTATTGGTTCCCCATGTTCTTTAATCACCTCAGTTGCTTCTTGGACAAACTGGCAGAGACACAAAGTGTCCACAGACAGATAAATAAGTAAATACTCATACAGTTGTAGTTTCCACTATAGATACTACTAAAAGGTTGGCATTGCTAGCAATTAACCATAAATTGAAGCTTTACATCTAACTTGTTGCATAATGACACCTAGTCAGGAGATCTTTGAGTCAGATGTCAAAGCACTGGAAACTCTCTCAGCATTAATTTTCAACATGTGGTAATTTGCTGCATCTTCATCTGACTGGATGACTTGCTGGCATTTAATGGCTGCCAGAGTGTATGTTTGTAGTCTGAGGGGTGGTGGGGGACTATAATATGGTACTTTCAACCAGAAAATGAGAATCTAAATCTTGCGACTGGAATTTAAATCCTGCAGATGACAATTATTGTTGGGCTTTTGCTTTACATTCTACATCTTTAGTTGCTGTTTCTTGAACTGCTTCGTTAGCATTAGCTAAACACAATGGTTTGGGTTAAATCTCAGAAGGTTCATTTCTCTGTGTTGCTACAAGCAGAGTTACCAAAGCAACACTTCTATGACAATGCTCCCATCTGCTTACATTTTGTTACACACTCATGTAATTTATTTTAGACATTTCTGAGGAAGCTACCAGGCATGTTGGAAGACAGGAAGAAGAAGGGTTTAAAGTGGTATCAAGGACTCTTGACCAAGGCTCCATATCTAACAAGTAGAGAGTGAAAACAGGATGATGTGATAAATATTAACCGATTAACATCAACACTTTAGCACCTCCACCACTGAATAAAATCTTCTATTTTTAGCCTGTACATTTTTTTCTATTTGGCTTTCTCCTCTGTGGAAACAAAACAACCAAACTTTGCTTTACTTAGCAGAAAAGTAAACTTTTAGTTAGTTTATTCTCTGTTTTATTCAGAAAAAGTCATATTTCTCCTCTTAAGTGGACTGTTTTTACTGTTTTTCCTTCTTCTGACAAAGAAGCAGAGCTATACATTCACAAAGAGGTGAGAGATTTTCCACATTAATCTAGATTTAATATTCATTTCAAAATACATTTTCCCTATTAATTAAAAGTAAACCATGTATTGTATGGTACATTATCCCCCTAACGGCCCCATGTGGAGATTATGAAGTGGAAAACTAATTGTGTAGACTTTAGCATTTGGGTTTTGCCTGAGTCATTTACATATCTGTAAGGAGATGTGGATGTATGTGCAAATAAGCAGAACTTTATGTATCCCACGCTTTCGCTGCCACCACCGCTGTCCTCCCCTCCCCCGTTTACAGAGGAAGTCAAAGAAGAAGTGTTGCTTCTCTCCCCTCAGCTAGAGAAGGTAATGAGATTCTGTGCACCCTCTATTACAAGGAGGATGAGAAATCTGATTATTAAGGAGAGGCATGTGGCAGTAAGAAAAATCTGTTTGTTTTTTTTCTTATTGTATCACCCCAAGAAACAAAGGTGACCCCCGTGTTCTGTTCATTAAATCTTGCCTCGTCTAATTTATCAAAGTAAACTATCACAGTTTCTGCTTAGCTAATCAGAATGGGGAAACTTGTTAGGTGTGCCTCAAAAGGACACATCACAGGATTTGGATATCACTTCACACACTGAGTAGGGCCTAATTCATGCTTCCTGCAGCACAACGAATGTGCGGACATTAGCATGTTGAAATTTTCTTTTCATACAGGAAACTTTCAGACAACGGGAATGAATTATGACCTCCATAACAGTACAACTGTAATTATTTCAAGGACACAGACTTGCTGCAGGTGTGTCTTCTAATGCAAATATCACCAAAAAAAATAATATATAATATTTGCTGTATATTGGGAGGCCACCGTTATTATTTTTTTTGGTTAAGAAAAAAAAAAAAAAAAAAAAAGAACAGTGGGCAAGCAATTTGTCGGCACAAGTTTGTGAATGTAATGTAAGAGGGTTTTATCCTCTTGGCTCACTTTTAAAAGTTTGTCAGGAATCACTGACAAACTGAATAAGTATATTACCTTTTTATTAATGTGTACGCATGTGTCAACACAATGCATAAAATGGAAAACTTCTGCTCTCAAAAAACACGCTTTTTAGAGGAGGATAGAAGGGGAAATGTTTTCTTGTGATCTTGGAGTTGTTAAGAGCTATTTACAGCTGGTTGGTGTGAAGGAGTTTGCCTTTAGAGATGTGAGAAATATCCCACACATCAACGAGCTGAGTCATTGCTTCATGCCTAACCAGCCACGACTTGTGCCCGTTCCATGTCTCAAATGTCGCATGAGCTTATGTCAGCCAACTCTTTTGGCAACGTTACAGCACAGGAAACAAATTAAACTAATTGGTTTACATGACAAAACAATCAATTTGTAAAAGTACCAGTGGAGATTGTACAGAGTGTTTTTCCCATAAATATGGTTTGTATTTAAGGAGATCTCTTTGAGACATTTATTAACAATACATTTATAAGATAAAAGTTCAGAGTAATTGGCGGCCTTTACTTTCTAATCAGTAATAAAATAGTTTAATAAGCATACTTTAATCCTATTGTGAGATGCTGAGATGCATGAAGTCTGCAGGAGCCAGTGAGAAATTGATATTTATTGCTAAACTAGTAACCACGCCAGTAACCCATCACTGCAGCCTTTTGCCTTTTGACTGTGGCCAAGATGTGCACAGCAGGTTCACAAAGCTCCTCTCCCAGTTCAAATGACCTAGCTTAGCAAGCATGGCTGCTGTGACCCTGCAACCCGATATCCCTGATCTAATTAATATGCACACTGAAATGCTTCCTGCGCTGCCGCCTATGCGATTGAAATCATGCTTGAGAAACATGTAATCTTAAATTCTACACGGTGAACAATTTAGTTAAGTGGCATCTGATTGCAAGCAAGTTCTCTCTATTTTTTCTTCCCTTTTAATGTTCTTTTAGATTGAGATTAAGACTTTCTCCTCAAGGATGCAAATTAATCTTTAAAACTGGACATTTCCCAACATGAGGAGCACAGTGGGGTGACACTACAGCCCAGCGAGTTCATTTTAATCCCTATGGGCAATTATATTTTCAAATGATATCCTGAAGTTAAATCATGTTCACACTTAATTAATTTAAACACTGTTTTTTCAGCATGAAAGTCTCCTTGTCATCCTCAAGACAAAACTGTTGTTTAATAGGATACAGTAGTCGTGGTGATAAGGATAGTTGTGCTTTGTGCTGTTTATTAATTATGTGTGCTTCTTTTTCTGTTTATGTTCATGTGTGAGTCAATGTGTGGGGGATGGGAGAGGTAGATAAGACTGATGATCAGACAGTAATTCACTCTGATGACATTTCTTTGTCTTTTCTTATGTTACTGATGGGATCTTGCGTGTGAGCGTTGGATTTAAAGCTTATTGTAAAAATAGTTACATCAAAGATGAGTAGGCTTAGCAAAAAGCAAGTCTTCTGAAGTCTTAATGTGCTTCTTTTGGAAATTTTCTGGTATTAGGTATCACCAAGGTGGGGTGGGCATCACAGTCTACAAATAATGTTGCTGTATATTTTTCTCTTCTAAAAGCTGATTTAATTAATGACGTGTGGACTATTGTTTCTCATTTTTATAATGAATGAATTACTGTACTGTCACTGAGTCCATTGTGACAAATAGGTGGGTGGATGGATATAAAAAAACATACATTGGTGGCAGCCAGGGGGTTAGATTTTGAATTAATTGAGGGAAATGAATTCAGCAGTAATAGGGCCTGACAGCAGACTGTGGCAATTCTGATGGCAATGATTGATGGTTGATGTGCACACAGGCTTATGACAAATAATGCTTGTTTTGCTCCTGGTGTATTTTAAACTCTCCTTGTGTGTTCATTAAAAATAAATACATCATGTGAGACATAAATAAATCCATCCCATCATACATTGTATGAATATATTTGCAAAAAGGAGACTCTTTGTTAGATTGCCTGAGTTGTTTTTATACACATGAAATGCTGTTTATACTGAGTGGGCAGTCTGTAGTGAGTACTTTCAGGGAGGTGGACTGGCCACCTCTATGTCTGACCTGTATGAGAGAGGAAGCCCTATCACAGCTCTCATCACGCTCTTGTAGTCAGAGCCTTTTGACAGTGGCGTAATGCTGATCAGATAGCTGTGTGGAGTCATTGCTTACATGTGTCATAACCACCGTCCACGATCATGTCAGAGTCATGCTGGGCACCAGAGTCAGGCTGAGGGCTCAGTGGACCTGGCTGGTTTTGCGGCTGACATTTCCCCAGCATGAGCAGGCTGGTGAAGCTCCAGTTGCAGCCTCGGCTAATGCACCTTTCTATGGGCCCTGGAGCACAGCGCTGGCAGCTGGAAGGTGGGGGCACAGGTGGTGCCAGTCCATGTTAGCTTTACAGTACCTCCTGGTGAGTCATAAACATTCCCAGTACGTGTCAGCTTTGATAGCTCTGCTTAAAGTCCAACAAATAAACCAGACTTTTTTAGAGCAAACTCATTCTGTAGATAATGAAAAGAACTGAGTTGTTTCCTCTCAACTGTCTTTGGTCATTTCTGTTGGCCAGCAGTGGGGTGGCATTGTTGATCCACCAATCAGCTGCTTTTATTAATGTGAATTTATGTGTGTATCAGATTGTTATAATAATAATAATAATAATAATAATAATAATAATAATAATAATAATAATAATAATAATAATAATAATAATAATGGTCACTTTTCTTTTTAAAGGTGCATGTTGATGTTTATGTTGTTAAACATAAGCTTGTGAAGCATGGTTGTTAAATCAGATTGATTTATTGGTTCTATGTGCCGGACACGATTATCTCCAGACTCTGGGGATCAGCTTGCTTCCCAAACAGGAATGTGTCCTGCCACACAGTCATGACAGCTAAATTGTTTTACTCAAGAGGTTGTCCCCTTGTCCCTCTTACCTAAGCCACTTGTAACAAGAGAGATATGGTATAATTGTACCCAGAGGAACTTGTAAGCCTATATTTTGAATCTGTTTCTCTTCAAGAGCACGGTCCTTTGTGGGTTCTAAAACTGGGAGGGGGAGATAAGTAATCCCTCTTTGTTAGAGGCAATGTTAGATCAGAGTTTCACAAAGTAGAGCACCGTTTAGAAACACTTATTTCCTCTTGAGCTTTGTTTTTCTCTCATGACAAATCTACTGCTCCTGCTGTGTTGATTGTTTTAATGCTACGAGGGAACATGATAAATGTTGGGGAAAATAAAGCCTGCATATTTTTATGATAAGAAAAAAAAACACCTTGTAGCAAATCTTAATTGTAGATTAAATGCTCCTTCATTTGAAAATATCTGTACTTTTGAGTAATGCATTTGGCAGGAGAAGCTGAACACTTCTGAGCATTTTAAGCTCAGGAAAGCATGCTGGCAGAAGAGACAAGAAGGAAGAATCTATAAATGGCTCCCTCTCATCTTGTGTCTACAGTGATGTTGGGGAGGGAAGGGGTTACTCACTGACCATTAGTGTGCTGAAGTGCAGTACATTCTATGGCCTGTCAACTCTTCTACTAATGTGTGAGGAAATAACTATTTCCTACCCCAGTGAAAATGACCTGCTCTGGCAAATGAAAAGTACACACTGTTCAGAAATGTTTTTTTTTTTCTAATGGTGACTTTGTAACAAGACTCTCTTGATAATACTGTTAACAAGGTGTAATAGGAATGCAATTAATGTGCCCTAAAACTATGCATAAAATGCCCTAATTCTAAAATAGTACTGAACTTCTTTGTTCTTGTGTTTTTGTACAATAAAGCTAAACAAAACAAGCAAACAACAACAATCCACATAAAAAACATAAAAATAAATAACTACATAAAGAAGGAAAAGGCTATTAATTAATCCAGACTTGGTGATTAATAAGATATAAAGAAACCAAATGTCTGAAATCAAACACAATTAAAGTCCTTTTTAATTCAAACATAATTTGACTTGGAGGGTCACAACTCACAAGTCTTTGAGTAGACTGGGATTGGTATCACCGTATGCAATAATTCAAAATATGACATTGGTTTCTGCAAAGCTAGCAGAAGACATTGAGTACTAAGAAAAATGGAAATGATTAATATTTTCTTTCTAAATTCTTTTAATTTTCAATGTTGCCACATTTGCAAATTGGCATAACTGCCCATCAGCTGTGTCTTCGCTTTTTGTTGTTGTTTGTATCCAAACATATCTTTTTTTTAAAGACTAAATAGAGACTTCATTGTGAAGAAGAAACAAATCCAGATGTCCCAATAATTCTTCTGAGTGGTGTGGCCAAAAGAGAGAGCCTCTCCATGCTTGTGTTAAGATTGGTAAGCAGAGGTGTGTGTTGAGGGCTTAACTCCCGCTGTTCCTGTCTGTCCAACATCCCCGCCACCACCCACCTCACCTCCACCCCCGCCCAGGCCTCCTCCTCTCTTCTCTTTGTGCCCCACTCCTCCATCGAGCCAGTACAAACAGCATTATTTATGCTCAGCAAAACACCCCTTAATTACTCATGAACTGGCTCACACTCCAGAGTCCGCCGCTCCCTACCTCCCACCATCAGCCATTAAACACTCCCTAAAAGCTTGCTATTTGATATTAGCACACTTGAGCCTTTGAGAAGAAATTAAAAAATAAATAAATCTAAGAGTGATTTGCATATGCACAGCAGCTGATATTTATACTCGGCGGTGCGTCCCTGAAGGGCTTGTCTTATTACCTCCATCCTCGGGTCCTAGCACAGAGACCAGCAAGGCAGGCAGGTGATTAATTCTGCACTCATGAGAAGCCAAGGAGAGAGTTTTTTTCTTCCCTTTTTTGATGGGAACATTTGTTCGCTTTTTTTTTGTTCTTCTTGGCTGTTTATTCTCATTTCAATTCTATATTAGTTCTATTGTTACCTTTCAGGGTAGATTTACTGTGATTTAGATAATGGTGTAAACAGTTGGCTGCATTTTGTACCACAGTTTATGTATGGGGTCTGTGTTATGGTTTTTAAAGTCATAAATATGATATTTACAATAAATCAGTTATTTTATGTCAGTAAATTCCCAAAAATTATTTTGGATCTTTGCACTTTTTAGAGCAAGCTTGATGCTTTGTTGTAAAGATGCTTTTAGGCAGCTGTCTAATGTGCCTTTAACATTTAGATGTCATAAACCTCATGTTGATAAGCTATGAGCTTATAGAAAAAAACAATATAAAAGGAAAATGTCTTAAATTATTAGATTCAATAAATGATAAAACAACCATAAGTACTGACAGAATGTGATTAAATTTTAGTACTGAAAATTTTCAAAGTTGTGTTTTCTGGTGTGGAAATAGAGTTAGGGTTAGTATATAATGATATAATATCCCAGATATTCCACAAAGTTCTTCAGAAGAGATCTATCTAGTTTTACTTTGTGGATGTCCCCTTCAGTTGTTTTATTCCTAATTGTTTTTTAGAACATGTGTTTTTGCAAACATTGCTGGGAAAGGCTCCAGCTTTCCAATGAACCCTAATTGGACAAACCAGTATAGAAAATAAATGAACAAATGATGAATGAATGAATAATTTGTCTACTAAATTAAAGAAAGAATCAAAGCAGACTGTACCACTCAGTTCACTGACAGTATTCCATTCCTTGTCCTTGAATTGCCACATGCTCTGCTGTTACATCATGGATCGCACCCAGCACATGGTGATGGGAAATTAGGAGCTCGAACTGTGGAAAAGAATCTCCCCTTAGGGACAAAAAAAAAATCTAAAGAAATTTTGATGATTTGCTTTGAAACCAAGTAAATTTAAGTTTTAATTACACTGTTTCATTCATCATCCAAAATAGGTTTGCTTCATCAGTGAATTAAAACCCAGCTATAATGTAAAGTCAGCCATCTGTCCCCAAATCCAGAGGTTGCACTGCCAACTTTTTTTTTTTTTAATTTTATTTTTTATCATATAGATGTATAACTACCTTTTTAAAATTGCCTTTATCATAAGATTTATCTTATGATCAATCTTTGCTTTATTTCTCAACTTTCCTTCATGAAAGCAAATATTACCCTTTAAAAACCAAGCATGTACTTCAGTTTCATAGTAGCATGTTGTATTTTATAACTAATTATTTTCAATTTTGACTGCTGGGTAATTAAATGTGATTTTGGTAAAGCTAAGTTACTTACAACCTGGTCAGCTCTCCCCCAGCAAGCAACTCAATTTTTCTTCCATTTTCAGTTGCAAAACATTAATTACCTTTACATCTTGCGTTTTAAAAGCTGGTCTTCACTCTTACTAAACCTTCATTAGTTGAACCAGCAAAAACACTGTGTTCAACTTTGTCTCTAATTACATCATCAGATCCAAATAGTAGAGCCATCAGCTGCTCGCTCAGTGTGTACTATTTAAAATCCCTCTGTCTAATTACTGCTTTACTCCCACATCCCTATGACATGGCAGTGATAGATCATTATTTTCCCCTGCAATTTGTTATATTCTTTGCAATATAATTGGATCAGATTAATTATTATGATTAATGGATTCTTGAATTCCTCTGTGCAGCCATTAAAACTAAAGGTTTAAAAAGGGGGATGTACTGAAATTTAAGGTGCCGGAGCAGTGCAAGCTGCAAAGTCCAACAGTCTTTTTGTCAACCTCTTCATCTGAGATTGTCTCAGTCTTTTACTTGATTTGTTGACACAAAACCTCAAATCTTCAACACTGTACTTCAACAATTTCAACTTAAAAAATTAGTACAAATCTTTTTTAATTAGTCTCAGAGGTCACTTTGGTGGGAACACCTGTGGGATTTTAATGTGTCCAAGTATACTTATCTAATTTAGTAATTGTTTACTTTTTAGAGTTTAAAAGGTGTTCACTTGTTCATATTATGACTGTGCTCAGATTAACTTAAATATGTATTTTGACATTTCACCACAATGAGAATGACAAGATATTAAAAAACACTCTGACATAGCAATTACCAGATGTAAAAAAAAAAAAAAAAAAAAAAAAAAAGTTTTTAGATTCCTTGTTTCTAATTGTGTTGCCAAAAACAAAATATTATGAGGTTAATAAATGTAAGCGGCTGTCCTTTTAGATTAGATTGCATTTGACTGTATACTAAAACACAGCAAAGTGGCCATTTGGGGTATATGAAAAATTCTCTCATGTCTAGAGGCATTATAATAATGTCACAACAATGAGGAGGTCTTTATTTACTACTGCACATTTTTATAAGTGGAGGCAGTGGTGCTTTTGAATTAAATTTCAAACTGAAGTTTATAACATGATAGTTTATTAATGAGAAGTAAAATTGTTATCCAGTGCCCTAAATCTATACCCTGGTTGCAATTTAGCTCTTCCAAAAAATACTGTCCAGTTATGCTGGATGGACACTAGTCAATTCCTTGTGCATGGGAATGGCTCATTAACAGAGCGAGGCGAGCAGCGTGCTTTTTTGTATGGCTGCCGTTGGTGGACGTGCAGAATGGATTTATGGTGTCACTCAGCCCTGGAGAACGACTAATGAGGGTGTGCAGGCTAGCAGCGTCCGAGTGGGGTAATTCCACCGACCATCCATCCAGCAGAGAAGGGGGTGTAGTGAGGTGGGGGGGTCGGGGGGGGGGGGTGTCTGTGGAAGGAGGACACATCCCTCATTACGTGAGAGTGTCTCGGGAGCTTTCTTTAATATTTTAATAAATAACATCAGCCCAACAAGAAATTAATGAATAGTATCATTAATAATGAGCCCCAGCCTTGTAGTGATAGGACAGATATTAAATTGAACCACTGTGGGGAGATCTCCTGAGACGCAGGATTTTTCCAGCAGCAAACAAGGCCAGTGAATGAGGCAGCCGTCCCTCCGTGCCAACAGCTTTTACAACAGGTTGAAAGTAATAAAGGAGGATTTTCCCAGCGATAAAGTTAAGCCCTAGGAAATCTGCTCATGTAGATCGCTATGAAAGGCACAGCCAAATGTGATCCTTAATTAAACTTTAATCAAGATAATGCTGTTTGCAGCAGAAGCACTTAAAAAAAAAGAAAAAAAAAAAGGTGTCCCCAGCCCCCTGATTCAATCCAGTCACCTTCCAGCTTCATGTTGTAGTGGTCATAACCCCACTTATCTGCTTCTTAAACTTGTGTGTGTGTTTATTGTTTGTTTTTATTTGCAAAGCCTGGTCTTCCTCCTTTGTGTGGTTTTGATTCAGGATTGCATTTGTGAGGAATTCTTGGTTTTGTCATCTTTTAAGTGGTCTTAGTTTTTTTTATTTACTAGACTCGGCAATATTATTATTATTATCAGTTGCAGTCATGCCTCCTAAAGGAATCAGTTTTTTAAGATTTTTTGTAATTTTACACCATAAGATTGTGTTCCAGCCAGTTCAATTTAAAATAAATCCGAGTCACTTCTGGAAAATAAATATCTGTTTTGCTGTATTGCTGTCTTGCAGCTGAGCAAATGAACTGGGATTAACACTTTTGCTCAAGGTCTGAATAGTCAGAGCTTCCTCTCTAAACAAGCTGGTAAAGATCACTGCAACACTGTTACAGCATGAGTAATGACATTTACTTTACATCCCGCGAAAACTATTATAACTTAGAGAATGATATTAGTGCTTTTTATGGAAATTGTTTTCTTGTAATTTATGCCTCTGTTAAGACACTAAATCTCTGCTATGCCTTCTTGTTAACATATTACACAAATGGATTGCTGGATATGCAACATCTTATCTCAAAGATAAAATACACAGATTTACACAGAGCACATTTGGGTCATATCATGCTCATTTACATAATATTATGCATTATCAAAGCAGGTAAACTATATGAGCCAAAGTGCTTACACTTAATCATCGATCTTTTACCTTATTAGATGAAAAAGTTCATTTATGTTTGTTAGATTCTGAATTGTTTCTTAGGATTGCACGATGTGAGATTCAAGAGTTTAATGTGGCCGGTGTCCCTTGTTATTTGGTCATTTTTTAAAATTTGTTTTAAAGTTATTATGCTTGTTTAAATCTGTCAGCTGCAGTGGTAAAAAGAAAATTTACCACTCTGAAAGTCTGGCTTTGAATTAAAACTTCTAAATTGAAACTGTGGCTTCTCTTGGAAACTGTATGCTGTTGCAGGGAAGCTTTAATTAAATAGTCTTAATAATCTTTTGGATGTCTACACAAATTGTTAAGTGAGTAAAATTTAAATGGTTTCCTTTGAAAGTGCTGAATTTTGTTTGAAGAATTTGGCCTGCTATTTCTGTTCTGATCAGACCATATGTCCATATCACATATAATATTTTCTCATTCCCTGCTGTATAAAAAAATACCCGTATTTCCTTCATAATAAAAAGTGGATTACCGTGAATCACAGGAAAGCATCGCCAGCTGTCACAGAGAAATGAGACCATGCTGGCCAGTGTCAATGATGATGGGGGGAAAAAAAACACATTAAGAAATTAATTCTTAATTATCTGATACTTGTTTCTATGAAATGCAGTGGTGCCATTGGTCGTTATTTAGTTTTATTTTTTCAATTTTAAAAGTTGTTTAAATTTGTCATAATACCAAAGAAAAGATCAAATCTTTTACATTTGAATTTGTTCAACAGGTGGAAAGTAAACAAATTGATTGCTTTCAATATTTTTTTTTCTCATTTTCTTTAAATAATTATCACAATATAAATTATGGCACAATAAATGCATAAATGCAATTTTTGTAGATTTAAGTGAGAGTGCCCCTGTTGTCAGAACTTTTGGGTCATAGAGTTGTTGGAAGGCTGTAAATAGAGAAGCTTCCTTTTTCTATTTGATTAAGAAAAAATAAAGAACAAAAAAACCCAAAAAACAGTGGTAGTCGTGAGTTAAAAATGCTGCAGTCTTCACCACCTGAAGAATTGGTGTTGGGGTTTGACTGATTACAGTGCAGCCACTGCTTGTTTGGTTGCCTCCTTTAAAAGCAAAACTCAGCAGAACATGGCTTTTTCTCCTTCTCGTTGTGCTTTCTACATGAGTAATTACATCCTTGATTTCTGAGCTGCAGCTTCCACAATAGGAACAGACGCTCCTCCTCTGACAGAGTAGAATCCACTATAGAGATTTTTTTCCGCTAGTTCTTTAATTGTGATGTAATGACAAGTGTGAGTTCATGTGTGTGTGTTTACATATGTGGTTGTGGTTGGCACAGTGTGCTGTTTAAAGATCCGCACTACTTTGAGCTGCACTTCTGCAGCTTTTGCAGAAAGCTGTAGTAAGCTGCCCGGACAAAGACAAATCACAAGCTCTACAATTTCCATAGTGCTGTACATCTTTTAATCATAACGACTAAACAATGAACAACACTGGGCTCCTGGCATTGGATTAACAAGCGCAGCGAGGCTCCCTTTTTGCCCCCTTCATGCTGCTGGTGGAATGACTAATGCATACAGGGTCATGGTGTAAAACTGTTGCCCCAAGGTCAGCTCACTGACACTTAATTGTTTGTCCTGTCATGTGTCACTTCCTTGAAATTTCATATCTGACCCTTGTTAGCCCTGTGTTTCTGTTTTAATCCCCAGTGTGACTGAAAGATCAGTTCTGTGCTGTGATCAAGATGTGTCAGATTACTTGTGTTGGGTCCTGTCATTTTGATGCAATGCAGACCACAGATACTTGTCTGTCATGTGCCGACTGAGGCATTGTCTCAGTCCTGAATGCTATTTTCACAGATCAGTTAGATGTACCTCCCAGGGTGTTTTGACAACTCAACTCAAGGCAGATATATAATGTACAGCAATGCTTTTCTCTAATGTGTCACAAAAACAGATTAGGAAACTACTCGTTCTTGATATTCTGAGTGAAATAACCCTGAAAATGGTTCAGCAAATTTGGACTTTGTAGTTATAAGTTAAGAATTGCATCCTATGTTATATAACTATAATTGCAAAAAGGTTTTAGTAAAGCTGTCCTCTTTGATTATCTTTGTTAATTCAGTTTATGGCTTATTGTTAATATTAGCCTTTGTGCTTTGGGAATGGGGAAAAAAAACCATACAAATTGCTTATAAATGGAAAGTTTCATTATCGAAAGAACACATAAAATATTGCTTTCTCACTTGACCGGTTGCTTGCAACAACATTGTTACATAAATGTAGCAGGAATTCTTGTGATATGCTGCAGATATTACGCATGTATGGTGTGGGTCTTTGATGAGTTTCTGTATCATACTGCAGTTAGCATTGCTGTGTTTTATTATGAATGGTCTGCATCCCAGGACCTGCTGGTTGACATTGGTTGGGATTCTCCTTGTGTTTACTGATTTCTATGGTCAAACTGGCCTCCTCTTACTGTCTAAAGATATACATGTTAGGTTTTTGGATGTTTTAAACAGGCTGTATAACTAATTGTGAGTAGGCCTCCCTGTCACTCTGTGTTTGCTTTTTGATGGACCAATACTAACATACTTCCATCAATGTTAAATTCTTAGTTTTTGATGTGACTGTGTACAGTGCATCACTGTGTTGTTTACAATACTGTGTATATGTAAGTGCAAAGCTAACTAGAAGCGCTAAAAGAGCACAGACCTTCAAGCCATAAGGGTCACCCACCTGAAAAAAGCCCCAAAATGCCCAACAGCCCACCCAGATACCAACCCCATGACAACACTCTTTTGTATACTTCAAATTAATATTTAAATTTAAATTATCAGAAAAATGCCATATCTCCTTTAGAATCATTGACTCTGGAAACATATCCTTACATATGTCCATGAAGTAAATTATAATAGTCTAGAAGGTTATAGAATAATTTAGCATTTTCTCTAATAGTGGCAATCTGGGTTAGCTGTTAGTGTATTTAATGTCTAACATGATGTCACTTTATATTTTTACTTTTTTTCCCCAGTAATTTTGGACATAATCTGTTGAGTTAGAAGCTGTAAGGGCATTCCTATCTCCTAATAGTAAAGAATCCTTTTAACAAATTCCTTGAACCAAGCAGTGATCCAGACCAACCCCAGAAAGTTACCACCAGTTATTTATTCCATTTTTTAGATAATCTGGAAATTTAATCAAAATCTGTTATTAACTTTTTGAGTTATGTTTGTAACAGATAGACAGACAAGCCAACACTTCATAAAAACACAACCTTAGTGGAGGTAATAATGTTTTAAGGATGAATCAATATTACTTACATTCTCATTTCAGAGTTATTTGTCTCTCCTGCATAGAAACAGAATTGTTCTTTTGTTCATATCCGGTTTGCAGTTTTTAAATTACCCATAAAATTAAAATTATTCAAATATAAGTTTTCAAAAACAAAAGGTTTGGGGTTTTTTTTTAAGACAGACAAATGAATTAACAAACAGAGATTTACTAGTAGACTGTTTTTGTTTCGTTTTGTTTAGTTTTTATTCATAAAAACAAAAATGAAAAACTAAATTCTCTGATTGTGGTTTAACTTTATAATATTTATTACTGTCTTCAAAAGGCAGAAGGTAAGGAGTACACTTGGGTCATGTCAAACAGTAATACTCAGCGTTCTTGACTTGCTAAGTATTTTCATGATTAAACAAACTAATTATAATTCCTCTGGACATCAGAGTATTTAACAAGAGCAAAAATGTGCTTTGTGTCCTTTCCCAAACCTTCCCTGAAGGAGATGCTACTGTCTCAAAACAACTGGTATACTCTCCATTAAATGCGCTTGCTCTTTTTTCATCATAATTTGTACCATCCATGAAGTTGTCAAAAACAGTCTAATATTCTAATAAATTCATAGAAGAGTTTAGAAATCAAGAATTTGTACTTGATTTGAAAAAAAAAACAAAACTCCAACACTGCACTTACCAGTCATGTGCTAAGATCCTTCCAAACTCTATTATCTATAATTTATGATGTCTATTTTTCACTCCTGCAGTTTCCCATGTGCAACACCTTAAGGTTACCAACCAAAGACTTAACAAATGATGCGCTTGTGTTTGTATGAATGTATTGATCAGCGCTCCATTCGGCCAAATATCTTTCTTTATTTAGGATGGCAGCCTTGCAGGCAGGAACCCTGTCTCTCTTCTTCATGCCATGCCTTCTGCTTTTTGCCTCACTGACTTTCCTAACTGCCCCGCTTTATTGAATAAATTCAGCCTGTCACTTCCCATGCTGGTAGAATAACTCAAACGCAACACATAATAATACAGGAAAAGTAGGATAAAATAATCTTGTCATGGCTGTAAAAGTGATTGCTTGAAGACACAGTCAGCAATCAATACACTAATTCCATAATTTATACTCGCAGCAATCGAGGAGGAAGGAAGCTCTGATATGGTATTTCTTGGCTCACTGACCAACTTTGACCTTCACTAGAAGTGAAGACTGGGATTATTGTGTTGTTCAGCTCAAAGGAATCACCTACATGTGTTGAGAGGCAACGTCTGACATTTTATGTTCAGGACCAAAACCTAAACTGATTAATTCTTGGTAAGCACCAGCTCTTGAGCTTTCACTATCTTTATGACAGGAAATCCCTGACACTCAGCGGACAGAGTGAAACATAAAAGCTGGCCAGTGATTTTCTCTAACTTATTTCTTTTATCCCCCCTTTTTTATTGAGGAGAGAAGCACTTTTCTTTTTTAGCCTGCAGTGAGAACAATTTTTCACCAGTGCAAGAACTTCATATCAGTTCTTTATTCTTTTCGCTACTTTTTTTTAGAAGTTATCAATCACATGCTACTCCATTTTCAATTAATTATGTCTTTTTATTGCTCATTTCAGCCTGCTCTTTATACCTAAAGCTGTGTGCAGGAAAGTACCTGTCTAGGTCTTGCTGTACATGACAAAATATTGTCTGTGGAGGCGTGAAATGTTTGAGCAAAACGGAAACAAAAAACTGCTGGGATTGGGATGAGATCCATGCATCAGTCTTCAAAGTCCAAGGAAGTTTTCTTATGGCAGCTCTACATAAAAATTACTGGATGGATATTTGTGATTTTTTTTCTGAGAATGGGTCTTGGTATAATTTAGATTCCTTTCATTTTGTTAGTGATCTTGATCACCTTCTAGATCCAGGGATTTTTTGAGGGATTCTTAATCAGTGCGAAATAGGGCTATTTTCAGTATAAATGCATATCATTCCACAATAAATGGTCAGGGTGCTTGGCCAGAAAATACTGAAGAAGTTCCCAACAGGTTGTACAAGATGTGAAAGTTAAGTCTGGATTCTGGCAAAATTCTAGATACTATCTAGGGAAAATTGCGGGATCTTTGGAAATTTCTTCACTGCAAAAGAACAAATTAAGATATAAACACACCAGAAATACCACAATATAGCCAAGACACCGGATGCATTGTCAATTTATCTAGAAATCTAAACGTGTATAGATATAAAATTAATGTAGGACTACAACATGGAGTAGAAACACAACTTTATTTACTCTCCTCAATTTTGTTTATAAAACCCGATAAAGCAACCACAGTTGATACAAAGTGCTGGACATAATCAGCCACAGCAACACAAGAGAATAAAACAATTCATAAGTAGATAGAAAAAAAGGGTGTAATATGGGTGTAAATGAGCTGCTTGGTGAAGGTTTGCTCTCTCTAAGTGCTTTTCTCTTCTTTGTATGTTTATTTCTAACCAGTTTAACGATTGTATGATGCTGCTATAATGCAAAATTCCCATCTGGGGACAAATAAAAGATTATCCTCTTTTATTCTATGAAACCTCACATGAAATCCATGAAGTGAAAAATACAAGAAATCATCAGAAGTTTCCCTGAAAGGAAGAAATTGATTGCAATTAGCCAAGGGATTTTTTTTCAAGTGTTTTTTTGCCCCCTCTAGTGATGCTAATAACTTAATGATCCCCAAAAATGCATGCAATTTGCCTCGATTAGATTTAACCATATTGTGTACCTATGTGCTAGTGATTTCCAATCACTGAAGGTATGATTGAGCGTCAGTCATTGTGTAGTAAATAATGCCATCAACTGCTACAAAATACCAGCCCTATTCTAACACAGCTACATATTATGTCATTAAACTGAATGACAGAGAACTCACCTTTAGGATAAACTTGGGTCAAAGTAGGGCTATAAATATTTAGATGTCAGTGAATTGAACAGGACTATTTATCAATCTTTAATATTTTGACAAAGGATCTCAAATTGCAGATTTGCACTTCAGATACACGTTCCAGCAGATTTTAGATACTTGCCTGCTTCAGCGCACATGCTGCAAATTGATAGTTATCGTCTAGGACTTCATAACAAGCTATTGGATCCATTTAATTTGAATCAGGCGTGTTTGGGCAAAGAAGTACCTAAAACCTGCAAGAGGGTGGCCATAGCTTGATATTATTTATTGAGACGAACTATAAGTGAGTGACTTTTATTATATTTAGTATAAGAAACTATGCAATCCAGTCACCGTGATAAAATAAAGCCATTTGAATACAATTCATATAAGCTAAACTGTTTTTTGGCAGTAGACATATTCTGGAAAGCCTATGCACTCGTTTGGTTTGGACCCCATTACATTTATTATATTCATTTAACAGACACTTTTATCCAAAGTGACCTAAAGTAAGGAATATATTGAGGAGCAATGTAAGGCTCTGTGTCTGGCCTGAGGATACTTTGACATTTTTCTCCAGAAAGCTTTAGTTAAGGTTGGGGAAAAGATCCATTTTGAATCGAATTACTGAATACACAGTCATCTGCACATGTCCACCACACCCTCCGAATATGATGTCTCACACTTGGTTGCGCTGCAGCAGGAGGACTGAGTGTGTACATGCTCTTCAGTGGTGCATTGAAGTAGAATCACCCACGTACTGTAGTTGTTATTTGATGTGTTGCGGCTCAAAAAGTTCTTGATTTAATTTTCCATCAAATTTAACGATAGGCTTGCCAGTTTGTGAAAGGGTAGACTTAAAGGGATGGACAGATCTACCTCAGTAATCTCAGCTTCAACTACAGACACTCCTCACTAAACTAGAGCTCAGAGTGACTGTATCCTCACACTATCAGGTTGGTCTTCCGACCCAATTACAGAACTTCACTATATAGAGTCTGTGTGATTTGTTTGTAAATGGAGGTGGTCCAACTCAGCAGGGATGGGGGGTAGTTGCCCATGAGACCCCCACGAAGCTATTGAGAACAGAGGGAGCTGGGGCTGTCATAATGACCACTAAATGTCTGTAGTGTGCAGTTACAGCAGGAGACAGGCAAGGAGGTGCACAACCTTTGTTATCGTACTTTGACCTACTGACTGACTCTTAGGGACTGCTGCAATTGCCTAAAAAAGTGAAGCAAAAAGCATTGTCAAACCAGAGTTAAACAAGATAAACGGACTCACTGATTGTTTTTTAAACATATGCATTGAGGTGAAATATATGCAAGCAGTTTTTTATGGTTTTTTTTGTTTTTTTGATTTTTTTTTATTGTACATATGAGTGCATCCAGGCACGGGCCTGTCAAATGTGTGTTTTTGAGCACAGCGGTGTGGCAGTGGAGTGGGGGTGGGGGGAGAGAGAGAGGTGTGACAGACAGAGGTCTCACCTCACACTTCACATCCCAAATAGATTAGAGGAATTTCTCCCAGATTCTGCCTTTACCACTGCTGCCTGAAGCAGACTGAGCACTTGTGAGGATAATTAAAATTGATGATATAGAATGACAGAGACGTGATTTCTGCCTGCAGCAAGAGATCTCAGTTGACAGTCTAACCAAACTGTCATGCCACAGCTACTCTGTTGTACATGATTGTTTCACCTTACAAAACTGATTTTGAGTAAATATTCTATTGTATTTAAATGTGATAAAACAATGGGGTCTTGTTGTTTATTTCTTCTGTAGAAAATGTGCCCTTTAACCATTTAAAGCAGATTATTAAAGATTTGCCATAAGCTGCTGCCGGTGTTTTTTTTTTTGGTTTTTTTTTACAATAATAATAATAATAATAATAATAATAATAATAATAATAATAATAATAATAATAATAATAATAATAACATAACAATAATAATAATGCATTTATTATGAATTAATTATTATATTATTTGAATATATATATATATATATATATATATATATATATATATATATATATATATATATATATATATATATATATATATATATATATATATATATGTATATATATATGAGTGGGTGTATATATATTTTGTGGTTTATTTTATTCCAGTCTTTTTGTTGTTATTTTCCTCCTTAGTGTTTACAGTTTTTATGTTGTGTCATTATAATTATGACATGATTCAATGTTAATTGGTTAATTGCTACTTCATGATGGTTTAGTTAATGTGACTGATTTCTTTTGTTGGACATGTGTTAACTATCCTATCATCAACAATCAAATCCAACTATATGAACCATGTCCTTTTGACTTTTCCCCTTACCAAGTCCCAGAATTTATTTTAAACATATAATTATTGTGATAGCTCTATATGAAATTATTACCTGAACATTTTTTTAAACCTAGTCTGGTGCTTGGCATGCTACATGGATAAGTCACCATTTCTGCAGAAAATATGTTCAGCTTTGCTAAACTTAGATCTTCACTAAGTCCAAATGTCAGTAGTATTCATTGAAACTGTACAAGTACTATTTTCATGAGTTTTAAAAAGAAAAAAGTGCAATATTTTTAACAGGCAATGTTTTTAACATGAATATTTAAAAGGGATGTTTATTTTTATGTTTTTTGATTATTGTTGGGTGGGTGGCAGTGTGCAGAATGACGCACTAATCTTGGTGACTTATAATGTGCTAATAGAACAATCTCTCCCATGCATACATCAGAAAACAACTTTTAAACTGGTGTCCAGTCACCATTAAGCATGACTGGTTTAAGAAGATGAATAACAACTTATTTTTCTCAACTTGGCTCAATTTGTAAATAAAATATGAGATTTATATGCGCTATCATTGCATCTGGTTTCAGGTTAGAAGTTTTAATTCATTTGTTGGAAAGCAGGAACTACATAAGATCCAAGCTGCATGTAAAGTTGCCCATTTTTAGTGTTACAACTAATTTCAGGGTTTATGAATGGATTATGAGTATATTTTATGGAAATGTTAAAAATAGAACAAGAAACATGTGCTTACTTTTTGGGGCTGATGTTGATCACCATCTGGATCCAGGAATTGTATTTACTGATTTTTTTTTCTCCCTATTAGAAAATAGGGATACTTTTGCTATTAAAACTTGAAATTCAAAAGCTAAAGCCAAGAATCACTGGCAAGAAAAGAAACAATACAAGATGGCATTATAGTAGATTTCTTCAATAACTTAAAGACTTTTATATCCATTGGCTTCATCTTGATATTTAAGGGTATTTTTCCAGGGTTGAAGATTCTAATTAAAATGTGGCATCTATCTTTATTACGAAAACATTGTGATATTAGCTGGAAGTATGCACAAGACTTTTAGGTTGGTAACTATGTTAGCTGTTGGACCTTTTGGGTTGGAGTGTTACTAATTCTGGTTCTCAGGACCCCCTAACCTGCATGTTCAGTAATGTGACTCAGGTGCTTTGGAGGAGGGACATGTCTAAAATACGCAGGGCAGGAGGGCCTGAAGACTGGAATTGAGAAAACTACTCTACTCAAATAAGCATTTATCTCATGGATGTATTAAAAGCAGTAAAATAGGTTTTTTATTCAACCATTTTTTTTCTTTTAGGAGCATACATTTTGCTCAAAATAAACTCCCATATAACACATTTCCATTGCTCTGGCAAAACAGCAACTCATATATATAGAAGAAAAAAAGAAAAAGTAACGCTAAATACAATGTTTAGATTTATTTGACTGGTTATAGTTATTAATACAAAAAAGTCCCTTTTTGATATTTTTCATATATACCATAAACATTTATACCATCTAATCAATCCTCAATTATTGTTAATAACATGATAATGACTTCATCAAAGTAAAAGCATTGCTTAAAGTAAAGCCAGGTGTAATTTTTGCTTAGGCATGCCAAACATAATTTAGATGATAGTCATACAAAGAGTGTCTCATAAAAAATAAAAATTAAAATAAAAAAAAAACCAAAAAAACAGTCTTGAATGATATAGGAATCTGTGCTGCTCCACTTTATTTCCACTTGTATACAGGTGAGACGATAATGTCAAACTAATTATTTCAGCAAAGAGTATCAAAATAGGAGAGTGTTCAACTGCTGAATATTCATGAGTTTTAAAAGTTTTATGTGAACAATTTTGCTGCTCAGAAAATTATGTTTTGACTTTTGTAAAATTTCCATTTTTACACTTGATAACTAATTAAGACGAAGTCCCCTTGTTAAATAGACTCCAAATTGATTTTTTTCTAATCAGTTGAACTTGTTCAGTATGTATTGGCTGACTCACAGATGAGGGTCATTTGATTATTCATATCACATGTCATTTTTAGTCCTGAGTGGTAACAGCTTGCTCCTGTTTCTGGTTTATTTGAAGGAGCTGAACAGCTGTCAATAAGATGAGCACAGGGACGAAGGGCTAGACATGGGCATAGTGGGGGGATGGTGCGACACTAAACCCCCTCTAGGGTCTCTCTAAAGATAAATATTGATTGGGCACAGTTTTAATTACTTCCTTAAATTGAGCAATTTTGGTTTTCCCGGTTGGCTCTCTGTGAAAAATCCATGTAGGATTCCACATTGAGGGAAAAGCAGAGGGAGAACGTTGGCATACCATAAATCACTTCAGATACATAATTCATTGGAAGCATGTGAAAAGGACAAGACAAGATGCTTTGGATCATTGAAAACAGCATTTCCACAGGTTTGCAGTGTGATCTCCCTCTTTGTTTGCATTGGCTGCAGAAATGTGTTACCTCATTCAGCGTGCACTCACATATGAATGATGCTCAGGGATGATCATGCCCCATTTCCATCTGTATTCTCATGTGGTTTAGTCTCTGTTTAAACCATTTTAAAAGATACTTGTATCAACCAAGTGTTAATAATTAAATGAAAACAGAAAATGCTCTTTTAAAACTTATTTATTAAGAAAAATTGGATATTTGCAGCAGTGAAACGTTTCTTTTCCTCGAGGTGAGCATCAAGCAGTGGTGGTATCGCTGGAATAATGCTGGAATTTAGAAATTACCAGTTATAAACTTACTTCTTCACAGTGGGTTGGGTTCACAGTGGATTTGGTGAAGCCTTTCTAAGTGGAGTTTCTTTATTTTTGTGGCAATTTTAGAAATCACAGAAATCTATATATGGTTAAGTGTTGTTGTCCATCTCTTTGTTTGACCACTGGCAGTGTCCATTTCCCCCTCCTGAGAACTGACCTGTAGCCTCTCTTTGGCTCACAAATAGAAGAGGTAGTACAGCTTCCTGCTGTTCATCTGCTCCAAATTTGCGCTCTCCTGAGATCTAGCTCTCCATATTACCAAACAGGTTTGTCACTGGAATTACTCTTTTGAGGTTTCTGAGCATGGTGTTACTTTGGTGAGCTGCAGAGACCTCATACTGACCTGGGAATTGAAGCATAAGAGGGGGAATTTTTACACTCTGTTCTTCAGAAATTCCAACAACAATTGACTTGGAAAGTGAAAGGTAACACTAGCTAGAGCACTGACCTTAATCTGAAGAGTTGGGCTGTTGTGGGAAGAGGTGAGTCTGGTCAGCTGTGCTTTCCTAGCCCATTGTCTGTCCATAACACGGTGGGAAATGCATATAGAGTAAAGCATTAAATGTAGATAATCTAAGTGTAGCACCTCTGTCACTTAGGTGGAAAATGAAGTCTTTCAGACTGATGTGGATTGTTTGCACTGTTAGTAAAGAATTACAAAGAATATGTGGAACAGGTTATAGGTGAAGTGGAGGACCATGTTGAAGAGATTTTTTTTGTTTCTTTAGTACTACCACAAACAAGAAGAGGAAAGAGACATCCTTAAACTTAAATTGGAAACTGTTTTTGTTGTCTTATGTTGTCCAGGGATGTTTCATATTGTTATTCATATGGGTAGATCAGCATATAAAGTGTACATCAATAGAGTAAACAGTCTGCCTCACCTTGCAAATGATGAGGGTTATTCTTAAACAAACTAAAATAAATAGATAATATGTCAAAGATGCATTAATACTCAAATCCATAAATTACCTGTGCAGGCCCTCCAAGCTCTCCGTGATATCGGTGTGAGAGAGAGTCCCGCCTGTGATTATGTCCCTCTACTTCTTTTGCACCAGACTGACAACCTCGCTGGAGAGAGGTGTGAGGGGGTTGGTGGGGTAGACTCTCGCTCAGAGTGCTAATAGATGATTGGAGGCAGGATAGGAGGCTTCAGTTGTCTCTTTCATCCTGGGCTGCTTTTGACCCAGAGAGGCAGTGGTAATCAGTCCGGCAGAGGGGGTAATCATTCCCCGTGTGCGGACTCTGATAAGTTGGAACACCTTCCCTCAGCAGTGGAGGGAGCTCACGCGGCCTCCCTGGTTATCGCTGTCCCCGGCACCCCTTCAAGAGGCTGCGTCGCCTCCTCTCCCAGGCTCAAAGGCTCCATCAGCAGCAGCTCTCTGCTTGGCTTTCATCTGAGAGAGCACATAAGCCGGTGAAAGGGAAGAAAAATAAACTGGTTTCTATCTCTCAAATTGTGATCTTATGAATTCGATTTGGTCACTTTTAAAATGTAGCTGCACAATTTGTTATGTTTTTTCCTTCCCTGTTTTCCTTTCTCTGCTAATATCTGTGGAGATAAATTGGTTCGATTGACAGGCTCATTTTTTTGTTGTGTGACTCTGTATTTATGATAAGGCGGCAAACTGTGGTCACCTGAAGCGGCTGAGCAGTTCTCTGAGGCTCGAGTGCTGCTGCCGAACACCTTTCATGTCGGCCACTGTGAAAATTGTTTGGCTTATTTTGTTGAGGAAAATCCCCATGTTTTGCTTGATTACATTTTGTTATGGTTTTCCTCCCATTTTTCACAGAACTTCTTAAGCCTGCTGAGATTACTGTTTAATAGGGATGATATTGTGCTGGCTTTATTGGCTATTTGCAGCTGCACCGCTGGTTCATTTAATAGCCCCGTCGGTTGTTAAAGGGATTACACAGCTGCCACACTCTGGAGTGTACAGAAGGCCTCTGGTGGGAAAAAAAAAAAAAAAGACTGGTGCTTGAAACAGAAAGACAGAAAGGGAAATCATTTTCTGCAGTTTTTCAGAAACATATCATCAGACATGCAAAGTTTGCCGGCCACATTTAAATTACCTGTTCACCCCTTTGTGATCTGGCTTTGATGATTTCCTATTCCATATCAAAGTGACCTTTAGAAGGCCACAGGCACTACCCACCATTGATTGAATAAATTGATCGCCATACATTCAAAGGATATTAATTAGACATGGAAAACAAGTGAATGAACACAAATAGCTTTTAATTTAAATGCAATAGCAAATAATACATTGGGGGGATTTGGGAAATCTTAATAAAAGAAATAGCTGAAATTTGTTTATAGTTTTTTTTTTTCCTTTGGAAAAACTCATGCAGGAACTTTAAACTGTTAATGGGACCTGACATGAAAAATTAGAAGCATTGTTTCCTGAACAATAAAACCAGACTGTCAGTGTTTTATTCTTTCATTAATTCTTATTACTTTTTTTAGAGTAAAATAAATCAGTGTTATTAACGATAGGCTGAAGTCTAAAGATCAATATGTGGCATGGCTAAATCTGTCATCAGCTAAAGCTGACATGTTGTACTTTAGTGGCATGTGACTTATCCATGTCAGCAAGAGTTGCCAAATAGGTTTCAATCGAGAGGGCAGAGTCATGCAATTTGAGCCAAAGCTAACAGCTGTTAACTACACAACCTTTGGGCTATGAACTGCAGCTCTGTCCATTGTCAGTCTTTCCACAGTTAAATATTCCAGGAGGAATTTGCTTCAACAAGGCCATACATAACGGGTGAAAACCCTTTACACCAATATTGCTCTCAAAATTGGCAGCATGAGAAGGAGGGACATGAGGGATGCTTGAGAGTGGTAACCTATCCCTCTCAGCCCCCTGGGAGCCACTTGGCCAGCTTTCATCCACATAATTATAATAAATTTGACATTTCATAGATAATATTGATTTCTTTATTTTAGCATTTCACCATAGGTGACAGTCTAGTGTCAAGAATGAAATTTCTATTGATCTTCTGCGCATTAATCCCTCATGTGTATGTGATCATTTTTATAAGACCTTTTACTGCACATAAATCAATATTTCATATTTCCAGCCATACTAGAGGAGATGTCATATTTGTAAACTGTGTCTTGACACTAGCAATTCCTTTCTTGTTCAGCTGCAACTGTGCAAGACCAGTCAATTTGGGGTGGTGGGAGCAGAGACACAAGGGAGGAGGGGGGGAGAGGGTGAGGATGAGGGAAGAGAATTTGCAGTCTGCAGCTTTGGTCTGTTGGGGAGGAGTGGAGCCCTACTTCAGATACAAACTGCAGCATTAATGATTAAATGTTTTTTTGGGTTTTTTTAAAAAAATATAATTAATTAGCTTCTAAAATTGCAAACTTGCAAGTCACAACAATTAATTATCTCACTGTATACTCTGTAGAGCAATATTTACAAACAGAATTTTATATGTATTTAAAAAAAAACAAAAAAACATAAAAGTACAGAATAATTTAAAAAGTAGTAGTAGTAGTAGTTGCACATGTTCCCTGTCTTGGAAGTGTCAGAATGAATGATTTGTTTTTCACAATCATTTAAAATGAAATTTCTCCGCATGCAGGAATGTTCCTCTCAGCTGCGATGTAACATGACAATAGCCAAGGAGAATGCACAACTGTTTGGTGAAAAAAATATGATCACCTGAACAGTGCAGACACCTGACCTTTTCTCAGTCTTCCTTAACATGTCCCTTCCATACAATCAGTGTGTGAGAGCCGCACAAGAAAGGCCAGTCCATTAAGAGAATATGCTAATTTTGCCATCCCCTCCTAATTGATGCCATTTTACCAAGTAAACAAGACTCCTGTCTACAATGGATGTGTTTCTGCCAGTTAAAAGGATATTTCAGATCGGCTTTTTCCTGTAATTTCCTCTACGAGAGTTAAAGGTGTGCCATTATTGCAAATTATAAGTCTCTCCTTTTTGAAGAGAGGTGCTATTCTAACTGTATATTTTTTCTTTTTTTTTTTTTTTTTCTTTTTTTTTACCCTCCTTAAAGGCCATCTACTATTTTTTTTTTTTTTTTATCAGTCACTGGAGAATCTTCATTCACGTGAAAAGGTGTCAGTGCCTGACTGTTTGAGCATGATGACAGACATCCAGCAGAAGTGTGACTGACTGCCTGACACTGTAGAGGTTTGTCAGTGATGTCAACAGCACTGTGGCAGCTCACACAGTATTGTCCCGGACACTCTACAGGACAGCAACATAATATGGGACGTAAGACGGGGCGTGATGTGTTATCTCCACAACCTCTCTCTCATCCCTCAGTCTTTATCACAAACCATGACTGAGGGCCTGTGAGGATCCCAGATGCACCGAGTTGCCTATATTCATCTTCGCTGTCAGCCATGTAATTCTGTATGAGCTCATTTCTCCATTCAAATAATACTGATGAATTTGCTGTCCAGATGCCTTTCACTCCACTTTGTTAAAATGGCAGGATAGACTCATCACAGTGTACCTTTGGGTCTGACTACAAGCGATCATTTCTACTGAATTTCAGCCAAATTGTTCTTTAGTAGCAAAAAAAAAAAAAAAAGGCCTATCAAAGTGTGTGCGTGTGTCTGTGCATGTGTGTGAGTGTGTGTGCGAGGGGGTTGAATGGCCGGGCAGGCGAGGTTGACTGGCACTCAGTGCTAAGCTGTCTCTCTGAGGAAAGGGCTGTTTAAAAAGCAGGAGCTGGCGGCGGAGCAGACCTCTCAGCTCCCTGTCTAAATACTGCCTCTGTGTGACTGACAGCAAGGCAACAGAACACTGGCATTCTCCTTTTAGCCACTCGGCCAGCCCTTTAACAAAAACCAAAGGATTTAACATAAAACCCAGAACTGTGTGTCATCTAATGCTGCTTTGCTTCAGTTCTTGAAATTATTTAACACTACTTGTCATTTTGCCATAAATATCATGTTAGGTTTTAAAAAAGATGACATGAGCATGGTTAGAATAATCTACAGTATGTAATTAAATATAGCAAAATACATCTTTTTCCCTGTTCTGATATATACACACTGTGAATTCCACCTCACAGAAATGATACAAGTATTCCATGTCTGTGATTTATTGTTATTTGTTAAGAAATTGACCTTTTGAAATTAAATTTCAAAACATATAAAAGGTTATTTTCCCATACAAGTAGACAAACAAGAGTCATCAACAGGCAAGAGGAAGGCATTGTAAATGTTGCAAAAGCTTAATAGCTGAAAATTAACAATCTGTGTGGTTTTGTTGGATTCAATTAGAGGGAAATTTTGCTATTTCATGATGCACTTACGAATGACAAAGCACAGATATAAGTATTGATTTTTTGGACCCATAACCAGATAAGCAATATGTATATGTATGTGTTTGCAGGGCAAATTGAATCAAAATGCACATATTACATCGAGGGCCCAGCAATACTGACAGCAATTGAATTTGTCAGTCAAGAATTTAGTTAAAGAGTTAAAGACCTTTGATCTACTGGGGGGCAAAATGATTCAAGCATCCAGAGTATTAAAATTATTAATGGCATCTTGTTTGGGTTTTTTTTCTACTTCTTTTTCTCCAAACATGTGTGTGTTTGCAGTGGAAGTAAAAGTATGTGCATGTGTTCAAGTGGTGGACAACAGTAAGAGGAATTGTCTCCAAGTGGCAGACAGTTAGCAGAGGGAACGATAGCTATGTTTGTGGATTAATAACTATTAATTCTCCTTTTGACTGTAATTGATGCTTAAATCTCCTCTTCCCTCCCCCACTTGGCAGACCTCTTGTTCCCCCGTCAGTTCTGTCCTTCTAATAAGGGCATTATTCCAAGGGATTTCATGCATTCTGATAAATCAAATTAGAAGGCCAGTGACTTAGATAGATTGCAGCGAGTAATTAGAGAATCCTCAATGCCTTCCTCGCTGCCACTCATTTACAAGAGTCTTTGTTATCTACCTATCTTGGCACAGCATGAGCCGGTGTGTGTTTGCATCACTTTTCCCCTCTTAAAATTCCTTTCTTATGTCACTGGAGAGACAGATCCCAGGCCATGTCTTGTCACCCGGGCTACTGCGCTGCACATCGGACAGCGCAGTGGGACAGCCATTAATTGGAGCAACTTGGGTTTGGCAAGTACCCACGTGTGTGTCAGTGACACGCAAGAACATGGAGATGGGCTGACACATGGAGACAGGGGACAACCTGAGCTGAGCCCGGGCTGCCCCGCACCTCCCCCACTTTCTCACACACACACACACACCTCCCAGTGCCCCCACTTTTGCCCCCGCCTTCGCTCCTTGCCCTCTGGAAACAACATGGTGTTTCTGATACTAAGCCAGTGGTCACTATCCATGTCAGCTGTGCCACCGTGTTCATAAGCCACAAATGTGTGTGTGTGTGTGTGTGTGTGTGTGTGTGTGTGTGTGTGTGTGTGTGTGTGTGTGTGTGTGTGTGTGTGTGTGTGTGTGTGTGTGTGTGTGTGTGTGTGTGTGTGTGTGTGCGTATGTGTAAGCTTGGATGTAGCTGTTTTTAAAATGATTGCAGCAACTGTATTTATGTAGATTAAATAAAACAATTATTTTTAAATAGAAGTAATTATTAGAGTATAAGTAGTACTGGATATATTCATGTTTGTTCAGCGCTTCCTATAATACCATTCTAACTTTATTTATAGTCAGAAATAATTAAAGCAATATTACTATTTTAATTCAGTAGGAAATATTGTTGTGTTATAGATTAAGCTGTCCATCACAGTATAAAATTATATAAATTAGCTCCACCTATCATCGACAGGAGAAATATCAGTTAACATAATCCAAAACCAGTTTTAAAAAAATGTAATGAAAAATGTTGTTAAAAATATTTGTTATTTGTAACTCCTATAACATTTCTTTTTCAATGCAGGACTTCAAATTGAAGTCTAATCTTTTTACACTCTAATTTTTATCTGTTTTTCCACTCGTTTGAGATTAAAATATTTGTCAAACCACAAAGAGCAATCACGCAGCAGGCAGAGCCATCTGTGTACCTTAAAATCATCATTTTTGACAGCTGCACTTTCTCCTGATCTACCATGTCCTCTCTGTGTCATTTTTCTTCCTTTCTCTTCCACTTCCACTGCATCACTTTCACAAAGCGGTGTGACACCGTTCACTTTTCTCCTTTAAGAGGATGAATGAAGATAAAAAAGCAAAGCAAAACAGAGCACATGAGGCATCACTTGCTTTGATTCATGATGACTGGGAATTTGGTGTTTCTGTGCAGTCTTCCTGTTTGGCTGCCTGCCTGCCTGCCTGTCTACTCCTTCCAAGAGCTCTAATGGAGAGCCGTAGATTGCTCGCAATGACACTGTCAAGCCATCAAGAATGGCTGATTATGGTGCTAAATATTGATCTCTGCCTCACACATGTCAAAATTCCCCCCACCCTTTAATTAGAATTTCCCCTCCGTGCCTTACAGGAACTAGCCGAATATATTAGAAGACTTCATGAGGAGGAGGGGAGTGCAGCGAGCGGGGCATAATTGTGACCTCTTGTCTTTCCTCTTCCCTCCTGAGTTTTGAGATGACTCCCAACTGTCTGTCTAATGCTCCCAACTTCTGTGATAATCAGACTTATTTTCCTCATGTTTGTCACTGGGTGATCGTCCTGGCGCTCCTGTTCTCCATTCCCCTCTCCTCTTTCTGGCCACTTCCCTTACTTCATCCTCTCAGCCTTCCCGCCTTGTCCTTTTACAGCTTTTTGTCCTTAAGTAACTTTGCATGGCGACTCAGAAAAATCTGTCCCCAAACACAGTTGTGCTTTGATCGTGTTTAGATTTGTTCATACAAGCAATTTGTCCTAATATTCATGCACATATATTATATTCAATATAAAAAGATCAGCACCATTCCTGTGATTTTGTTTATTTCTATACCACTGTGACACTAAAAAGCACTGTCAGGTAATATTAAAAGGAATTGGTTATCTTATAGGATTAATAAAATAAAAAAGTATAGAGTTACATGACCAACTTACCTGGAAAAAGTAAGTCTGAGGTTGTCCAGTTGATGTTAAGAAATGAACTTCCTATTACAATTTGCTATTTATTTTATTCAGAATATCTACATTTATTTTTACTTTTAATGATGAACTGACTCTACATCATTGTGTTTTCATTGATTTATTAATTGTTATATTTGCAAATAAATATAAAATAAGGTTGTTGTAAGAAACTTATAAATGATCTGACAGAACAATAGCAACAGTTGCTAGTGGAAACTTTTCCATCTCTGCAAAACCAACAACAAACTTGTTACTTTACTTTAGAATATAGCAAAAGCTGAGAAATTACTTTTTATTGTTTTGAGGCTGTAAAAATGGTGTCTGACCAGTAATATGGACACCATATGTCCAGTCTCATTTGGGAAATAAAAGTGCTTCTTTAAACTGAAAAAAAGCAGCAGACAGAAACTAAAATGCATTCAAATTAATTTTAAGCTAAGTTATATTTTTATCTTTGTTTTTTTTTTTTTTTTTTTTTTTTCATGATACATTTTAATCTAAACTTTAGGCGTTAAACTTCTGACCTTTGGGCCAATTTTGACCAGCAGTGTTATTATATTTGGTCCACGAGGGAATACCAGATTACTAGAGTTGGCCCGTCTGTATTATACAGCATATGTACTACCAGTATTACAAACCACCTCCAATGGTGGTTTGTAATTATCATGACAGGACCTTCTCCTCTGTTAGCAGTAGTCATAGCAACTTCAAGCAAATGCATCAGAGATGGCAAAAGAAACCCAGCCCTTCAATATAAGAATTGTTGTGGAAAAAGTGCATGATGACACAGAGAAAAAAACGAGTTTGAGTTTGAGCAGAAACACAGTAGCTGAAAACGTGATTTTGTCACCAATCTATGAGCTTCGTTGTCATATCTGGAAGATTTTTTCTTTAAATACCACTATTGGCCCATGTGTTTGTCAAATTTTAAATTTTGGCCCACTGTGTCAGTTTGACACCCTTTATCTAAACTCAGTGAGTGCAACATTTCTAAAAATCTAAGAGCTATACCTTCTAATAAAATTTTATATGGCATTTGTTCGTAGAGGCCAAAGCCACAAATATTTAAAGTTGAAATTTGTCGATTGAATCATCAATTATAGTCATAAGAGCATCTGAGTGGTAAAAACTGTGGTAATTAGGATGGTGGTTGCATTGTGTAAAGAACGTATTGTAGTCTTAACCATGATTTCATGAACCTAAAAAAGTAGTTTTTATATCGATCTAAGAAAGTGTTTTAAGAAAGCTGTGTGGTGTTGTGTGGGAAAAGAACAAAAAAGTAAGTAACCTATTTTTTTATGTTGGTTATGATTTCACATGGAAATGAGTCTCTTCCAACTGGGAGTAAACTCATTTTTAATTAACTTCCTAAATTAACATAGCAGCACTTTGTACATTTTGCTTCTCTTTTGCCCCACAATGGCTGCCACCAATGTTTTACCTACAGAAAAACTTCTGGGTTTCTACTCAGCTTTTTAAACTCAGCTATACAATTTATTCTCTTTGTCAACAACTTCACTCCTCTAAGGAGTGTTGTTTGGTCATGCCATCCCTTTTTACAAAGTTGTCGCAGTGTAGATTGGTCTTATTTGTAGTACCCTGTGGTAAAAAAAAAACAACAAAATATTATCCGAGCAGGGATGTCTTCTACTGTCAAGAATCTCTTGAAAACTTGTCTCCTCAGATAACACCTCTTCACGTAGCACCTTTAACACTATCATACTTCACTTGCAGAAACTTTGCACATATATACTTATTCTACTTGTACTCTGTCCTTTATAATTTGAATCACTAGTGCTTGAAGAGACTTGAACCTAGTTCCTTGGCACTTCAGGAAACAGACATTTATTTGTACAGCATAGTTTAATGACAAAGTTATTCAAAATGCTTTACAGAGACATGAAACATCAGCATAATTTAAACTAAAAAAAAAAAAAAAAAAAAAAAAAAACATGAGAGAGAAAGAACAAGGAGCACAGAAAATTTAGAAAATTTAGTAAAGGCATATTAAAGTTTAAGATTTCAAGTTTTGATTTTTAATTCAAAACTATTCAAATTCACATGAGAACAGATGAATCTTTAACCTGGATTTAAATTCAGCTGATTTGAGGCTTTCTAGGAATTAAGTCCAGACATGTGGAGCATAGAAGCTAAATGCAGCTTCACCATTTCTGGTTCTGACTCTAGGATCTTCTAAAAAAGCTGGATCCAGATGGTATGTATGTATGTATGTATGTATGTATTTTAGTCCTAAACCATTCAGAACTTCACAGTCTAGCAACCGAACTTTAAAGTCTAATGGACAGACAGCCAGTGTAAAAACATCAGAGCCTGATTAATGTGGTCCACTTCCTGGTCTTGGTGAAGACTCAAACAGCAGAGTTTTGAACAAGTTATTCAATTGATGCTTTAGTAGAATTGTAAAAATATCACACATAGTAAAGCCAACAAAAGATAAAAGCATGGAAAAGTTCTACCAAGTCCTGCTGAGACATTAAACTTTTCACATATTTTAAGGTAGTAATAGTAGACTGACTTTGTGACTTTGAAATGATGTTGTTCTCGTCAAAAGAGCTGTAAGCTTGCTGCTTTAAGTAGTTGTAAAACAGTTCAGCTTTAATAAGTATTTAACTTCAGCCAAAACCCCTTTCAGTCATTGTTTTATGTTTATATTTATGTCTGAGTTATGACATTGACTGATTGACTAAAATAAACTCAAACTCAAATGGGTTTTTCAAAATTTGGGTCTGAGTGGATCACTACACCACCATTTCTGGACTTGTTGGTGGTTTTTAGTTGTGTAGAATCACGCTTTGTGGTGAACCTTAATTAGTTCATTTTATTCCAAAGACAATCAACTTTTCTTTTTAACTGAGGATATATGCACACCCATTAATTAATTGTTTCAATGCATTTAATCGGAGCTTGCACATGGTCTTAGTTTCCTGGTTGTTTCATAAAGCTCAATGGTGTCTGCATAGCTTATAGTAACTAATACTGTTTTTTATTTATTAACTGTGCCAGTTGGAGCAAATAGCTGTTAAACAAAAGAGGGGAAACTCCACATGTAATTCTTGTCTGCTCAGATGCAAAGTTAAGCACTGATGGCCTTTTTACAAAGGTTAGAAATCCTTCGCAGTTAATGCTTAATTATCACAAATTGAATAAAAATACATGCAAAGTGCCTAAAATATGTTTAAATAAATTTAAAAGTTATAATTAATGTCATCATTCTTCTTATCAGGATCCAAAAAAAACAGAAAAAAAAAAAAAACATTTGGACCAAATAATGTTCTATACTGGACTGGTAGTCTGACTGGGGAATAAAGTTCAGCATTTCACTTAGACCTGTTCCATTTACCCCAGCTTGCACACTGCACTGAGAGTACTGCTGTTTCTGACATTATAATGGACAGATTCACTTACAGGGGGTGGGGAGGGATGAAGGCTGTACTTCCTGCACATGCTGTAAAAAAAGGTGCATCTCTTCCACTGGACAGCGACTCATCTGACATTCAGAACTGCCAGATTGCCAGTCCAAGCAGGAGTTTAGGTTTTAGGTTTAAGACCAATTTCCAATGGCAGCTTCAATTCACCAGGTGGTTTGTAAGTGGTTCTTCTTCTTCTGGAGATATACAAACAGTTCTGTAAAATGAAAAGTATAAAACAAGCATCTTGTTTTCTAAAAAGCAACTTCATCAGAAATGACAGTAAGATTGATTTATTTTTATATTTCTTATCATTATAATTTATTTAGATTTGTTATTTTAAAACTTCACTATTTAATATTGTATGTATGTTTTGTTCTTCTCTGTGGATTTTATGGCATGCTATAGCATGTCCAGATTTTGATCCAACCTTTCGCTTTTTTCCAGCTCTTTTTTTTTTTCCACCGCTCCTCCCCTCCTCACCCTCTCTTTCCCATTCTTTCGTTATGAGGTACTGGTCGTCATTATAGGACGCTGGCAGGCTTGCCGTCAGTTGCATTATGGTGAGAGTCAAGTGCCACAAGGTGCCTTTTTCTATTTGTTTGTTTCATGCAACACTGCACCAGTCACTGACCTGTGGTATCCATGTTGTGCAAGAGGGAGGCAGGTTCATCCAATCAAAGACCAGCTGAAAATTAACACTGATCTTTCCATTCCTGAGGAGGGACTGAGGCAAAAGGCAATTTCATGATGACAGGGGGGATATTTTTTCACAATTTGTTTTTACTTTTTGTGTTTTACCTTTTCTTTTTAATGGTCTTAACAGGTTTGTTTACAGTAGAAAGATGTGCATTCAAATAAAACAGCAACATACCTTTTGTTGTCCCACATACTGTTTACAAATGTAAATATTTTCCTAAAAACAATATTTTTTTAGATTCATTCTTGACATATCATATTCTGATATCACAGATTTACACTTTTTTTCACACTGAATTCAATCTGATCCCCTGCAATTCAGTACATGCAATATTCATAGTTGATCCATTGACTGCTTTCAAAGCGGGAACTATTTGAAGAGGAAAAGTTCATGTGCATTTTTGATGGATTGTGCATGTCTTCCCCTACTCTATATGGATAGAGAGCTTGTTTGAAGGTCAGTGATTCTCTTCAGTCAGAGTCTTCCCTCTGCTCTTCTTTTTGGGAAAGAATATCTCCAGTCTTCACTCCATATTTTTACAGTGCTTCTAGGATGACTAGGTTGGATGACCCTGAATCCTGGTGGAGATGAATCTCTTTCAGGCTCCCCTCTCTCTCTTCTTCTGGAGGAACTCTGTCATGAAGAAAGAACCGACCTTCTCCCCTCACACTTTTTAAAGGAAAAAAAATCCACTATTCCCAACTACCAACCTTTTAATGTAAATTGTCTTTTTTTTTTTTTTTTTTTTTTTTTTTTTTACTCTGTGTGTTAAAACATGGTTTCCTTTGTTGTCAATTCATATTATTTCATTCATTTTGACTTAATACTCCCCAAACCATTTAATTAATTTGATTTCAATTTATTTCTAAACAGATCTTTGGGTTTTCTTTTTGCACATTATTGAAACTGATCAATATTTTTTAAAAGTGGCCTATTTATGTGTGTGCTTATGTGTTAATATGTCGAAAGAAAGGGCTGAACAAGGGTTGAGTGGATCTTGAGAGCTGGCAGGTGCATTATTGCTGTAGGCTTTGCCTGGCTTGACATGTGTGTGTTCCTAATCTCCTAGTGATATGACAAAGCTGTGTGGGAGCCTGGGCTGGATCTCTTCTGTCTATTGTGACACACAAACACTCACCACAGCCCCTCCCCCCCTTCCCTTCTGTCCACACACACACACACACACACACACACAAACACACATTATTCCCTTCTTGACCCTTCAAGAGTCTGCCACTCTACTATCTTCTGCCACTTTGTCACTGTAGATGTGCACTTGTGATTGCAGAGGGAAATTTTAAAACCACAACAATGCTTCATTTTCTGGTTCGACTATCTGGCTGTACTGAATGTGTTTGGGACTTAAGAGTCAAGGCCTCACAAGTGTTGGTGAATTTCAGGCTTCTTTACCTCCTATTAGTCAGAATTGTGGTATATGATGTGAAGAACTGCTTGTGATAACATGAAGAACATGGGCCTTCTTCAGATCTCAGCAGAAATACAGTTTTAAAATTAAAAATACAGTTAAGATTGATAAATGTAAATTAAATCCTTTAGCTGACTTTCTTACTAAACGGGTGACAACATAGAGGCTTCGTGTTTGATGCTCATAAGAACCAGTTTTCTGGCTGAACCTCCAAAAATCCTTCAATGTGCATGAAATCTTTATTTATTCATTCATTTTCTATACCACTTAGTCTAAAATCAAGGTTGCAGGTAAGCTGAAGCCTATATCCAAGCAATTATCAGGGGAGAAGCAGGGTACACCCTGGACAGGTCACCATTCCATGGCAGATTAAACCTTTATGTAGCTCTAACGTGTCCAGATTGGGCCAGAGCGTCTGTTTTTATTCTGATACATTTGGTGGGAAGGGAATCAGACGGGTCATTTGCTGAAACTTCATGGGGATGTTGCTGTAACATGGTTAGAAACTTAAACTTTGGCAACTGAAGCTTAATTAGGGACTTAATTTTTTTTATCCAAATTGTTTTAATTTAGTAAGTTTAACTGTAAACGGCGGCATATTAAAAAGTTGTCAGAGTGAGTGGATGATGGACCGTGCACATGATTTAATTCAAAGACTTGAGCAGATTACATGTGCATGGGTGTGCTTGGTATGTTCCCCATCACCATGGAGCAGCAGCACAAAGCCTTACATAGTATACGGGCATGTTCTTAAGGGAACAGAGCCAGTGC
Organism: Telmatherina bonti; assembly: GCF_933228915.1. NCBI lineage: Eukaryota > Metazoa > Chordata > Actinopteri > Atheriniformes > Telmatherinidae > Telmatherina > Telmatherina bonti. The sequence continues at coordinate 21,512,083 of NC_136613.1, read as the reverse complement.
ATCAGACCATGACGACATTCTACCTTCAATCACATGGATCTTGACCAAGACCAGCTACTAAGAGCTCCACGAAAGGATTGAAGGCACCCATACACACATTTCTACAGCCTTCAACCATGCAGAGCCAGATCTGGTGGAGGACAGGTCACCATGCTGAGCAACCAGATTCATTTGGAGACTTCCATCTGAAAGGTCCTCCTGCCTCTGCACGGACAGGTTGAAAGAGGCAAGGCTCTAGAAAGAAAACCCTTCCTCACACCTCGGTCTCCAGTACCCTGACCTGTCACCCACCTGGTCCCCAGTGCCTGAATCAGAGCCCTGGTCTTTAATGCACTATTCACCAGCACCAAGCAACCAGGTTTACTCCAGTCCTTCAGCATCCCTGTCTCATGCCGTTGTCCAGGTTCACATCAGCGCCCGAATCCCAGCCCCACCTGTACTGCAGCTCCAGCTGACACTGCCCCCAGCAAACCCCGCTCCTGCTCCAGGGTCTGCAGGTTTTTGTTCCTGTTCTACAGCCGTCTCAGTTTCCTGTATTTTCCAGTATTGTGTTTTATTTCCTGTTTTATTTTGTAGAGTTGTTTCTCACTGAGAATGGTCTCCTTTGTTTACTGTTCTGTGCTTCTGGTTATTAAGTGTCACACCTGCTTCTTGTCTTGAGCCCCTTTGTATATATGCACTGGGATTTCCATAACCCATTTCCAGTTTATTGTGGGTTCCTTTCTGTGTTAGGAGCATCATTTAGTCTGCTGTTGTGATTTCTTGTTTAATTAAACCTTCATGCGCCTCTGGTGTTGCAGTCCTGCTTTTGGCTTCTATCTCCTCGTCTTTAGCTTCCATATTCCATGACATTCAGACACATTTTTGACAGTGGTATTCAAGTTTCCAGGACATTGAACATGCAATAATTTCAATTATAATTGTAGTCTGAATATTATTGCATTTATTTGTCTGAATGTTTTGATGAAATTTTGCAAATGATATGTTGAGACAAAATCATTGCCCATTCAGTGATGATCCACATGTATCATCTAAACCAGGTTGTTTCTTGGTGTGCTTTTACAACGGGCTCCTCAGTCTCCTCCGGCTTCGCCCCAGAGACCAAATGCATCATTTAAGGCTCATACAATTCACTGCTTCTAAAGCCACTGGCTCCTACCAGCCTGATAGAGGCATTTTTCGCCACTTAGAAACACGCACTGTGTGTCTGATCCCTTCCTCCTTAATATGTCCTCTATTACCATCAGGCATTTATGCCTATTTTTTCTACTTCAGTGACCACTGAGCACCGGCTTCATTAAAACTAATTGAATCGGAAACATGTCTGCCTGAGGAAACATTAACTCCTTCTATAAAGGAAATTTCCGATTTCATTTTTTCAATAAGGTCAAAGGACTGAGCCCATATGTTCAATACTGATACATGTTTTCACCATAAAGTTAAACTGTATGGGCCTATACTGTGGGATTATTTCATTTGGATTGAAAATGTCCCATCTATAACCAGTACTCGACACTTTAAGGGTTTTTTGTTTATTACATGTACATTTGTCAAGAATAATATCCCTTGTTTCTCTCCAGTTATACATTTCCCTGCAGAAACCTGAAGAAATCTGCATTTTCTACCATGTTTTGTCAGTTTCAATGCATTAAGTTCTTGTGGTTAGCATAATTGAGTTTTGGTACAAGTGTTTTATTAATGGATTTTACTGACCACACATGAAACAATAATTTGATGATATCTGTCAGAAATCAATGTGCAATAACAGAGCAAGCACAGCTGTTTAATACAAAGTAAATATTTATGAGTGATCTGACTAGGCATCAAGTTCAGTCAATCATCTTTGAAAAGATCTGTGTGAATGATTAACCTCATTTTACTGGGGCTGTCTGGGCTGGTAATGGCCATTAGAGCTAAGAAGGACTAAGGCCTTTGATTTTTGGCTTCTCATCATTCACAGCCTGTCGTATCCCTTCATGCTTCATACATGGCTGCTGAATTGATTGTCTGTTTAGGCCTATGAATGATAAAGCTGCTCTGGGCCACAGGCTGGGAGGGACAGGCAAGGCTCACCTTCCATCTAAATGCAAGGTGGATTTCGTCTCCTGCCCTGCCACTTGGAAATCAGCTTTTTGCATTATTTATTGGACAATCATCAGCATTTCAATATGGTAAATCAAACAGTCACTGTAATATAACTATAGACAGTTGTATCCAAAGGGCCATCGTTCAGCTCATTATTCATTCATTTTGTTTAGAGCTGTAGTCGGCAAGACTCATGAGATTTATAAGTTGTGTAATCAACATGTTTTACTGCAGGCTTGCCAAGCAAAGTGCCTCACTGCCTGCACGGAGCGAAAGGTGGCACAAGCAAAAATGAAGCTAACGTTTTAGAGAATCACTGAAAATATTATTAAGTCCAGCTGAAAAGCATGTAAACTTTAAAAAAAAAAGAAAGGTACAGCAAGCATAGTATGTTTCTGTCTTTAGATATACACACAGTTAGCTCAGTATATCTTATATTAGATCCATTTTGAACCTTAAATATAGCTTTTATTTCACCCATTTATTAAATGTAATGAATTGATTATACTGAACTGTAACTCAATCAGTGAAAAAATTTATTCTAGTTTGGAGAAAAATAAATGCGCCCTAAACCTCCTCTGTCCTCTACCAAGACATTATACTCTAAAGTGTAAGAATTTTATAGCAGCACAAACAGTAACTAAGAAGTCTGCATTTTACTTGTACTTTATCCTGCCATCTGCTCTTTGCTTCTCAAAATAGCATCCTTCTACTGGAGCTAAATATTACTCTAATGAAGGTTTTAGCTGAAATAAGGCTTTCTTTTTCAGTGTTCGCAAAGATCAAGATCAGATTCAAGGCTCAAACGCTTGCTTATTGTATATCAAATAAAATGACAATTGTGATTTTTCGAATTCTTAATTTATATAAAACTATTTTAATGTTAAATTAAGTTTTCCAAAAACTGAAGATTATAACTCTCTCTCTCCATATATACATGTGTATTTATATATTACACCTACATCAAACCCATCTCACAGCTACATGTTAACCTGTCATACTGCATCATGAAATGAGACAAAAAAAAAAGTGCAGCTGTGCGTGCAGCATGATCCACTATGTCACTGTGGGCAGCGTGGGTGTGTGTGTGTGTGGTAGTATCAGGTGATGTTATAATTGTGAAGCAGCATTCTGAGATGCTGGGACTCAGCCATATAACTTGATGCCTTTCTCACTCTGTGTACAAGCACTTAGCAGCAGATGTACTGTACAGGCTCTGTTCTCAGAAGACCTGCTGGCTTCGGTGTTGTTCTCATGCAGGTGCTGAGGACAGAGCTGAACAGTCGGAAAACTCCTACTTTCCATTTTGATTAACACAAGCTGAAGCATTTCTATTTTAAGATTTCACTGACATTAAATGTGTATGGATAAGGAATCAGACAAGTAAAGAATTTAGAGTGGAAGTCCTCCAGCTTATGTAATTATGCACAAACACTGACAAGAATATTAGCTACATGTGCCTTGTTTTATTGTATTGAAATAGACATGTTTAAAGCTGTACTTAGAGTCAACAGAGGAAACTTGTGACATTGTACTGCACCCTTTCAACAGATCTGCTAAATGTCAGCAAACTGATTCTGAAACTAATCCCAATTTGCCTTGGAATTAGCATTTTATAGTGACGATCTAATCATTTAGACAATTTATTGCCTGCTGCTAATATCTCTCAAAATAAGATGTTCCCTTCATCTTGATCGTGTGATACATGTGGATAAGTCCCAGACATGCCTCAGAGCCTGGCGTCACTTCTCTCCACTGACAGTGTAAAGGAAAGACTTTGTGACAGCGGCTCCTGCTTCATTTTGTTAAGGCCATCATGCCGTTTTCTCTATGTTTCAAAATGAGGTTTATTTCCATCTGTGCAATCTATAAGCAGCACATCCAAAGAGGTTTGAACTGTGATTGTGTGAGAATAATCAGGAGGCCTAAATGGGACTGAAGAACATACATTAGCAGGTCTGACCTGTATCATTTAATGACCGGTAAGTGGAAGGAAAAAAAAGAGGAGAACTGAAACGCCGGACCGGACTCTCCGGGAGGTTTACAGTCAAAACTAACAGAACAAAGTAGACCAGTTTGCGTTTTCATCAGCCGCCTGCTCCGATGAAACACTTGGAACTGCAGAGAAAAGATTTTGAGATGTTTGAGAGACATTGTTTTTATTGTTATTTTGTAAAGAAAGGGAAATAATGGTGCGTTACAGCTGAGTTTGAAGGTCGGCTCGGTGCGCGCGATCAGAAGAAGTGTGTACTTTGTTTCTCTCTTTCTTTCCGATTCCGTTGCGCGTTTTTCTACACATTGTTGGCCTTTTATTTCCAGAAAAGTTTATATTTGACTGTGATCAGATTTCGATGCAGGTGAAAAAAAACCTCAACACGCTTTTCGTTTTAAAAATCACAGAAGCTCAATGAAGCGGAAACGAAGAGATATGGTTTGATGTGAACATATTTGATTTAAAGAGAGAGAGAGAAAGAAAAGAAAGAGGAAAATAGCTCAATCCGTCAAGAGCGGCAAAGTTTTATTTTCAATAACTCTTGAAAAAGGAAAGAAAATTTAAGGGGACTTTAGTGAAATATTAAAATCCGAAGCTCTTTCTTTCTTTCTTTTCTTTCTTTCTCTTTAAGCCGTTTTCTATCAAATAAAGATTTTCTCATCAACGGAAAGAAATGAGATTAGAAATTCTAACAGTTTTTATGAGTTGTTTTTTCGTTTCTTATTTGTTTGTTTGTTTTGTTTTTACAGAAATTTAAAAAAAAAAAAAAAAAAAAGTTAACAGCCTTAAAAATGACGACTGTTTCCATAAATTAAACGCATTTTGAAACGACAAATTGGTGATTGAAGTAGTATCCTAGTGAACGCAAAATTAATGGGTCTAAAATTACAGATAGGAGCCTGTAGCGCAGTTCTGTCTGATGAAAACCAAGACTTAAAATAAAACTTTCTCACTTTCAACGAAATGTTCAATCTCTAAAGACAGTAGCTAAAGACAGTAGCTTAGTAGTAAAGTAGTAAATAATCTGACGTTATAATAAACCAAGACAAAAACAGGCATTGTTCTAACCATTATTAAAGCATGAGTTTTAATAATGGTCTGTGAGCGCTAAAATCATTCAAGGGGAAGAAAACAAATCTTGCTCAAAGTACCTAATGTCCATCAGAAAAGGTCTGGTATTAATTTCAGAAAAATTATTTAGCAAAGAATTGATTTAAAGGTTTTATTTGTAAACATTAAATATTTCTTTCTTTCTAAAGTTTTTGAATTCGGCACCGAATGCGTCACACAAGTTGTAATTACATCATGATGCCAGAGATGTAGGCCTATATCACACACTCCATGAACCTCTTCATATAAGATGGATTTTTTTTTCCAACTTCCAAACGTGTTAAATCATAACTACCAAGACGTTTATAGGACAACATAGACAACGTGCTCAGCATGAACTTGGATGGTTTGAAATCGTTTAAATTGCACCATGCTTAGTGTAGCTCTTGGCAACAAAAATAATAAATATATAGAAACGTTTATATTCAACAGCAACAATACTTACAGCACATACAAACAAGGAATGTCTGACAGTTTTACAAACACCATGGGTCCCTCATTTTTCTATACAGATGAAATATTTTCCACGTATGCGTCATAGATAAAAGGAGTGCCATAACTACGAATCTGTATCAAATCTAGCAGACTACATAGTGTCCGGTATATATACTATATAGACATCACCTCAGCAAGTGCCTATAAAAGGGGGGGAAATGGGAAAGAAGGAAAAACAGAAACTGGAACATGCGTTGTCTTATCCGGATACGTTTGTGATCCTGTCAGAAACACAGAGGCACGAGTCCAAAAAAAAAAAAAAAAAAAAAAAAAAAAAAAAAAAAAAAAAAAAATACCTCAATCTTTTCATTATAACAAACTTTGTACACGTTATAAACCGATGCATTGGAGGCATCACATATTCTATCATAATATACAGTGTGTGCGTGTGTATTTATATACTGTATATATAAATGAAATATATTACATCTGAGTGAATCAGTAGAGCCGATGTTAAATAAAACAGTAAGTGGTTGCAAGGGCATGTTAGCTTTCCACTTAACAGAAGTCCCAAGTAAGAATTCACTTATTTGGCGTTTAAAATAAATACAGATTAAATTATATCAATGGAAAACACACAATGCAATGACTTAAAGAGGCCTTAATAGCGTTCACACTGTCCTTTTCCCTTGTTATTTTTTTCCCATGAATTCTTACTCATTTCATGTTTTTCTAACAGACTAGGAAGCTTGAAAAGAAAATGGAAACCAGAAATAATATCGCTGAAAACGTGATAAAGTTTGACTCATTCAGTCTTTCGGAAGTTCTTTGAGGTTTTGCCTTTGAGTCACACTCAGAAAGGTAGGGTGTCGAGAAAAAGTTTGTCAATTATTGCTGGCGGGGGGACTAGGTCTTCTAGCTTTAGGTAAAAGATACGCTGCAGACCTTGGGTACATAGTGTGCGCAGTTCAGGGAGCTTTCCCAAGAGTTTTGACAGGTAGTTGGGACGATTCAAACCACCGCCATTGAATGTCACTTGATCTTTGAGGCAGTTGACTATCTTGTTTTGAAGATCCTCGACCCTCTTAGGCTCCTTAAGCCCATGCCGCTCTGGAAGAATGAACAAAAAAAAAAAAGAAAGATAACAGAAATTATTTCCGGTCTAATCTGTTTTAACACTCAGTTGAAGGCACGCGCAGTTTCTAAAGTAGCAGCCGCTTTTACGCACCTGTTACCATGGCCAGGGCTGCGATGCAGGAGAAAGCTGAGATGTCTATATTCATGCTCTGCAAGTTGGAAGAAAACTCCACGATGGCGTCTACCCACTCTCCAAATCCACGGACGCACTGTAGCCTGTGTAACACCACCCCATTACAAAAAATAAGTTTTCCTTCCACTGGATTGGACCTGCAATTAAAAACAAAACGCCATTAATTACGCTTGGCAATAAATGAGGATTTAAGAGCCTTCTAATTATTGGGGGGGCTAATAAAGCCGAAAGCAATTAAGCTTGAAGGAAGAATAGCTGATTATCTAAAGCTCGGATTATTTTTATTTAGCAACTGCTGAGCCTCACCTGTATGCAAGCCGCAGGACGAAAAGTTCAAGGAAGGCAGATTCAAAGAGAAGATCCTGATCCTGCTTTGGTAGATCAGAGAAACCAGGGATCCTCTCTGCCCAACCTCGGATGATCTCCATGGAGCCCGTCAGGAGATCATAGAACTGCTGGATGTGCTGAGTGTTGTCTCCAGTCATTTGGTAGTCAGGGTTTGCCTGGAACTGGAATTTAATTTAAACAGCGCCTTAATGAGGTCCTTTAAAATATATAATCCGTGAAATTGCAAATGGCCATTTCCAAGAGGCTGAGAGAGCCTCTCACTATTAAATTCATGTCTTCTTTTTTATTAAGTTCTGCATTTCAACTCAATTTACTTCGTATACGCCATATTAAAAAAAAAAAAAAAGTCTGACAAAGTTTGCGATTCTGTGAAGTATTGAAGAAAAACTTTCGGGGTGATTAAATTAACAGGACTATTAAAAAAGAAAAAGAAAAAAAAAGAAAGCCGTCGATCTTATTCTGCGAATTCTTTCCCCCCCCCTTACTGTCAAAATGTTCTCTTTGTGTGTCTTTTATAACTTTACTTTCTGTTTGTACTTACTCTCGAATAGTCCAAAGCAGACATGGAGGGGTTGGAGTCCACATGGGTCCTAACTAGTGCGCTTATGAGGCTCACCGGCGGTGAAGGTGGAGAGGGCTCCTGGGGACTTTTGGGCTTGGATGGTAGGCGTCCTCTTCGTCCTTTCAGATTATCCGTTCGGACAACTGCACAGGGGGAGATTAAACAAATATCAGTGTACATACACACTTCTTCTGTCGAGTGTTAAATCTTAAATTTGAACAGATGAACAAAACAAATAATTATTATGAACTTTTCCTCGTGTGTCGGTGAGCTGCAGTTTAATTATGACCGGGTGCATAACCCAAACATACCTTCTCTCACCATTCCGACGACAAGGCACTTCTGGAAACGGCAGAATTGGCAACGATTTCTTCTGCGTTTGTCAACAGGGCAATTTTTATTCGCTAAACACACGTATTTCGCATTCTTCTGAACGGTGCGCTGGAAATAAAAAATAAACACATGTGTCACTTTTCATGCTGAGAATGAAAGATAAAGTCTATGAAATGCAGTGGATGCTGCGTGTAAAAAAAAAAAAAAAAAAAAAAAAAAAGCAAAACTAGAAAGATTAAAACGATACCATATCAGCGCTATCTTGTGTATGTGGTGTACAAGAAGCAATGGGAATAGATCAGCAAATACACATTCGTGATCGTTCATATTTTACTTGTTCCTTAGAGATCAGCTGTGTGTAGACAGCTGTGACTGTCAGAGTTATTTTGTGCGCGCGTTGAAAGTTGTTTTTTTTCTTTTAATGGTGTTTAGTGTCGCTTGCAGTGGAAAATGTGATTCTATAAAGTGGTTATTCATTCAAGAAATATTATATAGTTGAACACGTGTTGGCAGTGGATAATTATCTAGACAAACAGTAATAATCCTTCATGGTAGCTGTCATATAAGCCCACCTTAAAAAATCCTTTGCAGCCCTCGCAGGTTCTCACTCCATAGTGCTGACAGGCTGCGTTGTCCCCACACACCGCACACAGACCCTCGTTTGACGGAGATCCTCGGGACGGGGGTGATGGCACTTGGCTGTCCACCAGCTGGTGTCCGTGGCTGAGTTGCAGGGAGTGTGGAAAGGCCAGACCGGCTTGTTTCCTGATGGCGCTGGGCACCGCAAAGCTCTGGCCATCCAGGCCGCGGTGCGCACCCGGGTTGTCGTGGTTCATGGAGACGTGCAGCGGCCCGTCGAACCGCATCTGACAACTGGAAACAGGAGTGCCGGGCGGAGACTGCTTGAAAGAGAAGAGCGAAAGCCTTGACACCGGATTCTTGCGCTGGTCTATCATGTGAGAAGTGGCCGCAACATAGTTCTGGTGGAAACTGTGAAGGGAGCCAGGGTCCTCCCACATGTGATTTGGCTGAACCTGGAAGTTTGGTGTAGTCGGGGCATGAGGCGAGGAGGGTTTAAAGTACATAGGCCCAGAGTGAGCGAGCATTTCTTCTGACTGAGGTGGCAGATGGCTCTGCTGATGGTAGCTGTGCATCTGGACATCCTCCACCTTGATAGAGGACTGCTCTCCAGAGTGGGGCATTTGATACAGACAGGGCGGTTTAACGTCGTAACTGGTGTTATAGTTGTCCATGAATGTGCTGAAACTTGGGAGAGATGTAGTGGCTGTGATCTCAGTGTTGGTCAAGTCCATGCTAAACTTAACAAACTCAGGTGTTAAGAAGTCGCAGCTGTATTCTCCTGCGGTGTGATAGCTGTAGCTCTGGGAAGCAGGACTGGCTCCTTGAGGTGATGATCCATACTGAGCCTGAACGCAGGGCATGGCTATAAAAATAACAAAACAAAAAAAACATAAGAATTTCAAATAAATTAAAGTGAAATATGTGTTTTTACAGTTCAAGTTTAAATGACACAGACTTCTAAGAGAGAAGAAAATCTGTTAAAATAGTGAGCGGGTTTACAGTAAAATGAAGCTTTAACATGAGCAATTTGTTCTTGAAGGCAGCATTATTTATCATACCTCAAGTCTTCTAACAGTTTTCCGGTGACTCTTGAAATGGGTAACGTCAGGAGATGTGTGGGTGTCAGGTTTGAAGAAAGCGTCTCGGTTCTTGATCTTCCCCTAATAAAACACATAGCTTTGACATTTATCATGAAAACATTCAGAAGCTGAATGAGATTCTAAATGAAGGCAAATTGCGCGTCTGCACAAACATAAACAAATCGGTTTTTAATGATTGAGAGCATTTTGCCATGACAGTACTTAAATGAGGCTGACATCAGTCTTGTTTTATAAAATAGTCACAGTTGTTCCGTTTTTTCTTCTTTTGGTTATGCACAAAAGTGCTGGATGGTTCGGCGAGAGCCGGGCAACTTTACGCACGAGTGAGAACTTGTCACAAAAGCATAGATCTGAATTTTCTCATTAAATGTCAGTCGCGCCTGTTTGTATGAACAGTTTGAGACTAAACATGTGGATGTGGAGAAAAGGGAAAAATCCAAATAAAACTAAAATGTTTCGGAAAAGCCGATGCAATGCAAAGCGCTCCTATACTTTTGCAAAGGCAAAGGAGAGAGAAAGAGAGAGAGAGATGCATAAATCGTACCTTTTTTACATCAGGATCGTGTCTTTCAGTCCATGCGATAAGCATACAGATGGTATTCATCAAATTTGGTAAAAGCTCCAAATCGTGAGCATCGGCAGCAACAGCGCAAAACGGCCAAATAGTGTGACTCCGTTCACTGACAGCGACGCGAGCTTCAACTATTCAGTCTGGCCAATGTGGCTTTGTTTATGTGAGCTCTGGATACGATGGCCCACGTGTTTCACAGGGCGACGTCATCGGTGTCGACACAGACGCAGACCAATCCGCTTGGGAACTTTCTCAAGCCCCAATTTTTCCAGCGAGTGTGTTTGTCTTGTGGTATGCGCTGTGTTGCTTCCCACACGGACATTAGCAGAGATGTAGTGGAGAGTAAATCCACCTGAAGTAAGTTCAGACACCTTTAGTGTTTGCAGTGGACTGACGTCACGCTCATATCAGCTATATTAATACCTTATATTATATTTGCTACCTGTATGTAAAATAAATGATGCGTTTAAGATCGCCTGGTCATCGTGTAATCCATCCCCCCCCCCCCCCCCCCCCACTATACCCAGGTGATGAATTAAAATATTTGCAGATGGAGACAAAAGTTGTCTGACAGTCATTCAGTTCTTTGTGACCCTAACATATGAGTTCTTATAATATATATATATATAATATATAATATTATAATAATATTATTATAATAATATTATAATATATATATGTTTAATTTATTTTTTAGGTGCACTTTATCCTATAATAAAGTATAGGGGAAAAAAAAAGGCACAGCCCTTCAGAAGGAATACATATCGGCTTTTTATGTATTGCCTTATTTCTTGTAGGCTACAGCAAGAGCGTACACACATTGCCACATCTAGGCACAGTTGTGTCACAATGAGGTTGATACGCCATCTCACTACTCTTTATGATTCAGGCCTAATGAAGCGAGGTCAATATTATTCTTTGTTATCTTTTGACAGGATTTCTGTGTTTCAATTGTGTTCCAAATTTAGACCTCAGATGGGGTGGGGTCTTTGTAGTGGGCTGCCTATTCATAGTGCTGGTGAGCTACCGGGGGAAGAAGGGGCTGTAATTAGTGGGCCTGTAGCCAGTTGTCATGGGGGACCCAATTTCTCCAGAGAGGGAAGCATGATTGGAGCCGGCAGAATGGAGTGACGCAGAAAACGCTCAAGTTGACGCAGTCGCCAAAATAATCTTGCGGCCTTATTGTTCTGCTGCGATTAAATAACTGATCTGGGTATAATCTTACACCAACACCTTGTAGCCAGTGGAGTTGGCCTAAATCTTTTAGATGCATTCTGGCCTTCACGGTAAAGCCCAGGAGAGAGTAGGAGGAAAGTGCGTGTGGCCCCCACATCGCCACAGAAAAACCTTCTACAAAGCAGGCTGCATCATACATGGCTGCTGTGTACTGAAGCTTTATTACACACACACCGCAGCGGCCATCAGCCTTAGAATAATCAGCGCACTCTATTCCCAGCACACAAAAACAGTGCGTGAAGGAGGGGAGAAAAAATGTATATCACCTCTAGAGGACACTATTGTTCACAGCCATTCATCACCCAGCTTCCGTTTCTCCTAATAAAACTTTTTAATAACAGAACTCCATTAACCCACGAGTGATCGTTTCAAGGGGGCGTTTCACTCCAAATTCACCCTGTGGAGTGGACATCTGAAAGAAAAAGGCGCTAAATTAAATCAGGCTTAAATCTTTTAAGTGCCCGAGTGGGTCCAAAATAAAGCAAACAATTTTGAATTAAAGAAAAAAAAAAGTTGATTTTGGGCGATGCATGGTCACACTATCGGGATTGGAATCCATTTCCCATTTAGACATGAAATGAAACACAATTAGCAGTTTAATTGGCCATTTTATAATAAACTTGCCAGTTACTCCGCAGTTATTTGAAAGTCATTGGAAAATGGCGAGTTTGTGTTAATCAGTAGTTGTATCCTGGAATTGTATTTTTAACTTTGACGAAATGTTTACTGACATTTTCTGTCATGGTGTATGAGGTGCGCGCCCAAGCTTGTGTGCTCTATAGAAATAGAGACATGCATCTTTATGATGCCTTGCAGAACTCAGTTTTCATTTACATTATAGGAAAATCTCTCATACATGCACTTTGATAGTGGATAAGAGCCTCAAGTCTACTCTAGGTCAAAGGATGCACATGGATCTCAGTTACAGTGAAGTGTCAGTCTGTTGGAAATAAAAACCAAAGGAAAAAGTGACCTAAACAGGAAAACGTTAATTTCCTCCCATTTACAAGCAGTCTACTTCCGTCAGCCATCAGCACCAACAAGCTTTTGTAGTAACACTGATGCAAAATATGCCATTTATATGCACATACAATGAAGCTTCTCCAGTACTGGCTGATCCAAACTTATATCATTATAATGTAAATATGTGCAAAGCTCATTATCCAAGAAGACGGGAAATTTTCTAATTTCCCACAGAAACATAAGTCAGTAATTTATCATTTTGTTTGCACCTGCAGTGTTTTACATGCAAAACAACTTTGCTGTAGTTTTAAATATAAACACATTTGAACTTTGATGCCAGCAGCGCAAACAGGTGGGATAGTGCCATGTTTATTATTATGTGACATCACTCTTCCTTTTGGTTATGCATTTTAATTATTTGGGAACTCAGGGTTCAGATTTTGTTACTTTGCAAAAGAAGTTTGTTCTTGCTGAGAACAAGATTTCAGTATCTAAGCAGTCTAGCTGTTGTCTGCTCTTCATGACTGCAGGGAAACCAGTGACGCATACACAATGACAATGTAACTGCATTGCTGGAAATCTTAAGGATCGTTAAAACAATCACAAACATTTATCTAAACATCTCATTTGGAAGTCAACCATAAAGGACCTTTATTCTGAGAGCAGATTGGATGGTTTTCCATTTTTGACATGTAGAACCAGAAATGTTCTATAGCCAAAGCAGTAGGAACATGGACTCTTTTCACCACAGAACATGTGCCCTTTCTTTCTGTTCTTCTGGCATAAACTTGTGAGTGGAGGAGCTTCTCACACACACTCAGCAGTGGTTTCTGTTCTTTGGCCTTCAAGTACTGAGAATTTCCCAGACTCCAATGCTTTTTACTTACTTTTATTGGTTTGTTCCTTGATTCAGTGATGGAGTTAAAGAATGATATCTTGATACCTTCACCTGTTACTTCTTATCTGCTTTATGGTAGAATCTTCCAAAAAGGTGTAAACTTGTATTTCAATACACTTTTGTTCTTTCTTATGTTTAGCTTCCTCCCATAGTCCAAAACATGCAGTTTCTTTAATGAGAATTATAAATCAGTCATATATGTGAGCCTGCTTGGTTGTGTCAACGCTGTGGTGGCTCAACAAATCTGGGATAAGCACCACCCCATCATGAACCTAATCTGGATGAAGTGGGTGTGGAAACTTGATGGATCAAATTGCTTTATTTAGTGAAACCTAAAAAAAAAAGTTTGAAAGATTTTTTTTTCTTTTTCCTTCAGGTGTGGCCAGAGTAACAAAATCTGCTGGCCCTTTTCACAAACCTCATTTCATCAACATGGACAGGTATCAAACTTTCTAAGAAGCGAACAGCCCGTCCCTGGAGGCATCTCTTTGCTAGGTGTCTTCTTTCCATTTCTAGATTCCTACTTTACAAGCTTAAACGTCTACTTAATATGCTTTAATGCCTGCTCTTTAGAGCCAGGAAGCACTTCATCACTTTTATTCACCTTTATATAACACACTGTTAACTAGCAATGCCTTATGGAACAGCTTGTCTTGCAGCTGGAAGGCGCCTCCATGGCATGATGGAGGTACCTGTTCGCCATTCACAATGAGACAGTAAAATTGGAATAGAGGCTTCTGCATACTGCTGCTGTCTATATCAGTCAATGATGAATATTCATGAATCACAGTGTCATGACATGCTCTGTAATTGGCAGCAACATTAGTAATGACACTGCTGGTATCAAGTCCCTGCATATTCATGCAGAGGGGCAATATTTCCTCATGGTGCTGTTTTTTATTTCTTCCAACCCTTCCTGAAAGTGAAAATGTATTCTGAAGCTGCAGGTGTCCCTGCTTCCACAATCAATTGCTGGCTGGATTGTACCCCAGTGAAAATCAGACAAACCATTTGTTTCTTTGTCAGTTTCTTTGATTAATAATACAACTGAATTATAAAAGACTGAGAGGACTCTAAATAGGGAAAAGTAAATCTCTTTTTGATTGTTCTGAATATAGACCAGCAGCTTTGCAGTCCCCTGTTGGTGCTACTGGCTGTTGGGCTTCTTAAGGATCATGTAAGTTGCAGTTGTCACTTTTTTTATTGGATTCAGACTATGCTCGTGCTCTCTGCTGTTCTTTTTAATTCGAGTGGCTGAAAGTTTGATTTTACAGTCTGCTCAGACACAGTTATGGTTTAATTCTGACAGACGGCACAATGTGGCAGATCTCTTTTTGTGCTGGAATTTGCTGCTGGTCCATTTCGGCTCCACTAAAGTGCTGTAGAATGGATAATGAGAGCATTGCATGAGGCTTTTCCTAAGCTGTGAGGCTTTTCCCTCTAAGTAGCTCCAGGGAAGGATTTTTCTTCTCATGGGTTGAGTTTGCTGCAATGAACCAAAGAAGGACGCAGACATGTTTCTAGACCAGTAAGAGGGTTCATGCTTCCAGTACTGCAGTAGGTGTTTAGATCCTTGGAGTGGTGGAAAGTTTTCTTGTCTTGAGCACTATATTCAATTTTAGGTTTTTCTTGTTCTGATTATTTACATCAAGCTACTTCTTGTTATTACCAATAATAGTGGTGAATTGATGACAGGAGGATAGAATAATGTCTTCAATCACATAAATAAAACAATCAAAGAGTCAGTGGTCAGATGATCTGATGATATAAAAATAATCCACACCCAACATATGTCAGTATGAACACTACATGACTCCTTTGAAAACTGACTTTTGCATATTTGAAGGCTAATCATTTATTGATACAAGGGTGCTAAAGTCATGGAACCAACTGTTATAAAGAGCGGTTGATCTAAGCTAACATGTAATAACTCATGAGGCCCCACTAACTGGGTGCGCTGTCAAATTCCATTCATTTAAAAGTTAGATAATGAAGATATGAATCCACAGTTTGAATCCACAGTTGCTTTGAATGTTCATTTGATCTCTTCTGTGTTGTAAATCCAGCAACTATTTATGAATTTTTACACACATTCTTCTGGTTTTGCAGTCTTATGGTTAGTTCATATTTCATTATTGTTGGTTCATTATTGTAAAGCAAGACTGTTAATTATTAAGTAACTGAATCATTCATTCATTCATTCATTTTCCGAACCGCTTATTCCAATTCAGGGTCGCGGGGAAGCTGGAGCCTATCCCAGCTGGCTTTGGGCGACAGGCAGGGTACACCTTGGACAGCTCGCCAGTCCATCGCAGGGCCAGTAACTGAATCATTTGTGGTTATAAAAAAAAAAGTAAAGATGTCAATTTATTTAATATATTCTTGTCTAAACATTCCGCGATTATAAGATGAGTATAATGTCTGAAAAAAATTAAAAGAGCATGATGTCTCTGATTGACACCAAGACCAGCCAATAGGAAGACGAGAAACCTCCCAGACCACCCTGGATCTGGTTAGGATCACAGCCTCAGGGGCTCTGTTTAGGATCCCTGCTGGACACCTCCCTGATGATATGTTCCGGGCACATCCCACTGGGGAAGTCCCTGGAAAATCGGGAGGGACAACATGTGGGATTCCTCCTGGATGAACTGGAGGGAGTGGGCAGGAAAAGGGAAAGTCTGGGCTTCCCTGCTTTGGCTGCTGACACTGGATAAGCTGGAGAAAATGGACAGGTTGATGGATTAGCAGTGAATTCACACATACGCACACAAACACACACACTCACACACACACACACACACACACACAGGCACACACACACACACACACACACACACACACACATAAACAATGATGTTATTAGAGAGCAAAGCTTACATAGTTTGCCACAGGTAATATAGTGAAATAACTATAAAGATATTAAAAACATTTTATTCAAATGCAATTATGCCACAAGCATGAACTGTTGTGACTGGATGGTTATTGCATGTATTTCTGTGACATCAGGTTGTTCAGAGAAGCAGGACAAAATATTTCAAGGCTTAAGTTTAATGAATGAAAAGCTAAAAAATATACAAATATATCAGCTGTGAAAAGATGATTGCACACGTAATAAGGTATCCTAAAATACAGGAATTTACTCTTCCTCCACAGTCTCATGTTGTCAGTTACAATGTTTAGATAACATTCAGTGAGAGCATCATGTACATTAGTTTATAATTAAAAAAAAAAAATAAAAAAGAGTGTACATAAATGTCAATATAAAGCAGTAGCCTGAACAAAAGTTCATAAGGCAAGTAAGAATAAACTAAGAATGACACCCCCCCCCCCCCCCCCCCCCCACCCCCCCCACCCCTTAAACCCTTAAACATAATGTTTTGTTACATTATGTTTAAGGGTAATAATAATAATAATAAAAAAAATAGTAATAATAAAACACTTCTCTTACCATTGTTTTATGGGTGGGATGTTAAAGAGTTAAGTTGTATTTGTACAACAAGGAGGTCTCCAATTGCACTTCTGCAAAACAAATTCCAAAAAATGGCCCATAAAATGACATAGAGATGGTATTTCTATCAATGCAGTTCCACATGAGGGACAAATCATTCATTCATTATCTGAACCGTTTAATCCAATCAAGGGTCGCGGAGGAGCTGGAGCTTATCCCACCAACCTTCGTGCGAAAGGCAGAGGACACCCTGGACAGGTCACCAGTCCATCGCAGGGACAAATCATAATATAGGTTAAATAATAGAATAATCAGGAACAAATTAAGATGTTGTCATACCTAATTTTAGAGATAATGAAGCACTAGGTGCCTCTGCAATATGTGAATGACTCAGAATTGTAGTATATGTGAGGGTGTCATCATTAGTTTCAGCTCAGATAATCCACTTCCATCTTTTTTTTTTTTTATTAGGACCAGTTATTTAATTTGTCAATTTTGCTTGTTAGCATGTCTCTGAACTGTCCATATGCGTGCCACATGCAGATTTTGTGATTAATCTAGAAAGACAATATTTTGAAATGTTATTTGGAGTGGAATATAAATAAGCAAGTGATGAATTGTTTTTATTGTTTGATGGTGTTTGACAGTTATGCCACAGAATATTCATGGCTTATTTCTCCTAAATCTATCATGAGGAGTATAAAGACATATGCATAATAATGAAACACATTTATTAGTGTGTACTGTCCCCTGGAGTTATATGACAATGAAATGGATGGCTGTTTTTCTTGTGCATGGATGCTATAGGCCTGCTATTGCATGTGAAGGTAGCAGAACAGGTAGAAATGGTTCTGGTAGATAGAAGAAGCTGCTGCATGACAGCAGAGCTCAGAAAGCTTTGCAGGAGTCTTGCAGCAGTGTGAGAGGAGAGTAAAGCTGCAGTCTGTACTAATCATCCAACCAGCAGGCTATATGTTTTGAGTGGTTGCTTCTAAGCAGCATTTTAGATTTTGCCAGTTTGCACAGAAATTGTAAAAACGTAATTGCTGGGATAACTTCGGGATACCTTCTAAACAGACGGCAGTCTTCATTTTTGCACCCACATTTTTCCAACTGTTACAAGTCCAAATATCTGCTGCATAAAAGAAAAAAGGCTAAACAAAGTCAAAGAACATTCAGCCAATGTCACAGTAGCAGGGTTCCTCCCAGTAGCCCAGACTTGTGTTTGAGTGAAAAATGTTGGTTAGATTCTAAAAATGAATAAATATTACAGGTGAAAACGAACATAAAGCTGTTTCCTTTGTTTCTAAATGCAAACTCTGAATGTACAAGATGAAATTCAAAATTAGCATAATTTTTGAACATCTGATGTGTTTTAACAGGAATAGTTTTTGTTATTTGCAAACAATTTTCATCTTTTTTAATCTTAATCTTGAATAGTTTCCCCTTTTTTGGAAACAAGATTCTGTTGTGTTTTTTTCATGCAACACCACTGCCATCATTTGTGGAAGCAGTATTCTGAAAGGATTTTTCATGGCACACTTTTGTCAGCTGCAGATGGGCATTTTCCATCCTGATGTTGCATAACCTCTGGGGCTTCATCTGTAAGATGTTTCCCAAGTCTGAAGTCTAGAACATTAAGTACTATGCTGAACTGGGATAATTTCTGCTTATAACATGTATAGTGGCTTTATTCCAGTGTCTAAAAAAAAAAAAGCCCAATATCTCTTTTGTTCTGTTCCAGTGTAGAAAAGCATCCTCTTGTGGTTATCATTATATAGCAAATCAATTACATGCTTGTAGTTTTAGGTTCCTTGAATGTGTTTTACCCTGTACCGACTGCCTGTTCGCTGACAGCATAGACGGGGGTTTTCAAGCCCTCTCGTCTAATCCTCAGTTATTCTTCCTTTTTTCCTTTCAAAAGTGGGATTTACAGGCCAAGTGGGACTGTACAGAAGCTTCTAATAGGCAAAATGAGCAGCAATTTCACTGCTATGAAATGTTATGAAAGTCACACAATTTTCCTCAGTCGCATCTATTAAACAAGTGCTTATCAGCTGAACATTTTTAGCTTTCTTTCTTTGGTTTAGTACATATAGCCTGAAAACAAGCTGTTCCTTTTTGTGCTTCATGCTGTCAGACTGGTAGAAATGATTGTTGCTTTTAAGCAATGGAATATGTATGGCCTCACAATATTGTTCTCGTCATGAATATTACAGTGGAAAGTTGTGCATATGCGAATAGCATCTCGATCCTCTCTGAAGATTTGGGACAATAAGTATCCAAATGTTTATGCGTTTCCATGGCTCCTGTTGTCAGATCTGAAAACTGCCCCTGTGCAGGGAAACAATTTCTCATCAGGCACCAGCAGCCAGAGCACCAAGCTCATTCACGGAGGAGTCCGATATCTACAGAAAGCCATCATGAAATTGGATTACAAACAGGTAAATGCTTCATTTTTTCTCTGCAGCTGACACTTATCTGCAGAATTCCTGGTCCCTCTGGTCATATTGCTTTATTTAGCCCCCCCATGTTCATTTTTCATTCACGGGAAGCAGTGACATGTTTGCCTTGAATGACTGCTTGCCTCGAATTTTTTTTTTAAAGATAGTTTTAGAGAATTCTTACAACTTAGCAGACCTCTGTGGTTAGCATACTCCAAATGAATTCCTGAAATGATCCCTCAGTAATAGGTGGGATGAAACTGATGTCTCTTTCTTTGTTATGAGTTATTTAAGACGGGTCACCCAGGTTCAAATTAAAATGTCACCATTTTCTGTTACATTTCACAGCCTTTGAGATACCTCATTATTCTCTTCTTGTGTTTTCTGTTGGAGTCTTATTTTCCTAAGTGTATGAACATACAAGGATGCTGGAGGTGAGCAGCAGAAGAGACCAATTAGTGTGATTGCTGGAAACACAGCTGCCTACTCAGCAGCTCAACAGTAAAATGCAGGCTCTACTACCAGTGGCAAATTAATGCAACAACATTTTGGGGTCTGGGAACTTTAAACTTATAGCGGCATATTTACCCCCAAACATATTTTATCCAGATTTTAAAACTCACACAGCAAAAGTATAAGAACACAATGAAAATTGTGTCAGATTATTAGTGTCACTATGTTCACCGGTTCTTTTTCAAATGCTGCTTTTGTTATCTTAACCAATGTTAAATTGAGATTACAATTAATAATGTAGCCATACATATTTTCATAAGATGTTGTTTCTGCAAAGGGTCCATTGCTCCTTTTTCAAGAAGAACTACGACACCACTATAGTAAATGAGTAAAGTAGCCTCCTGGCATCCAAACTTCAGTTTGACTTATGTTAAAGATGTCATCTTGCTATTTGGTGTTAAGAGGAACCGATAGATACAATTTTTATAATTTACCATTATTCATATTGTTATGTTCTTACATATTTTATTATATATGATGTAGAAATTCATATTATTTTAAACTGAAAAGCAACAGCTCTACTAACACCATCAAATGGCAAAAGGTTCCAGTTACACAGAATTTAGTATACTGGTGCACATGAGCAAATATGTGATGTCCTTATATGAGGATGCTATGACTCAGGAGGTTAAAACATATGGTATCTCCATGCCAGATATTATCACTTAGATTTCCAATACAGCTTTTCATTGTTAAAGCCACTGGAAAGATGGAGAAGTTTGGAAACATGGTGGCAAACTTTGCTGTCACCTTTGGGCTGGCAGGCTTGTTGAACTGACTACAGTAAAGTAAGAGTGGTCTGTGACATCTCTGCACCATCTTGCCTTTGCTCTGTGAGACTTTGCTGAACTCAGAGGCCTTGATTTGATTGGTGCAGCCTTGAATCATAAGCTTTAATTGCACCTGACATTTAAAGCTTCTCTCTGGTATTTAAAGCAGTGTACAGGTGTGGTTCATTACTGAGAGGGGGGATAAGAGATTTTCTGATTTCACTCTCATTTCTGGGCCATGGCAGCGTCTTAACTCATCAGGCTGCCTGTCACCATCCTGAAACCCCTCCTCTGCTCATGCAAGGCCATTTCCAACTAACATATGTCAAATCAGAGTTCAAGACTATCATGAAATTAAGCCCATTTTAGCCCTGAAAATGCTGTCCAAGAGAGAGAAGTTGAAGACCCTTTCACAGGGAACAAAAGAATGTGACTGTGTGAAACAAGTGATCCACAGCACGTACAGTATTAGCAACAGTGCAGATGTGGCATTTTTCCTGGTATTGCAAAGTGACAATTCTCATAGTCTTCCAAGATTATTCAAAGCTCTTGAAAGGCAAGCTGTAGGAGCCGTTGTTTATCTTGATGCTCAAAGCTTCAAATCAGAAAATCTTTCCTCAAACAGTGTTTAGTGTGCTGAGCACATTACCATTCACCACGAACAAGTCTGCATTACTTAAAAATCATAGCACTTATCACAGCTGGAGATTCAGATGACAGCAATCTGGCTGCAAATTGTACAACTGTAAATCTGTTGTGTTATATGTTTAGTACTCTTGGAATAGAAGTTAAGAAATTTTGCTTTTTGAAATAAAGATATTTTTTGCACAGTCTAAAAGATTTCACAGTGTTTTGCCAAATATCTCTAGACCTCATGTCTGCATGTTAAGTCCGGTGTGCTGCATTTTAAACCCAAAAATACCAGAAATATTATTAAGATTTTAAGATAAATACGGTTTGACTAAACAGTGCAGGCAGATCTCTAGTGCATAAAGGAATATATGCATACATGAATTAGAAAGCAAAAAAATAAAATATTGATTTCTTTTTGTATTTTCCTTTACTTTTAACATTCTACATCACAGCTGTGTAATTGCTGTGTACATGAGCGTAAACAAATTAGAAACAACATTTTTAAAAACAGTAAACAGCCAGTGGGCATTACGTTCCAACTGGTCCCAGGATCCATCTTTCTCTAGGCTATGTGTGCCTCGTGTTGGCATCAGAAAAACAAAGCATATGTTGATTGTTAGCCAGGGTGTACATAGCATGTCCCATTCACTCAGGGTCTCCCTTGTAGCTTCAAACTCCCAACTTTGTTTCTCTAGGCTATCTGTCAGACTTCATTTAGCATTTGAGGATACGTGGATTCCCATGTACTGCAAAAAGGCAACATACTTCCAAGGGAATATGGCCACTATCTGAGCAGTGATCTGTCAACCTTATTCATTTAGCAGAAGTAAGTAGGAGACGGGGTATTTTACATGTGCTTTTTATATTTGCTGAGATTTATATTTCTGTTATCTCTTGAAACAAACTAGTTAGAACTGTATTATTATATATTTTAAGTTGAAAATGGTAACAATCACTATGATGTGTTTTATGAAATAATAATAATAATAATGTTGTGTTTTTAATTTTTCCTCAAGCTGTCTTTTCCAACCCTTTTCCCATACGTAACTGGGTACATTATGGCAGTGACATTTTCTGTCCTGACCTTCTTTACTGGGGATCGGGCTTTGACTGCTCGGGTTCATCTCCTCAGGAATTTTTAAGCCATCATAGTCAGATAGTTTCAACAGATAGACATAATTTAGCCTCAGAAAATGTAGTTTTTGCAACCATGGAATTTAGTACGAAAAGCATTACAGATTGTCACTCTCTTGTTTAAAACACGGAATGAGTTTTCTTAAAGAAACCTGACAAACTCCACATATTTTATAAAGTGCAAGTTTTTTTTAAAATTGTTTTTTATTTGAATATACATTTTAATGTATAAATATAAGGAATTATTACCTGCATCTATGTAACACCCAACTGTGGCCCTTTTTGTACTGAAAAAGTAATTGATAACGTATATTGGATAGTAAGTGTTGTACCTGTAACTATTTAACTAGACAAGTCAGCCCAGCCAAACATTTATGGCTCCATCACTGGAAGATATGGAATTTTTTGTCATTATTGTGTCTGTCACTTTGCTGCATTTTGTCCAGCCGCAGAGTTCATCTCACTCCACTGAGTTTTGTACCTCCAGGAGACTGGAATGAGCGGTGGTGTGAGCTGAGCGGAGGTAGGGCCGGGGCGGGAGGGAGGGAGGAAAGGGAACAGGGAGGGAGGGAAGCTCGTGTCCTCCAGGGAGCTTTGATGCTCATTTAGCTCTGCTCTGTCACTCGGCCATTTTGGCTTTTAATTGCTGATGATAATTATCATCATCATTATTGTTATCATCATCAGTGTGTCAGGTTATCATAGCTGCGTTATGCACTGCTCATTCATAAATCCTGCAATCCTGCGATCTGACTAATCCTTGAATTCCTGACATTTAATAGAGTATTAATTCTCCTGTTCTTTGCCTAGCGCCAATCTGTGACAGGTTCACAACACAGAGCTGTGAATCACAGGTTCAGAGGTCATTACAAGGCTCAGCAATCATCCAGGATCAGACGCTGCCTACCGGTGCTGAACTACTCACAAGCCTGAACTGCTTGTGTGCAAATGTGTGTGCATGCCAATGCTCACACACCACCGGTGGCATAAGTTTGCTAACCACATACTATAATGGTCACATTCACCCTACAGAGATGAAGAAGTGGATTCCATGGTATTCCTAATACATCATGGCAGGGTGCATACTCTTGTATGTAATTCATTCTAAAATGTGGCCTTTAAATCAGTTGTTTTTTTTTTTCTTTCCCCCTTTCTTTCTTTAGGTTTTTGCCTTCAGTTTATTTATATATTTTCCATTGTGAGGGAATTGCTTCCAGCATGCCGTAGCATTAAGCAGAGCCCACCAGCTAGCTAGCCTCAAGTCGCTCAAACGTAAAATAAATCAGGGCACAAAGGACCCTGCTCATTCCTGCAAAGTAGCAACATTTTCCCTGGCCAACAATGTGGACTTGAACTTCCTTGGCAATAACAAATAGAAAGAAAGTCACCCGAGACACCAACATTAAAAGTGATTAATCATCTCTATTCTCTCTTTACTTTTGAACCAAGGGATTGTCCAGCAATAAATCTTCAAAGATGTACATAAGAATCACTTCCTAATGAAACAGAGCTTTGTTCATTTGTCACCTTTTAGACCCTTTCATTTAAATTACAAAACTTGTGACCTTGTGACACTGAATATAGATCTCTGGTATTTTGGAGCAGAAGAGGAATTAATCCATAAATCTTGATACTAGATTTCTTTCTTCATTAAAAGATTCTTCCAAGGGATCCACTTCAAAAGAAAAGGTTTAGTTGTTGTCAAGATTAGTTTATTGTCATAACATATTGAAAAATGTAATTATAAGGCAGACATGTTTGATTTCTGTGATTATTTGTGGTTTTATTATAGAGTTCCAACACTTACAGAGTAAAAGAACTGCAAATAGATACATAAAAATAAAAAACAATGTAAACTAAGATCCTCTCATGCAGCTAAATTTATGTTTGTATTTTATATTCAATGAGAAAAATGGCAAACACTGTCAAACCACCAGTTTGCCAGCTCCTACCTCCACACTCCTGGTATATTCAGGACTCGTTATCCCCACATTCTCCGCCTTTTCCTGATGAGCAGTTACCCTTCCCAGTGCAGGGTAGGAGAGGGGAGGGGTGGTCGGTGGGGCGCACACTCAGGCCAAAGGGCCACTGTGGCTTTAAGTGTGCTCCTTATGTGGCCAGAGCAGCCATCGCACTGATGGAAAGTGACAGGGACAGATGTGACATATCGGTTCCGACACACTTCCATACCACCAGTCACAGGCTCGGGGTGACTCACATCCCCCTGCTCTGGTCCTGTCCCCCCGCTGCAGGACAACACAACGATGCTCGAATGAACCTCGCCATCGCCCTCACTGCTGCCAGGTATGGGGCTGCCATAGCCAATTACACTGAAGTGGTGCACCTACTGAAGAGGGCAGACCCTCAGACAGGGAAGAAGAGGGTCCGCGCAGCGCACTGCAGGGATGTGATCACAGGTAAATCCAACAAAAGCCGTTTCCTTCCTTCCTGCTTCTCTATGTTCCCACTCTCTCTAGCCCTCGCAGTAGGGGCCCTCCCAGCACTTCTTACTCAGTGCTAGTTTGCACATAGTCATTGCACATCTAATGCAGGGGCTTTTAATATTTCATAAGAGTTTTATGGTGTAGAGAGCTGCTTCAGATCTTGTAGGGAGGAACATAAGACAGAATTAGCGTATTCCAAATGGCCTTACTTACCTTTTAAATGTCATGCATAGGGCTGGCTTTGGAAGAATAAAGCAGTTAAGGGTAAAAGATGGTATTCTGAAACATTTCATGAATAACCAAGATTTAAGGATCTCAACACATGACCACCCCCTGATGTTTTAAAAGACGGAAGTGTGCTCTTCAAGGAGATGTCTCACTTTAATAATGTGAGGAGTTGCCTCATGTAGGGAGGGCTTAGACTGACAGGATAATAGAGACAGATTTTGTCTTCAGCTTCCTTTTTCTTTGTCCTTTTATTCTTATTTCTTGAAAAAAATATTAATTTTAATCTTACAAACCCAGTCATTCTATTTTGGCTATTTGTCTTATTTATATATTATAATTATATTATATTATCTTATATATTATGATTATTATTATTATGATTATTATTATTATTATTATTATTATTATTATTAATGATAATAATAATAATAATAATAATAATAATAATAATAATCATAATAATAATAATAATGTTGCAACAACACATCATTTGCTGTCCTCATGGTATCCTTTTATGTGTCTCCTATTATATACTGTAGCTGGTCAACATCAAGCATCACATTAACAAACATTTCCCTTCCACAAATTCAAAGGACCCTCAGTCACTGCCACTGAGCTACCCTGTGACACAAAGAGGCAAGAGGGAAATTAGGTATGTCTGTTTCCTATTAATTACAATCCTGGGAAGTCTCCCATGGACACACTAGAGCCACTCTATTACGGAGAGAGGGGGGCGTTCGCTGATAAATTAATAATCCAGCTTGTCACCAGCCACAGATGAATAGCCCCTGGTGATTGATGCTGTTTTCTTTCATAGGGCAGGAATTTGATGTCAGAGCCAAATGTGTTATCAATGCCACGGGACCTTTTAGGGACGCGCTGTGGAAAATGGATGATCAGAAGAACCCCGACATCTGTCAGACCAGTGCTGGGGTGCAAACCGTCATCCCGAGCTAATACAGGTAACTAACAGTGGACCCCTACGTCTTTGTCACTATCCTGCTGTATCACCTGCTCCTCAGCACTTCCTTCTCATTCAGTTCATTAGTTAGCTCCAGTAGAGACTCGTCAGCCCCCTGGCCACAACAACCAAGCCCTTCCTGGCAGGCTGCTGGCATGTAGAGTTCAGAACAGGTGTTTGGTCAAACTAGGAATGACAGTAACTATAAGATAAGGTTTCTCGTCTCTCATCACACATCTCTGTCTTTTATATGGTGCAATATGGATTTCAGGCTTGGGAAGGACTGAGATCTACACTTCTTTGTTGATGCATTTATTTGTGTTTGAAAAGAGTAGAAGCGACTCTCCTGACCAAGCCTACCCCCTCAGCTGTTTCTGTTTTAAATTGAGTCAGTGCCATGTGCATGTGTTTTAAACAGGACAATATGTGCACCCTGTGTTGAAGCTAGGGAAACAGCGACTGGAATTGAAACCAGCTGAATTAATCTCCTGGAAACAGCACTGACAGGAGCCTGATTATGGGGTGTCCCTTCAACCAGCCCGGCCGGCTCATGCCCTCCCCTCCCTACCAGACCAAAGGTTAATGCAGTCGTCTTGTTTGTTCCCCTCCCTAGCTGTTCACTCTCCCATACACATAATACTCAGACACCTCCAGTTCTGACAATATGCAGCTCCATGATCCCATCGAGTCATCTTCTTGTGCCATGGGAAAGGATGCCACATGCAGGAAGTCATCGCTGTGGAGGATTGCATTAACCTCTGGCTGACGTAGCCAGCAACCCAGCCTCTGGCATCCCGGAAGTAAAAGGTGATCATCAACATGCTTGCCATGAAAAGGTATTTAATTTACCTGATTCAGACTATGCTGCTTGTCAGCAGGCATTTGTGGGGTTTTTTTCTTTGAATCTCATAATTGGACAGATCTGGAACTTATTGCGCTTTCCTATTCTTTGCATGACCATGTTTCTGCAATGGTAAAAGAGACTGACAGGTGTGATGTAAAGTATAACCATCACAACAACCAATATAACATTTCTCCCAGGAAAAAAAAAAAAAAAGTCATTGCTGTACACTTACACTTGCGGCACTATAGCTGGGGTGTTAGAATTACACCTAATTCATAACACCCATTTATGATAATAAATACACGTCCAACCACCCCCACCCTGAACCCCAGCATCCACCCAACCACCCTCTCTGATTTACAAATGGCTGATAGAGCAAGCAGCTGACAGAAATAAATGAGCTAATCTGATGGCTGTGTAGGACTTCCACCAGATATTAATTCATCAGGAGGCCACAGAGTACAGACAGATACAAATTCCTGCTTTAATTATGTATGGGAGCTGTGGTGGAAACGGGAGACACCTCCACTAGCAGGACCATTTCTCTGAGCAACTTTATGAAACCCTTTGATTCCATCATTATTTTGTTTTCCTTCGGATATAATGTATGTCCCTCCTGTTTTCCCCAAACACCCGACAAAATAGATTTTTTTCCCCTTTTATAGCTGTGCTTTCACATGGGACATTTGATAATGAACAAGTGGAAAACTAACCTTTGCCACACTAAATTATATTGTTTTCGATTTGCAATTTTTATGAGACCTTCCTGGAGCCTGTTTGATGTATTTTGCTCCCACTCGGAGCCTCAAATGGCCCTTGCCGACTGGCAGGCTTATCAAAACCCACGGAGGCTTTATTGAATGAGTGACTAGTGGGTATCTAAACAGAATGCAGGGTTATTGATTTTAGAGAAGTGGTCTAATTGTTTCTAGTAGACAAGGGCTTGTCCCGATTATTTGATTGATTAGCTTGATACTGGTCAGCCTCCTCATCCTCCTTCCTTGGTCAGTTAATAGCACTGTAATCCCAATACACTGCTGTATTTCTAATCCATCATCATTATCATGGCTGGTCTCAGCACACGATTAGTCCAAGAGGAATTTTTCTTTTTTTTCTTTTTTTTTTGCATTTCTCTATATGAACTTTGCCTTCAATTTCATGGGCTTAATAAAGTGTTTCTATGATGGGCTAGTCCTATTTTCCTTTCACTTTGAAGTTTAAAGTTGTTACTGAATTTGTAAAAATGAAAAAAAAATGCTGCATAGTAAGAAGTTCTCATGTAGTTAAAAAGCACTTTTTTTACTCTGTATAAAAGCAACAAAAGAAAACAACTATTATAATCTTGGATCAATGTCATCCTGTATGTAGAATCTACAAATGGATTAGTCATGGGTATTTATTGAGTGTTTCATCAATTTGAATCGATT
This sequence comes from Telmatherina bonti, assembly GCF_933228915.1. NCBI lineage: Eukaryota > Metazoa > Chordata > Actinopteri > Atheriniformes > Telmatherinidae > Telmatherina > Telmatherina bonti. The sequence continues at coordinate 21,483,751 of NC_136613.1, read as the reverse complement.
GAAACATAACACCTGAGTGCTGCACTTTGTGCTACCAAAGAGGGTTTGTCCCACGTTTTACATGTGTGATGCAAAGTTATACTTTATATCACACTTATCAGTTGCAGGAACATAAATTTCCTGGCAAAAATGACCAAGATGAAGACTCTGAAGGAGCTTAGTGACTGATTGGCTACCAAAAACTGTGGTCCACCTCAAACTGTAGATACATTGTGATGCCATCACTTCGTGTCATAGTTTACAGGAATGTTCCATAGGAATATATGTTAGCACCATGTATATATGTATACACTACAGATAACAGTTGGAAATTATTTAATCATCTTATTTTCAAAGGTGTACCCACATTTAAAAACCCATTCAACCGAACTACTTTTAGAAAACCACAAGAATCCCCTGTATCAGTCATGTACAAGTCTACAGCTGAAAATAAAAACTCTTCAGAAAATGCTTGTGCAGCATTTGAGCAGATTTTATGAACAGAAATCATTAATGGGTGTAAGAAGTAGCCATTTTATAATGAAAGTGATTAAAAGAAACACATTTCATAAATTACAATAAATCAGACTTTAGATTCAAATCATTCCCAACACACTGTTAGCTTTCTTTATCACAGAGTTGCCTTCCTTTCAAAGGTAAATTTCACCTGCTTTGCATTAATTTAATTTTGCATTGCCCTTTTAAGCATTTAAGCGGGTGGTTAATGATGTATAGTTTAAAGTTTTGGTCTGATTTTCTGTACATTCTCACAATGATCCTTGCATGAAATATTTTTGCTGTGACTCACATAGCACATTTCTGTAGGTATACTAGCTAAAATGACTATTCTGTGTGTTTATGATGACAGTAACTACATACATGCAAGGCACTGTGAAGAATTGGATTATTGTAAATTTAGTAGAAGTTTACTGTAAATATTGTGACTGTACAGTGCATGGCATTTAATTTAGAACAGTAATATACACTGGTATAGTTACAAGTGCAGTTACAATACCACTCAAATGTTTGGACACACTTTCCCATTAAATCCAGTGGGTAAAGGCAATTCATGAAAAAGAATATCAATAGTTTTAAGTTTGTTACACTGAGCATATTTGTTATCTACATAACAAACCAGTGTGGGAACCTCTGCTACACTCTGAAGAAAAGTCTATATAATCTAAGGTAAAATCAGGTGGCGACCTCCGGCAGTTAAATGTGAAGCCTATGTGGAGGTGCCAAAATTGCAGTTTACCCCTCATCCGCTAAGGGCTCCATAACAGAGCGAATCCTTATAGACTCCAATGTTAAAAAGACAAACTTCATAGCAGATATAAACAGGTTTACAGCCTGGTACAGAAAAAACATTTTAGGTTTAATAGGTCAGGTTTGCTTTCATAAGAACTGTGGGGGGAGTAAATTATAACTCCTCCTTTAGAAGTACTTTCATCTTGAAATTTTGCATAATTTGGGGCTTTTGAATGACAGGTACCTGATCTCCTGCTTCAAGACGGAGGAATGTGGAACAACCGTGGTTTTTAGCTAGTTAACAGCTTGACTTAGCTTACCTCTGTTAGCTGGTTAGCTCCTGTTAGCTCCTGTTAGCTCCAGGTTAGCACTCGTATAGCTGCTAGCTACAGGCAGGTTGGAGTTTGCTAGATGTCAATCATACACCCCCATGCTCACAACCAGAATTTCACCATAAATATTACAGTAATAATATGTTGCACATGACAGTATATTTTTGAGAATACTGAAGTCATAGTTCTTACCGGTTATCTAATTGTAATGACAGTTCAAAACAAAGGAGACTAAAGAGAATTTAAGAGTCATTCATATCTATAAAAGCAGATCCAAACCCACTTACAATTCAATAATGAAAAACAAACACACACACTGCAAGATATGTTGTGATATATGAATTAACAGTACCATACAGGCAGTTTTGGTTCATTCATTCATTATCCTAACCGCTTAATCCTATGAAGGGTCGCGGAGAAGCTGGAGCCTGTCCCAGCTGTCTTTGGGCTAAAGGCAGGGTACACCCTGGACAGCTCGCCAGTCCATCGCAGGGCCACACAGACACAAACAACCACTTCTGCTCACACTCACTCCTATGGGCAGGATCTCACAACACAAATGATATTACTGTATATACAACAGAAAAAAATATAATTGTGATAAATTACTGATAATAACTGATACTGATACATATAGTAATTTCCCTGCTAATTTAAATAAATATAGATGTTTTCATAGAAACTTAGTATGTTTTTTTATAAAGTAGCACAGCCAAAACTTAAGCTCTTAATTACGTTGAGTACTCTGTATTATTTAACAATCTTTTACTGTTGCTGTTTAAGATTTTTACCACAATTTCTGCAAACATTTCTTACAGTGTGAACAGTGTGTATTTTTACTACAGTATTACTACTACTTTGTATCTGCATTAATGTTTTATTTTTTTATTGTACAGTAAGAGAGAACAAGACAGAGAAAGGGTTGTGGATGACTTGATTTTCCCAGATCAAGCTGAAGAGTTCTTCTGCCTTCAGGCAGGATGGCCACAGACAGAAGGGTGACATGTGGCGTATGTCTGAGCGAGACCCTGGTAAAAGTCCTGTAGTCACAAAATGAGCAAAGAAAGCCTGAGGCTAGAGGACCAAAAGATAAAGGAAAGTGATGGAGCAGAGTGTGGGGGTATAAGTGTGAAGTGATGGAGCGAGAAGCTGTGACTGGTAGAGTCCACGCCGTCTCCGTCCTTGCCTGTGGTTGTGCCCAGGCTGGGGTCTTCACTCATTTGTCTAAAAATGTGGAAGAAAGAGGATGGGGGAGTGTGAAGATGGGTCATACCAGAGGGGTTTGTCACATTGTATGGAGTGACACCTCAGAGGACCTACTGGCCCCACAGTGGACAGCCAGTGCCTCCCTTAGTCCTCCCTCAAGGGAGAAAGGTCTCAGTGGCTTCTCATAGTCACACCATAATATCCTCAAGTCTAGCAGTAGATCTCTACTCTACTGTTCTCAGTTCAGCTCAACTGGACTGTCCACTGCCTGAACTGGCATGTTTAAAGACTCTCTTTGTTTCCTTCCTAAATACTGAAGTGGAATCTTTCTGTTTTTGTGGTAAATCTTTCCACATCACACAAAAGCTCCATTCCGCAGCCATGAGTCAGCCGAACAAAGAAACCATCAGTGTAGCTCACTCAGCTTCTGGAATTAAAGAATGAAAAACTTTTTTTTTTTTTTTTTTTCACTCAGCATTCCCAGAACAATTCTATGGCCCTGGTCAAAAATGACTTCTCCTTTTGCTTACTGTGTAAACTTCCCATTAGATTTCCTCTTAATGTAGTTTATTTTCCTCCTGATATGCATTCAGGAGTGTTGGCTGAACCTTTTTACCAATCAAAATAATCAATTGCACTATAGAATCCATGGTGCCAGGTCTTTCAAGGTTAATACAGCTTAAGAGCCATTCTTTATTGTGCATAACTTTCATTTGAAACAACTGTAAATGGGTACTGTCTTCATCTGCTTGCTTTTTATCGTCCACTTGAGGCCTCTTGTTCCACAGCTACTCAGTTGTCATAAATGTTTAAAAAATGCCCTTTGATAATGAGTTTGTCATTGTTTTATTCAGAAATATCAACCAGCCCATTACAGTGGCAGGTATTTTTTTTTCAATCGATACACAATGCTTATTAATATTTAATTTTTTATATGTCACTACGATATAGGAAAAAGTAGATTGTTGAGAGGCAGCAGCTAGAACTGGAATTTCCTGCTGCAGGAGTCAGAGACTGAATACCTTTCTTCAGAGACATCTCTCCTCAGAGAGTATGTGTGCATACACAAGTATACCTGTGGAACTTGTGTGTGTGTGTGTGTGTGTGTGTGGGTGTGTGTGTGTGTTTGTGTGTGTCTGTGTGTGTGTGTGACTCAAAATTATGCTTGTTTTCATGTTTATGCTTGTCAACACAGCTGTCTGAGCTGCCTTTCTCATAGATGGGAAACTATCCACATCCTGTAGTGGTTTTGGTCCCAGAGTCATGAAGCTCGACTCCAAGGACACTCAGTCTGCACAATGATGCAACCGGAAACAAAGTTTTACATGTTGATTATCCAGTATGTGTCCCAGTTAACTTTTCAAGAAGTGCTCAAAAAATACATTTCTGTTTCAAGCTCAATATCAATAAGAATTTAGTACTAAATGCAAATAGAATCAGTATTATTTGGAGCTCCTTTTTGGTTGGTATTGGCTAACCCGAACAAGTCAGTGCATAAATACTGTAAGTGTGTCATTATGACAAACATCACAGAAACATCTTACATATTTGGACAATGTCTTTATGTGTCCCTGTGGACATGTGAGACACTCTCAGGAAACTTGACCAGTGTGAAAACATCTTAATCAGGGCTTATTTCAAAGATGGGTGGTATCTAGAACTTAGTAGCATCAGAGCTTGTTAAAAGTTGCATGTTATCTGTTTATGTAATTGGAGTTTAGTCAGTTTCTTGTGATTTTCCAATTAGCCATTTTACTGTGATTCTACGGATGAAATCCTATTTTTTGTGCAGCAGATCATTTTAACACGATCTCAGTAAATTTGTTTGCTATTGAAATGAAATTCTTTTCATAACCTGTGATAGCATGTTACAAGTTTTGTAAATCCATCCATTATCTACAAACGCTTTTTCCATTTAGGGTCACAGGGAGGCTAAAGCTTTTCTCAGCAAGCAGGATTTGACCTGGACAGGTTACCTGGCCATCACAGGGCATTTTCTACAGTCAGACAGGTAAATAAATCACATTTACTCTCCTGAGGTATAAAATTGTGATAATATATCTTTTTTAGCATTAAAATAAACTTGGCTGCCTCAGGTCACCAGATTTCTTGCACTGTGTGTTAGGAAACTGTGTTCTTCAGTTTTAAAATAGTAAGCTCTTTGTATTTTCTGTCATACAAGTGAAATGCCAAGAGGGGCAACATTGCTGTTTTTTCTTCTTTTTATCTATTTCAAACCAAGTCAGACACTTTTGCTGTTTTTTTTTTTTCACAGTCAGAATTGGAGGTAAGATTTTTATAAAAAATAGTCTGCTTTGTTTGTGTCTCTGTAAGTTGTTATAAACTGGATTTTGTCATTTTGTCTTTATCAATTTATGTTTGTATTATCTTTTAATAAACTATTGTTTACTACTTTCTGACTTTCATACTCCTCCAAAGGCATTTGAATCTGCTTGTTCATACTGAAGATAACAGCTCGATTATGTGATTACAGCAAATCACTTCAACAATGATCAGTGTTACATTTATTTGTATTTTAATTTTTAAAAGAAAATAGTCAAACTTGTGTTTGGGACGAGAGGAGGGCCCGATGAATCGTATTCACACTGATAAGGTGAAACATGGATCTTTATCCCTTTGAACAAATTAAGTCATCAATAAAAAAAATTTTTTAAAGTTTTGTTTTGGTTTTTTTTTTTTTGTTTGTTTTCTTTTTTTGTTTGTTTTTTAGATGCAATAAGCTGTTCATTTAATTTTTTTGACAATTAAAATACAAATACAAACAAAAATATCTACAATTTCTTCAACGTGTGCTCATAACAGAGAACAGAAAGAAAAATTGGTCAAGCTTGAAACTCAGAGCGTAAACATTTTAGAAAAGTTGTTGGACTATGAGTGAATGAGCTAGCTCTGTGTGTGAAGAAGTGAACAGGTGGGCTCAAGTAGTTACTGTTGTCATCCTGCAGAGTCTCAGCCCTCCTGACAATACACACATATCACCAGGACAGTCCATGCCATGTTAGACTTCCAATGAACTGTACAATGACCTGCAAAAGACAAGCACAGAGAGTTGCAACCCCTTGTGACTTTGGTGTGAATGAGTTTTAACCCTTTGTTAGCGAGAAAGAGGGGAAGAAAGCTTAATCTATGATCCCAATGTTTCTGGAATGTTTAAAAAGGTCAATATGCTGATATTTTTGACAGCGCTTGACCTTTTGTGAAAAAAGTAACAAAACCATTGGAATTGAAATAACTTCTTTGTTTAGTTCTGGCACATAATGTATCACAGTCAAAGCATGCTGTCTCCCTGCAGCATCTGCCCATGAGTGACTTGACTGTTAATCTGGTGTATTGATCTAATATCAAAAGGTGCTATTTAAATGCAGCATAACTCCCCAGGAGCCACGATCTGTCAGTAGGCTCTGTTTGGAGTTTGGCTGAATAACTAATGCCTGTTTTGTCTGTCACTGAGTCCAGGTGGCCCAACATCTGGGCTCTGTGTACAGAGGCAGGCCTTCAAAGTGGTCAGGTTGACTCAAATAACTCAGGATAAGTAAGATTTGTGAATTTGTGTGGTTGGTCGTGTGAAAGCCTTTGCTCTGGCAAGAGTTCCGCAGTAATGGTTGGACGTCTAATGACTACAAAGACATCGACTACTGCTTTTCTGTGGACATGAGGAATGGTTGAGAGACAGCTTGAGAAGGAGGCTGCAGCAAGTCGATCAGTGGGAAATTGTTACGGTAAGCATTGGCACTGTCCCTATTTACTTCTCATTGAGTCGACAAAATTGCCATTAAAATGATGAAAATAACCTTTCGCTATCTTTAATAATTCTCTTTTCTTAATCTTTATCAGATCTGTTTCTATGTAATTCACCAGAATTTTAACAAATTAAAAAGTGTTAATAGGAAAATACAATGCAAATAGACTCTTTAGCTTCATTTGATAGTTACAAGCGTTCACGAGTGATGTATAAATTCTAATCTATTCTGCACCTGCCACTGTGAATAGTTGCATCACCTAAAACTTTTGCATCACTGCACATACAGGATGTGGACCAATCCACGCCACAGCTCAAAGCCTGGCACGATGGATTTGGTCATGGATTTACTCATCACTAACTTTTATGTCCTGCTTTGGAGAGTAACCAGTTCCTTAAGTATGGAAAAAGTTAACACTTGACAGTATTAGTGATGCATGCAGCTCCATTCCAGATCCCGACAGGGAAGTGAATCATTCTGAAACTTTGATGCAATTAGTTTTTTCCTTAAAAGTCAGCACTTCCAGCAAGGTTTTAAAGGAGATAGTAATCATGAATTTGAATTAATTGGATTTAATTGGGCTGCATGTGAACTTAAACTCAACTTTATACTCAAAAAGCCAGAGATGCCTTTTGTTTTGAATTGGTGCTGTATAGATCTGGCAAATTGAGTAATAGGAAACAGCCCATCATCTGTCATGAAGGATCAGACCACCACTTGTGTTCTGGCTTATTTCATATACTCCAACTCATTTAATCATTTCAGGAATTCACATCTATGTTCATAAGTATGTTGTGACAAAAAAAGGGAACTTTGCCATTACTACTTTGTATATTTGCGTAAAGCCCAACTGAACTTGCACTTTGTCTCCTGACCACATATTATAACAAACTCTACAGTTAAAAAGGTATTCACTATCAATATAAATTTATCTTGACAACAGCTTGCACATTATTGTCTATTTAGAATGGATGCTTTTGACAGCACCATTCACACTGTCAGCAGTCCCAATACACCTCTCCCCAACCAGACACTTCAATTCCAGCTCTGGTATTCCCGCACATGCATTAGATTGACCTCACATTAACCCAGATACATTTGATCTTTAAGAGCCATAAATTGGCTTTTGTCATTACCATAGGTTAATTACTGAGATTTGCTCAGCACCACGGCTGCACTGAGATTGCAATAATATGCACTACACAAAAGCCAGTCACACTGCCTGTGTGAGCACTAAACAGGCATTGTTTTGATATTTCTATTCCTGTTAGGAGTTTTGTTTGCATTAGTCTATTAATGGAAGTCTACCTAGCAGTACTTTTCATACAGTTTGATTCTAAAAGAGCTGAGTTGAAACCTCACCCTTCCTGTAATTCTCTCACTTACACGTCATCTGACCTGAAGCCCACATGTAGATCTGATTGTTGTTCTTGCATTCCTCACAGCACCTGAAAGAAAGAATCAACTCTACTATCAAGCATGCATTATACATGCCATTATAAAAGATTATACAGTTTACTTTAGAGTTTTCACATTTTTATATTTAAATGGATAGATGGGGAAAAAAATGGTTGCAGCATATTGTGTTGAGAGGCAGCCATATCTGCCTATTTGTCTTTTCTGTTTTCAATACAATGGTGTATATTTCTTCAAACTGTATTCTGCCTTGACAAAATGTTATCATAGGTAAACTAAATCTTTTTTTTTTTTTTCTTTTGTCATATTAGAACTCTCTCATTGGGAGACAGGAACAGTAGCTTGCTATTCAAGCTGGACAGGTCACCAGTACACAGGGCAACACAGAGAGACATACATGCAGAGTTCCTGGAAGGTACCCATCATGCATGAGGAATACATGCAAACTTCACACAGAAAGACCCCCAGCCATCAGCTATGCTTTCTGCATAACTGACCAGGCTCCCAGAAACCTTCTTTCTGTACGTCAATGGTGCTAACCACCATGAAACACTACAAATGCAAAAATTACATACATATCTTCACAGGAACTAATGAACCCTAGTACCAGAGATGCAGGTTTTGAAAAGAACACTGACAACATGCTGGATAGCTCCATCCACCCCCCCCTCCCAAAAAAAACTTGCAGGACTGCAGCTTTCAAGGGCCAGAGTTCCCTGACCTAGTTAGTTGCAACATGTTGCTCTTCCCGTTTATTTATACTAACATTGATTTTGCCAGCATTCTGTCGCTCTTCTTTTTTTAAGTTGATGCAATCAAATGTAAAAATATTTAATATTTATATTCTATATTTAGAGAACAAATAAATGTTTTACTTCCAATATTTTATTCTGTAAAAAATATAGTGCTTTATGAGAAATAATGTACAATGAAATAATTGCATTCTGTATTCATTAGTATTCTACTCAGTATCCTTTATTTTGTTGTTAATCGTTATTTTGACCTCTTGAAATGACATGATAGCGGAAACTTACTTTTTTTAAATGGCTTACCATCTCGCTAATGTTCACAGTAACCTTAGTTATGTTTGTGTAGCATGAATAATTTGACATAAGCGCTCACACTGACATACAGAGTTTTTTCTTTATTATGCTAATATACTATGTCTGTGGGGTCTCCACAAAGACGGTAAAGTGTATTAGTGTGTGTGTGTGTGTGTGTGTGTGTGTGTGTGTGTGTGTGTGTGTGTGTGTGTGTGTGTGTGTGTGTGTGTGTGTGAGAACAGCCTGATATCTGATTATTATCAGTGGGCGTTTCTCTGATATTCCTTTATGAGAAGAGGTTTTAAATTTCTTCCCTATAATAGGTGCAAGGTGATGATGATCCTCTTTTAGCTCTGTAACCATGACACTCAGACTCTCAGTCTGATATGCAGGATCAGTAACAATGCTCCAAATGTGGACTGGAACAGCACATCCATGTTGATGTTCTTTGGAACTGTCCCCTTAAGGGTGCATGTTGTCTTGTCTCTGAAAGCTGTGATTTATGCCAACCCATAAAACAAATTGTCCTGGAACTGAAAAAGTTTATAGTCTTCAGATCCCATAACTTGTCTAATTAAGTCAACTAAAGAAAATGACAATTAACTTATTAATTAGTTCTGCAAATTGACCTGTATGTCACATGAAATGGATTCAACTGGATCAATCTGAACTACAAGGTGGCAATAACTGTGTTTAACCAAGTTCCAGTGGAAACATTCAATCAGTGTTTTACCCTTACAACTGGGCTGTAAGAAAAAGGACTTTATTAACTCCACTGGAAACATATAGATTACCTGTAAACAGAGATTCATCCTGCAACAAGTCTCTCTAAGTAACACCTGCCATGTGACTAACTCAGCAGTGAGTTCACTGTAGGAGACTGTGTGGGAGTTTCTATCAGAGTCGTTTCTAAATGAAATCCATTTCAGCAACAGCAAACACTAAAAAAAAAACATTCATAAGAGGTTTTCATCTTCTTTAATATTAAATGTTTTTATTATTCTGCATTTATCTTCTTCATGAAGATGTTTTTGCATTTTTACTCTTCTGGACAAAGGCACTTCTAATTTTTGCAGTTGTTTTCATTGTAGGCATCAGAGATAACATGTAAGTAAAACAGATTTGGTCTCTCCAAATCATACAAACAAATTAAATAAAGAATTACGTCATGAGGGAATAATGCTACGAGTGTGAGCAAAAGAAAGAATGATACACTCTTTGAACAAGATCTTGAAGTTAATGCCCACTCACCATAACAGAAGGCCTTTGGATCACTTGAAAATTACATCTGGAGGAATTCAACTTCTTTATGGTCACAGCACTGACAGCGCATTGAGGCGGTGTGATAATCTGCACAAACCTCTCAACTGTCAGCCTGAAACAGCATCTTTGTTAAAAATGCACTTTTTTCTTTTTTCTTTTTTTTTTAAACATCAGTGCTCCAATTCTCAGGAAAAGTGGGCAAAAGAGGGATGGTAAATTCAATCATTGTTATCATAGTAAAAAAATGTATCTTTTTGACTAATTTCTTTTCCAAAGACACATTTCTCTCTCTTTTCTCCGCTGTCCGTCTTCACCACACACACAAACATCCTGTTTCATGTCTTTCTCTGATGCCTGCAGTCTTCTCTGCCTTAGTGACAGTGATGAATGCAGAACATGGAACACATTAATGCAGCGGATTCTGGTCAATGTCAGGCCTTTCTTCACTGTGTCAAGTTAAACAAACAAGATCAAGCAAAAGCGAATGGTAATTGACCCTCCAGAGATAAGGCCCTTGCTGCTGAAGCAAGAGGTCATGGGAATCTCAAGCCATCACCAAACGTGTGACCACCCTCAAAAATATGCTCCACTCATTGTCTAAGTGTTCACACTGTCATATACTGTTATAGAGCTCTCCCTGTATTATACAGGTGCATTACTATGAGAAGGTATGCTATGTTACATACTTTTCTGTACAGTATTTCATCTGCAATAGACTGTCACTGTAATAAGTGGGTTTTACTTGTATGAGATGTCTAAAACCTTAGTGGGATGTGTTCAAAGTGTGGAGACTTCTGACATTTTGAAAGCACATCCTGGTGAAACTCATCTAATTAGGGGAGTTTTTGATTTTGAACTTCTGGTTTTACATGATGAACATTGTATACTTACTATATGTCCTTCAGAGTTAGCAAGTATCATGCTGATGCTCTGTAATTGGGAGAGTGTGATAGAAGTAGAGTGGGTTTAATGCAATGTGAAAGTGATGAGTTTTAAGGCCACTGTGAAGAAATTTCATTTTCTGTTACTCTTTATATTAGAATTCTGGGTATTCTGGGTAACGTAAAAAAGACTAGATGAAATGGATTGCATGTGTATTTTATGTTATGTAGAAATTGTGATAGTGAGACTTCAAATATTCTGACTTGATTAGTATTTGGATTTAATTTTTTCACAAGATTGACAAGCTTTAACATTTATTGAATTTTATGTTTGCTGTATAGTCTGCCTTACACAAGTCTGTAACAAGAAAATCTGACTTCTTGTGGCCATAAAAAACTTTTTACTGCAGATACACTTGTTTTTTCTTTTTTTTGGCTGTTGCTTTTTTTTTTTACTTTTTAATGTTTTTAAGTTAGGTTTGAGTTGTCATTCTATTCTATTCTATTCTATTCTATTCTATTCTATTTTATTTTATTTTATTTTATTTTATTTTATTTTATTTTATTTTATTTTATTTTATTTTATTTTATTTTATTCTAGTCTATTCTATTCTATTCTATTCTATTTTGGCTTTTTATTATTAAAGTGACTTCATAAAGAGGTGTAGTACTTTAACAAAGCATTAAAGCAGGTGCAATATGAAAAAAAGTACTAGAATATTGTTGATACAAATGATTTTGCATTTTGCTTGCACTACTGTAAGTAGTGAAAATGTCAAAAGGTTTAACAAAACAGTCATGTTACCATCTAAGGTTAAAAGTCAACAACATGAGACTGAATGAATTACAGGATGACATAACACAGACAATCTAGCTATTTCATACATCAGGCAACCTAACAAGGTGGTTATTGTTAGGGAAGTATTGTATTAACAATACTTTTTCCCCAAGTTCCTACAAGGTTTCAGAAAACGTGCTTGACACACAAATTAGACGTTCAACTTTAAAAAGTCATACTGGATGGCACAGCAAAAAACATGAAAAACTTGCTGGTTGTTCTAGTTGTGGTGTATTTCAAAACCAGTTTAACCCTTTTTTCATTGTAGAGTGTGTGGGTAGCATATCAAATCACATTCATATTCATAACCACACACCAAGCTAATTAAAATACTGGCCAATTTTTGATGCAACACAGAGGTGCCATATTGATCTCACCAGAGTGTAGTTATCCTCTTTCTGTGTACATCATTTCCTATGCTCGTGTGATCTGTGTCATGGTAACCAATCTGCACTTGCATGTTAAATACATGTGAGTGACTGACATGATCTACAGATCAGGCAAACCTATAGAATTCCTGCAGATACTGGGCTTCGACCCAAGTCAGGTTTATTCTGTTTTATATGAGACAGGTGTTTGAAAGTGCAACAGTCTTGGAACATACAATACAAAGTGAAGTATACTGATAAATACTGTATGAAAATAAAGTTATGCTTTGGCTGTTTTTTTTCTTTCTTTTTTCCCATAAGACCAAATGAGTGTATGCAAAAAGGGACAATAGGTCAAAAATTACTCAATCATAATGGAGTATTTTTGCCAACTATTTCTCACCTTTTTTTTTTTTTTACATCTCTATTTGATGAGTTTGTCATGACTTAAGGCAGTAATCCTGATGATGTGTAAAACATTTCATGTTTCATTGTGAGGACTTCCGCACTTATCCTATTCGGTAATGCATAAGCTGTCTTGGTAAGAGTTATGTTAATATTTCACATCATACTTTCCAAAAAGAACCATGAGTGTTACATATTTATTATATTCATTTGCTCTATGCTAAATGAGATACAAATCAACATTAGATATGTTTAAATATGCTACAATATGTGCATCTGATTAGTCCAGAGAAATATTATTGTCTTGCATTTTATTAAGCTAGGCTGCTTGTTGTTTTCGTTTCTGGCTTTTAATTTCTGCATCTGTCTGTGCACTTGGTGTTTTTATTACTATTAATTTACAACTTGGTTTTGTCTGCTTGGCCACTTGCATTTATAGAGTAATAAGGGAATGCATTTAATGCTCCCTGCTTTCAGCTGCATTGTGAATTGTGAGCATGAATTGAATTTAAGGGGGCTGATTAAACCGCAGTGTCCCAGGGTTTTAAGTGTGTTTAATTTCACGCCATCTATAAATAAAGCAATTATTGTCTTATGCCGACTGTCAAAGGCAAAGCCTCATATGTTTGGCTGACAACTGTATGTGAAAGCTGTTTCAAAGACTTATTATGCAGCTCTGCTTCTCCTCTGGTTAATCCACTTCTAATGTTGACTACGGATGCTTTCATTAAGAAACCAACTCTGTTTTTTTAATGTATAAACAAAGCTCACATTGTAAGGGAATTGTATTTTGAATGCACTCGAAAGCCAGGGAGTTGTGGCACATATTTATGTCAGGCTTAATCTACAGATTGTTATGTCTAGCCATGTGGGTATTATGCAATGCAAACTACTCAGAAGAACACAAACAGGGAAATTCTCAAGACTGAGTATGTGGGAGGGCTTATCCGAGTGTCTGCTGCCAGTCGTAACACTCGAGGATACTACATGTTGAATGGGTTTATGCTTTTATTTCTAGTCTTCATTGTCTCTTTGTTACTGTCAGGGAGACTCTTGTCTTGATCCTGACCGAAGCAAGAGAGACATAAAGTAAGCGGCTGTAATCACTTTCAGCTTCAAATGTTTTATCATAGATACTGACCACTCCAGATTTAGCTGTTTCTCAGTTTTGCACACGCCATCATATACTTTTCACTTTGTCTTTAGTGGTTTTAAGTAAAACAGAAAAGGACACAGGGCTGCTCAAACAAAGCCACAAACACCACTGAGCACACATTAACATGGCGTTGTGTATAATCAGGCCTGCCTTTTGAAGCACCTAAATGCACTGTAATTAGAAAATAATGGGACAGTTTTCATGGATGGGAGGTTTCTACTTAACATTTCCCTCAAAGAAAATGGTCTAAAGTCAAAATCAACCTGGATAGAGGCCCATCAGACCCCAATATAAAAGTTGATCTTGGCTGTTAAACGAGGGGAACTGTGTATGCAAAGGTATAATGGCAACGCGGTCTCTATTAAGGCTAACAGCTCCCATCTCCTTCAAGGTGGTCATTTAGTAGTGGTGCTCACTGAGCCTAATCAATGGTTGAAGCTGCAGTGAACCATTAAATAAAAAAAGAGGCTAGAGATGAGGTGCTTCTGATTGGGGTTAATTGGATGTAATTGGAATTTATACTGTACAGTGGACGACTCATTAGGAACACATTTAAGAATAATGTCGTTTGAGCTCAGGTCATTTAACCATTTTTACATTGAAAAAGTGAAAGGCAGGACTTGGAGAAAGTGGCATGAAGTGGGGCAATTCTCTTACTGGGGTTTTTGTGTTAATTCAAGTAGCTTCATCTACTATTTAATGAAAATGACCAATAAATTGTTTTTAATTCACTATATTACTTTAAAAACATTATAGTGTAGTTTATTAATCTGTTTTTAGCACAGTCTTCATGATGCTTCCTGTTGGCACATTCAAAATCACTGCTGTTTATAAATCGATAGAAAATCTGGAACTGCAGCATGTTTGATTTGATTTTGTTTGTTTATTTTGTTTGTATTTGTTTCTCCTAAGTTTTGTCCAGTTAAAATGTGTTGGACAGCTATAGGCTCTGTGCCATGAGACAAGCTCAGACGGATGAATTTCAACACTAATCCGTTTGATGTAAGTGAATTTAGGTTCTAATTCGTGCGCTTGTGCGCTGTACAAGAAGCCAGAATCAGCAACACACGGTCCATAAATTCAAGAAAAGAGCAAGAGCGAGACAGGGTGTGGGATGAGAGAAGGGGGGTAGAAGAATATGGTGTTTAACTGTAAGGCAGTATGTTTTATCAGTCACTGGCACCATTTAGCTGACAAAAAATGAGCAGGCCCTGCTCTGGGAATAGGGCCTAGGCACCGGGTGTTCACCAAATCCTCACAAGAAGAATATCAGCACTTCTCACATGCTGCTGCCTGATATCCACTGCTGTAGCTGAAAACTATCTCCATTGTCCAGTTTGATTGCCTGAATCAAACTGATTTACTGCAAATCCATCTGAGCTTTGATAAATCTATTACAGTTTCATTTCACTGATTTCATTAACGTGAATAAAACCAGCCATGCTTTCTGCATAACTGCCTTTTAATGGCTTGGCCCTGTCACCTGCCTCAGTATTAATCCCTCTGACTTATTGCTCCGCAGAGGGAATGAGTAATGGGTATTTGAATGTGATCAGCACAGTACAATGCAATTAAGGAACCAGTACTGTTCTGTGCCTTTAATCCTGAACTAATTTGAATTGCAGTTTGATAGCACTGTGAATCCTGCATAATTATGTAGGGTGCATATTAAACTCTGTGACAAACCAAAGAGGCCTTTAACTAGCCTTGCCAAGAGGGGAGCAGCCAGGAGAGCCATGGTAAGGTAGCTAGCCGGAGCTCACAGAAAGTCTCAATTACCACCGTCCTGGATGACAGGTGGGAGCTGGAGGGGGATTTCGTTTGAATGTGGTTGACTTCTCTTTTTTTTTTTTTTTTTTTTTTTTTTTTATTCCAACCCTAACTTCAACTGTTTTATACTTTCTGGCCAACTCAGCCTCAAACAACAGATGCATCAAGACATGAATCTGAAAGGAGTTTGGGTTCATTCAGTGCAAAAATAAATTCTGGAGGTCCAAGGTTCCCATTTAAGGCCTCTTTGCTGAAACTTTAAGGAGTGATCTTATTTGATGAAGAACTGCAGTAGCAAAAATATATGCTTCTTATATTTAGAAAAAATTATTTTTACAAGATGATGGCATTAGTAGCACAAGATAAAAATATGCTCAATATGGGAAAATAGTTTAAGTTTTTTTTTCTCAGTCTTTTTTCCTGCAAGAAGAGCTACATGTGCTTTTGATTGTCATGTTTCAAAATGGCAAAAAATGTTTCAAATCTGCAATAAAATTTTTCGACCTGGACTTACACTTTTTTTTTTTTTACCACAAGTTGTCTGACTTGAGCATATTTCACACCCCCCCTTAAAATATTCTCAACTGTGAGCTCTCCTGCTTCACACAAGATTGAGCGACAAAGTGAAGAAAAGGGGGATCGAGTGAAGAGTGAGAAAGGGATGCAGAGACAGAGGGGAGAAGAGGAGGAAGACACAGAGGGTGCTGCTGGCTAAATTAAGCCATTGTGACTCAAAATCCTCCTTTAATAAGGTTCATGCTGTCTACAACTTCATCATTTTCTCCTGAATGATAATTACTTTATTCAATCATGTTCAAGGTTTTAGTGAAAGCTAGCATTGATTGATTAACTTCAATTACCATGCTTGCATTTGCATAGATAAAAACTGCTTTTCAATTTGTGAGTGGCACACGGGTGGAAACCCAGCCTTGATATTTGCATTTCAATGTGAACGGTGAAGGATAAAGGTGGGAGCGGGGTCTGATCACTGCTAAGCCCTTTCTGGTCGGCTGCGCCAGCATCTATTTTTCCATAAACACCCTTTGTTATGATGTTGGTTTGCTCACTCCATGCAGAGAGAGCCAGCAGTGAGCTCTGTTTGCAGGCTGGCTTGACGGCTCTGTTGGGGGATTAGGCTGCATTGCACTACAACTGAGTTGAGAGCTTAGGTGAGCTCAGGCTGTGGAGGTGCGTCGCTCTCAAAACAGTTGTACAGCAAGAAGATGAATAGACAAATGTTGGGAAATTTCACACTCCAAAGAACTGTGTATGGCTTTGCTGAGCTAATGAAGATACACGCATGTATTGAGCATGAGGCTTTGTGAGATGATTATAGTCATTGCATGTCTAAATCAATCATCATTATCCAGACTGAAAACATAAACCCACATAATTGATCTTGATGGACAGCATGTGACCAACATTTGTTTGAATTACCTCAACTTTTAGTCAAACTCCTTACATCTTATCTCAAAACTACCAGTTCATTTTTATATAATAAGATATCTTCTCTCATGACAAGCCGAAGTCTTTTGCTTCTTGCCAACTTTAAGTGATAATGGAAAAACTAACAGATACTTGTAATTGCATTATCAGAACAAGGAGGCCTGAACACCGAAGTGTGAAAAAGAAAACCTCCACAGACATTTGATCCCTTTGAGCTAAAATAAAAAATAATGAGATGAGGTTCGTCTGTAACTTATAGAATTTCCATTCGCGCTGTGGTCCATGTGAGGAGCTGTACAACCATACAGCAAGCAAAATCACAGCTGTGCCACTTATGCGTGAGTATTGGGATTACTGTCACCTTTGTCTGCATATTTTTCTTTGATTAATGTCACCCAAATGCTGTGTCTTCCAATTGAGAACCCAGTTCATTTGCATGATTTTTTGTACATGGTGCAAATTTGGGGATAAATTAGTCAGTCTCCCATCTTTGTTGGCACGGCACTGAGTGGTTTTTACTGAAGGAAAGGAGTTTCAGAGCAATACTGCCAGAGAATTACACCTGTGAGATATGCTAATCATTAACACAGCCATAACAACCTTATTTACCTTCATATAAAAACTAGAAATTAGCATTAGGTGCCCAAAATGAACCTGGAGTTAATAATCAAGGCATTTACTTTTTCCACCCACCCCCCTATTTGTTAGCTGGAAAGCCAGCAACAGCTTCAATATGTTTAGTTGTAGGCAGCCATCAGTCGATGCTTTTACAACGTATTATACTGTCATATCCTATGCTGCCTTGGAGGGGAATTCCCAGATGGTGGGCTATGATTAGATAGTTCACTTAGCTGTTTAGAAATGAGCATCTGGAAACACAGGTTGAATTAACACCACTGGGTCCCTCATTTTCTCTAAATGAGTGTCATTCAATTAATGTAATTATTATTAGGCATGCAAAAACCAAAGGACTAATAGATTCTTGTTATATCATCATTATCATCTCTTCCTCACGAGTGCTTAGATTTCCAAACAGGCTCACGTGTGCAGTACCAAAAGAAACAGCCCCCTGGCTTCACTTTTACACCTGAGCTTACCAACAGGCAAGTTTAGAAAATTGAAAGATGCAGTTACTTTTGAAATTATGTCATTTGCATTTTGCTTTCTGTCGTGCAGTGAGTTTCATTTGATCACATTCCTGGTTGTTTCCAACTCAGAGCCCTGCTGGTTTTCATTTTTGTCATGTAATCAGGGACTGATTTAGACGTGGAACACCAGCTGAATGAAATTAAGATTCTAGTTGGACTGGAAACAGGCAGCACTCTGGGTACTGAGGAGCAGGACTGAGAGCCACTTAATTACAGCACTATATCAGTGACAAAATAAAATGCACCTCAGAGGCATCATTAGGAACAAACACACAAATATCCTGCTTAGGCAAGTCACTGGTATGGGAATGAGACAAGTTTCAAAGGAAGAAGAAGTGAAAAAACTGACAATGATGTGGTGGGAGAATTACTTCAGAAAGCCTCGTCCTGTTAGGAACTCCTGTGGCTATTTCTGCTACATTTATTGCAAACAAAAAGGTTGATCTGGTGGATTTTGAAGACGTCATCCTTCTGTCAGTTTGCTCTGACTGAAATAATGGACAGGCACAGCAGACGATCACTGTCAGCTCCTCGTCAACCCCCTCTTTTCACATGGATCATGCGATGCAAGCCTAAAGTGGCCCATCTCACATCTCTCTTTTTGCCCCCTTCCTCCTCCTCTCTGGAGCCCCTGCTGGCCGGAAGGACCCTCTCCCCAGGCTGGAGAGGCTCCTGCTGGGACTGCCGAGCTGCTGGCGAGGGAGGGAGGGCATTAGGGAAGAAGGTTGAGAAAGGGGGTAGATTGAAGAGGGGAGGGGAGTTACGCTGATCTGGAGAACATTATCAGCAGCCCCCAACCTTACCCATCACCCTCCTATTCATCCCAGTTGCCGATGCTCTGTCCCTATGCTTCCCCTCCCCCACGTACAGACAGACCTTCCTGCTGTTTGTGTGTATATGTGTCTGTGCACTTGTCTCTGTATGGACTTCTCTGGTGAATGCGTGTGTCACAGGAAGACAGTGCACATGTGTGCTTTCATTCCAGCCTACTTGTGTGTGGATGGTTTTTATTGGAAACTGTACATGTGTTTAGGCATGTAATTGAGAGGCCGAGGGAGAGAATGAACTTCTTGAGGACCGTACTTTGAATTTACAGCAAACAGATAATCGGAGGCAAAATTCAGCACAAACGCTGTTCAGTTAAATGAAATAAATAAAACCATTTAACGTGTAATTAATCATGCTTTCACACCGAAACTGCCATCCGTATCAAAATAACAATTTCTAAATATTTTGTATTTTTGTTACATTAACAATGTCCCCTTTTTTTCCAGCTTTTCTTTGCCTTTTATATTTTTTCTTCTGTTTTTTCTTCACCTCCACCTCCTCTCAACAGGCTCTTTATCAGCCACATTTCAGTTGTTCAGTTGTGTCTGGTCTATAATGCAAACATCCAGCCAATTCACAAGGAAGAGATACCAATTTCTTCCCAGCAAGAGATATATCAAGGATGTTAAACAAAGCAAACAGCAGCATCGAATTCTGATAGCACCAAGCTAAGCCTTCAATTTGAGCCTTTCCTCAGAAGAAAGCATAAGTTAACTTCAAATATATTCCTAGTAGAAAAGAGAGCATATTGTGTTATCATAAGAGTCTGTTTACCTAGTGAATCTACATATGGCTATCTAATATCGTTGTGCCATTGAGCACACTGGAAGCTGGAGTCCCAGGGGTTTCAAGACTCGGATTATGCATGGCGGGGGTTGAACTATTGCCCCTGTGTGATTGAAAGACCTCCACCAGCTTAGGCCCTGTTTATTGTACATTTGCATCACTCAGTTTCATGAAGCTGCAAGGAACTATCAGCTGCCCGGCAGCTTATATCTGGGTTCCTATAATTCTGTTTCCTCCAGATCCCTCTTGTGCCTTCGAGTCAGCAGGAGAGGCTGGAGACTTCTGGGCAATCATTTAGTCAGATTGACCAGAATATGCTTTGATCAATATCTCACACCAAGCCTCACACAGTGAGAGAAAACAAATCAAATGTTTGTGTATATCAGGAAAGTATTTACACTGGCATTCAGGATTCAATACCAAAGCACTTCTTCTTAATTTGGAGTAATGAGAGGACAGCCAATGAGGAACTGCGTCATGCTTTGTCGGAAACGCGTTGTTGGAAATATTGTGTTTTAAAATGTGTTTTATGTTTTGTGTCAGTCTGTTGCTTCCTGAATCATCTCTTATCACTGAAGAGCAAATCTATTAATAAAGATAATTGCGTTTGGATCCATGCCCTGAAGTGGTCAACTATGCAATTTCACTAATTCATCCTGGTGAAAGGTTGACCTTAAGAAATGTAATTACACACACACACACCTCAGTTACACAAGAGCCCAAGAGGTCCGCAAAACGTTTACTGGTGAAGAAGGTGTAATTACCAGAAAACAATTAGCCCATTGTCGCGGCAGTTGGCGAGAGAGTTTTTCCTGGGCTGCTTCTGGCTTTGAACAAACAGCTGATTATGAAAGTGCTTTTTACTAAACACTGTCAATATTGACAGCAGAAATAAACTGCTTGCTTAGGCACTCTTTAAATATAAAGGTTCACTTTGAAGCATGTACACTACAAATCTAGATGGTAAAATTTCGCAGAATTGCAAAATACCCGCCTCTTTTTAAGTAATACAGAGATTATCTGCATTGGTTTTACGGCCATTTGGAATTAAGTGGTTCAGAGTTTTCTGCGACAAACACAAATCATTTTTTAATTTTAATAGGCCCACCCATGCCTCATAACTATGCATGACTTCATACTTTCATAATTGACAAGAAATATGAACTAGGCCAAGGGTCGCCCATTAGAATGACTTTTCATTTAATTTTTTGACAGCCCAATACACAGATGTGGGGTGGATTTCTTGAACGTATTTGTGTAGTGTACAGAAACCTTTCTAGTGAAGTGTAGCAGCAATCCCCCAAGGCCAGGACCACCCATCTAATAATTACACAGTACTACATTTTGGAGTGGTAAAGCAAATCAAATATTCAGCTTGTTCATTATAGTGTAATCCTACACACTATTGCACTAGTACATTTTAGTGATTAAAAACACAAACTGCAGATGCACATGCCACATACAGACAAAATAATATCATGTTTACAGGTTTAGTGTCCATGATTATGTATCACTTCCATGTTGAAGTCAACCATGTAGACCTATATTCAGAGTTTTGACTTTTGCCCAAGTTCGGCTGTTGGTCAGGATGGCCTCCCTCCTCTTTCCATCATCTTCAACACCTACCCTGACTACTGCTTTTCTGTGGCAGAGAGGTGCTCATATACAATAGAACAATATGTTGTGGGAGGTTGAGGAATGTGGGCCCCTATCACCCCCCTTTTAGCACAAGCTGAAACTCATTGTATCCTTAAGATGTAAATCTACACCTCTGGGCTGTAAAAGTGCTACAAAGAGGGTTCTTGACTGCGTAAATTAACATTCATCCCACTCGCAATTAAGCAGACAGACTGACATTGTAGCGCCTACATTGCGGCAACACTGGGGGCTTTGTTGATGTGGCGTCTGGACAGAGGAAAACCAGAGGAAAATATTTTCAACTGAGTCATCGACTGGACTTTGGTATCTGGAGACTTTAGTGCAAAACAAGAGCCTTTAATTCAGCTTTCACTCTGTCATAGGACTCTGCTGCACCATTACTAAAATCGTTGCAATGTCAGTCGCTCCAGAAAGGTGTTAATGAGTTTTATTCTGCATAGGTATAAACTCCTGCGCCGAATATAGAAACCAATTTGGTCAAATCCTACAGTAGACGATGCTTTGATACAACATCTTGACATAAACTCCTAAAAGGCATCTACATAGAGTGATGATTACATAAAAAAAGACAAAGATAAAAGGCAGAAAAAAGTGAGCAGTAAGCTAAGCATCTTAGCAAGTATAAAACACACACAACAATGCGTATCTCGTTAACACTGGATATAAGAACACATTACTGGAAGCATGAATACATTACCATCTGCTGCTTTTAATCCCAGACAGTTACAGTAGTGGCATGTTTTGGTAAAAGGATATCATTAATCATGGGTATAATCAGATGACATCAGGTCATGGCCTGCTAAGTGTGTTTTCCTCATTATGGTAATATGGAGGAGAGGGGTGTGTTTCCGCTTCTTCTTTTTTTTACCCTACTTTGACACCTCTTTTCATGTCAACTTAACAGAAATGACATGATGCTGAAGAGGGACAACAGATTGCACCTGCATTTGATAGGTAGATTAAAAAAGACGCCTTTAAAAAAAGTCTCTGATGTTATTTTTTTTTTTCATATCAGAAAATCTTAATTAAAGTCACCACAACTTCAGCTTATAAATCGAAGCGCATATCTGTTATAGTACAAACTAAACCTCATGGCCATTTACTGTCTCCTTGATATATGAAGTTTGTGGTTTTGATTGTGTGTGATTATGTTCCGAGAGAATGACCTTTAGTGGCAACCGTATTGTAATGTAATGAGGATGTGTCAGTCGGCAGGAGTACAGTGATGAGACAAGGCCAGGCAACTGGCGTTTAGAGCATCGATCCACTGGCGCTGTGAGTATAGGGAAGAATCTGAAATATTTCAACACCTTCTCCCCATGTAGGAGTGGAGGCTGATTCAAATTGAATTGGTCGTAAGCAACATGCAGTAACTAGAATAAGAGTCAAGACCCTCATGTATGTGATTAAAAATTGAACAACACATTATGTTTTTCCTGAAACATTCAAGATAATAGAAATACAATCAATCTAAACTGTTTCCAGTAAAACAAAAAAAATAATAATAATAATCTTAGCACTTCTGTTTTATTTGTATTGACTTAATAATGCACATACTGTAATTCTTGTATATGTAGTGAAGGTAAGAATGTGACTGTGTTGCATCCTATTAATGATGATTAAAGAGGAAAAGATGAAAACGAGTTGGAGTGGAAGTGAAAGCAGAGGTGGTGCAGATTGATATGGTGATGGATTCTCTCACCTCCACCTTCTCATTAACTCTGGCCAAGGTAATATAACCTGGGAGAGATTTTCTCCTCCTACTTCAACACTAATGCTGAGTCTCTGAGCCCTGCTTGGTAAGCCCTATCTCATAAAGCACAATTAACTGGTCCAATCACACAGGCTTAAAGTAACTCCTCTTGTGCCTTAACTCCTAATTAACCAAAATACATCATCAGTGATGAATCAGCCCCTTGGATTTCAATCATAATCATAGACACTCATAATGTTGTAATTTGCTGTGACTTTTTCCTCAAGGACTACTTGGTGTAATTTGAGTTAATAGGAATTAAAATCTTTTTTTTTTCTTTTTCTTTTTCTTTTTTTTTTTTTCAGAAAGTGCACATATATGTGAATCCTCATCTGAATAAGATTTGAGTATCCACTGACTAGTTTATCTCTGGGGTGTAAACTTTAACTAAAGAAGCAGAGTGCCAGTGAAACATTAATCACCAAAGTGTTATGGCTGATATTCTTGGACAGCACATTAATTCAGGTGGCTATTAGGCTGCCTTGCAGGCAACCTTCAAAAAAGGTCCACATTGAAATTCAGTTGACAGTGTATAGTGTGCAAAAAGCTAACTATGCCGTTATACAGCATCCCCACACTAAGCAAAAGACATTGTAGATATGAATATAGGCCACACGTAAGTGTGCTCAGTGGAGCTGTTGCTGCAAAATAATGTGGACTTCGGGTTTAGCCATTCTGAACTGGCACCACAGTCCTCCATGTATTCCTTGTCAACAGAGACAGACACTCTACCTGTAGATGGAAATAAAAAAAAAAAAAAAGGCTGAAGAAACACCAATTAGAATGGCTCGCTCTCCTGCACTCCCTCAGAAAAGCCTGGCTCCGCTAAAGGTCAGCCTGAAATTTGAATGACAGGGCCAAAGTCTTTTACTCATAATTTTTGTGTTTGCAATAGATTTCAGAGCAATTCACAGCCTTAAAGGCCTTAAGTGGAACAGCAATTAATTGTAATGAATAATCTGACAAATCTGGTTGACATATGGCCGCTAATACTCCTCCTTTCTAGAGGGAGCAGTGGAGGGATTAGATTACCTCAAATGAAATCTGGGAGCGCGGTGCCATCTGCATGTACAGGGGGAGGCAGTGCACGTAAAACAGGACGAGGGTGGAACTGAGGTCTGCTCCCTGATGCCTGAGTTCCCTCAACCTCCCCAGCAACTGATTTGGGAATAGAGCCTTTTTTCTCATCTTATTGAGCCAGCTGCTTCTCGTGAAATAAAATGCAATAATGCGGCGGCATTGCCAAAATCGAACACACTGAGAAGAGCAAACAAACATGACAGAAGTGATAAGTGTTGTGTAAACATATAAACAACATCATCATTATGTTGAACCATCTGAGTGCAGGGAACCTGAACTTTATTAAAACCAGTTAGAAGAATGAAGAATTGCCACACTGCATGCACAGTTTATTATTGAGCGGCAGTAAGTTGCAAGAAAGTGTCTTAATTGGTGGCGCCGGGATGTGAAAGTCAGGTGTACTGTGAAGCCGATTTACCATTGATATGATGCCACAAAATCTATAAATATAGTCACACATGAAGCATTTAGAGCCTGCAGATGTTGATGAAGCCATTGTCCCTTTTTGTTTTTTTTACCGATGACTGTGGGCATCTCAAGCTCTAATGGCAAAATTAACCATAGCCCCATAGTAAAGAATCCTTTAAATTTTCCTGGATGCAAGCAGTGATCCAGACCAATCCACTCACTTGCTCCTCATTCCATATTTGAGGTTTCCTGAAAATTTCAGAAAAAATTGTCCTTTAATTTTTCCGTTATGTTGCAGAGAGAAAGAGAGAAACAAACCAGTGCCACTGAATACATGACTTCCACTGTGGTGGAGGTTGTAAAAAGCCTAACTTATTTTCTTTAACAAAAAATTACAAAGAATTAGTAAAAAAAAATAAAAAATAAAAAAATAAAAATTCTGAGATTATAGCATACTGGTTTCATTTTTTGCAGTGTTGAACATGGAGCTGATTATTAGTTTGTTTATTTTTTTCCAATGTGGTGCAATCATTTATAAATATTTGTTTCTAGTAAATTTACCCTGTCATACATCTATAGTCGATGGTATAATGGTATAAATAAGTATCTGCTTAAGATGAAGCTTGTAAATTACTTTGAGAAATATATTATTCAGTCATTTGCGAAGGGCTGACTGCAGTTGCAGGGTCTAAGAGGCTTTTAAATAGAGTCAATAAAGTAAAAATAGCCTGGACCTCAGCTCTGTGAAACAATGTATTGCTGGGAGTGTGCTGCTGTATCAACAGAGCTGATGGGTGTAATGGCGTCACCCTGTAAACTCCTGCTAAAAGCCTGATAAAGAGAAGGCATTCTGCAAGATGGCTATTAACACCCGGCTGACAAAAGCAATTGCATCAGCACATTCATTTACAGAAGGGAGATACTGTTGTCACAACATACTCGAGCATTCTCCATTTCTCAGCATTGTTATTATTTTTAGAGCAATCAAATAATTCAGAAGATTGTTTATATTTTATAAATGATGTTTTGTTTTGTTTTTTTACCAAGGGACTTTAAGGAGTTGTCCAAATGTTGTTTTGTTTGTTTTTTAATATATTTGTATTTGAATCAGTTTGTTCGCCAACTAAGTTTACATATGCAAAGAATTTGTTTTGGTGTGTATAGGTGCAAACAAGAGAAGATATATATTAATATTTAAAAAAAAGAAAATTAAAATAAAACCACTAATAAATATGAAAGTCATAACAATAATAAACTTAACCAACAAAAACATCCAACGTGCTTGTAAAACACAACAGCAATCCAAACGCCTTTAATCATTCTTCCATCGGATTGGACAGGAGGTTTTTCTGCAGCATTGATAGGAATTGTTGTTGTCAATTGTTCATGGACAGAGTATGATTTTCTCCTGCTGTTTGTGGAGAATAGTCAAAACAGTAACACACCATTTTCAAAAGGTACCTCTTCTGAGATACTTTTACTGTTGACAGTCCGTCTCTGTATTTCTCCAAGTCTCTTTTGTGAGAATCAAAAAAATCAAAGTGAAAAAATAATCTCCATTAATAAATGGTCCATGGCAAAAACCTGACATGCTCTTCAATACACAAGTTAAAAGCTGCCTCAAATCAAAGTCAAGACATTAGTTGCCAAAAGACACAACCTCTTTACATTTAACATTCAATATAATTTCACACTTAAACCTTCTTTTAGATGCCACAGTTCAGGCAAAATATGGAGCTGTTACATAAAAGTTGAGACTAGCAGAAAACATACTGGAAAACATTTTCTTTCTACCTTGTTCAAATTTCTTATTTTGTTATGTGATGGTTATGTAAAAACTTTATCCCACTATTCATGGCCAATCTCATTACATAGCAGAACCAGTCATCTCTACAAATACGCCCCGTGTGGTGTTTTTTCATTTGAAATGCATATACTGTTTTTGTACATGAAAAACAGGTGATCTCTTGTTGGGGTTGTGAGAGCAACTGTAAATGAACTGTAAACAGGTATCCCTAAAGGTTAATGTTGACCTGACCTTATCACTTTCACTTAATCCATTGTTAATCTTGGGTACTTTTAGATTGTCTTTGTAGCCATCGTATCTCCAAATGGGTTGTAATTATTTTGCAATGTGGTACAACTTTTACCTCTTCTGCCTGATTCCCTTAAAATAAGAGCAAACTGACGAACTGTCTTGTGATTGGTCAAACTGCTGAGTGAGCAGACAAAGACAAGATGATGACTGCTTGTTCCAAAAAACAAAAGGTTACTTTAGGTTTCCAGTAGAGTTAGCTTCCTTAACAAGAGTGAAAAAACTCCTATTTGGAATGGGAATCCCTATTTCTCTTAATGAAGTTGGGAAGTGTGTACAGCAATATCTGAAATGTAAAACTTATTTAGAATCAGAATGAACTTAATTTAGGCCAGAACCAAAACAAGTGTATCCAATCTGCTGGTTAACGTAGGGAAGATTTTTACCAGTCCTGCATTGGTCAGGAATGTCTTAATGGGACTTTTAACTTTATTCAACTCTGCCAAACAGATAGAGAAAATTCATTTGTTAATTTAAGCACTTTCTCCCAATAAGTCACCTCCAAGCTCGAGGTTCCAGCATAGCTGAAACTGGTGAATTATGCACTTGCACTTGAGAGACAGAGCATTATGTTGCTGCTTCTCTTCTTAATCCAAAGGTGGCAGGAGGGATGGAATCAGCTGGCAAACCAAGGGCAGAGTACTTTGGATGTTGTACTTTCCCGTTTTAGCACAACAATGGCGACAAACATGGCGCAGTGTCTTTGCAAGCAGTGGAAGCAAATGAATGAATAATAGTTGTGCAAAAAAGTTTATAATGCAAAAAGAAAGTAGTTACCACACAAATTCAACAAGAAGATCTCAAAATCGGGAAACACGTAATGACAAATTAACCAGTGGCCATGGAGTACTTTTGCTTAACCATGCTGCTTAGCAGGGGGCCATGTCAGGCATGGAAGAGGTGCACATCAAGCCTCATGGATCTACAGTGTTATAACAGCCATTTGTCCTTCCTATCAACTGTAGGAAGTGTTTAATTACAGTGTATTGTTATTGAGCATATTAAAAGTTATTACCAGATTACCTTTAAATGGAGGGACATGGATTAAGACCATTGCCTGGAAGACTTGTGGGGTAGAATGCGTAAAGCTGCATTGGTCTTTAGCCAAAAAGCAGTTTTCAGGCTGAGAAATTGTTATTATGTCGACCATTACAGAGACCAGTTTACATGATGACATGTAGGTTCAACCTCAACCCATGTTCCTGCATGGTGATAGCATTCAGCTTCAAAGATGACAATGTTTCCTATTCAATATCTTGGTTCGTTATAACACACTTTTGATTAGCCTGCAGCATCTTCTACAAAAGAAGGTTAATGAAACTGAGAGCCATCAGACATATTCTTTTCAACAATCCTTTAGTTTTTCTATCTTACTTTCATTGGTGAATGATCATGGTGTGGACAAATTTGCATAGGTCTAATCTATTTATTTTCCTAATCGCTCAGTTCTTAGTCAATAAAGGGTTGCAGGGAAACTGGAGCCTAGCCCAGAATCCCAAATGAGTGAGAGACAGCATACACCCTGGACAGGTCTACAGTCCATCACAGGGTCAACACAGAAAGACAAAAAAACCATTGACACACTCTTAGGGATAATTAAGAATAACCAAATAACCTAACATGCATATCTTTGGATGGTGGGAGGACATGCAAAGTCCACAAAAAATGGCCACTGTTAAAACCCCCCGCATTTCTGTTAGTGTGCTCCAGGGCACCAGTGGCCTGCAAATATAGCTTACCATCACCAAGGAGGAATGACCTAATAATGGATTCAGTGTAAAGTGGTTGTTTTCTTTTGTTTACAACTTTACAGCTTTTGTAACAATTATCATTATTATTATTATTATTATTATTATTATTATTATTATTATTATTATTATTATTATTATTATTATTATTATTATTATTATTATTTAAGAGCCTAACTGTGAGAAATCACACTGATGTATACTGCACTTGTTAGCATGGGGTGTGTCAGAAGTAACAGAACAGAAGGCAACTTGTGAGCAGAGGTGGGAATGTAAAACAGTGAATCTGCTCATATCTCCTCAGCCATAATCAAAGTGACACAAACTCACCTAGAAAACACAAACTAATCACTTCATCCGGAGGCAGCGAGTGTCAGCTCGGATTATCAGTCACCGCTGACTGCTTTATGATCATCACTTTTGCCCCAGTGTAACTCTGATACAGAACACTGGATTGGCTCCATTAACTCCACCTGACAGAGGGGGGGAAACAATAATGCATAATCACCCTTTTCTTCTTATAAAATACATTTTGAGTGATAGTTCAGGAGCCAGGTCTCATATTTAATTGCAGGAATTGAATAAAGAACGTTTTCCAAGAGGTGCTGGTGTGTGGCTAGCATAATTGCCAGGGAACAGGTCTTAATTTAAACCGGGGGTAATTATCATGCAGAGCATACCCACCCAGAATGTTTGCATAACTATCACAAGCATTTTCATAAATGATGCTTTAATTAGTCTTAATTAGAATTTGTTTAAGTCAGCAGGGAATGCAGGGCCCGTGAAATGATGTATGTAATAAGCATCAGGGCCTGCTCTGTTTTTTTTCCTTACTTGGGGAATAGGGCTGACAAAATCACATCACATTAAATTGATTCAGTCAGAATTAAAATTCTTATGGTATTAATTAAATGGGGGAAGATCTCATTAGCAGGCTGTGTGGTGAGGGAGAGGCCCTCTCTGCCAGCAGATGTGATGGTGTCAGAGCTGCTGTACATGCTCTCCATTAGGGCCCCCCAGACAAGGAAACAGTGTGAAAGGAGAGAGGATGGAAGGGAAGAATGAGGCAAGGAATGGAGAAGAGAGAGAAAGACAAACTGAGAATGGCAGAGGACAAATGAAGGGAGGAGAGAGTGGAAGACTGGAGAAATAAAGAAAGTGAGGAAAAAGACAGAATGTAGGGTAGAATGAGTGAGAATAGGAAAAGTAGAGAAAGCTAGCGCATGTGTGTCGCTGTCGGCAGAGGAGGAGAGTGAGGTGGCAGTATATTAATGGGCTGTATGCTCCTGACCATCTATAGCTTTATTTAGCTTCATTTGGTCTATTTGGCTGTAGGAATTCAATAAGAGGAGAGCTAATGACTCGACCAGATACCCTGTTATCAGCACTGATGAGACACCCTCTCTGCTTGACTCTTTATACAGCTACAGTAGTCTAATGGGCCTCTAGAAGATTGCTACCCAGTAGCAGAGTACAGACCTTCCCCTGTGGAAATATCGAACATGATTGTGCCTCAGGGAGCTCTGCTTGGCTCTCACAGAGCTCACCTGATCCCACTGAATCACTATTGACACTCTTCTTAAGGATCTGAACTGCAGGAGAGCAGTCTGATCCAGAGGTGTTACTGTACAGTGGTGTTCCTGTTTTACCCCAATGTGTTTCTAATATGGTTCATCATCCCTTGGGTTGCATCATCAGGTCAGCAGGGAGTGTTGAGTATTGTTGGATCCCCTCAGCAGCTGTCAGTTTGAGCGAACTGCAACCTTGCAAAATGAAAGTAACACAAGGAATAAAAATGCTACATGTGGATTTATTGCATCTATCATATGTAGATGGCAGATATTTTCTATAGTGTCAGTAAATATGGATCAGAAAACTGCATGGCTGGTAACTCTGAGCACTTTTTTATAGACAATAAAGTAAAGATTTTAGACAGAAATCTCTTCATATCCAAAATGGCTCTGTAAAACACCTTAGGCCTACAGTATATGAGGCAAGCATTGTAAACACTGGAAACACTGCTCTGTGTAGAATCCAATGAAAATGATAATGGAGGAAACAATGGCCTCGGGCAATGTAGCAGCAACCCAGCACTGCCAGTGTTACAAGGCATCACTTTCCCTTTATTAGGAGTAAGCATGACTGTTAGTAGGTCCTGCATAAATATTTGGGGTAAATACACAGTATATCATTTTTCTTCACACTTGAATTGCATTATGATTTCCATGCAGACTCAGGTGAACAGGGGTCAGGGGACTAAATTAAGTGGGTCCTGGAAGCAGCTGCAATGGTTCTCCCTTTAACCATGCTTGGCTGGTTAAGCTATCAAAAGCCGCTTGTACATGCATCATAAAAAACACAGTGTGTGTGTTTAAAATGGTATTAAAATGCTGTTGACCCTTAAAATTAGAAAGGGAAACGTGCAACTCTTTGCATGGCAATTATTTCTTGTCCATCTAGAGCACAGTAGAGTGGGGACGTATGACAGAGCCCCCTTGAAAATTTATTGACAGACTCAGAAGTGAGGTGGTTCAGTTATGACAATTGGGCGTGATGACATCACACCATAAAAGCCCTCTGCAGGGTCAGACAGCATATGCCACACGGGTTTGAGTCTTTGTGTTTGCTATGCATGAATATAAAAAAGATAGCCTGGGTTTGTGGCTGACAATGCTTTCCTGTGATGTATTATCTCATCCACTGCTATGCTGAGTGTGTGTGCATTTGCGTGTGGGTGTGTGGGTGTACAGCTAGCTGCAGTTCAAAACTGTACAACTCTGATGTTCTGATGCATCATTAAAAATAACATAAATAGCAACAATTAGCTTACTTGACTGATATTGGTCGTCCATGAGAAAAACCTCTGAATCCGCTGAAGTAGAACACATTTTTCTTACTGCCTGAATATTTTTGTAACTCTTGTTTTTCTGAATCTTTTGTGAAAATCTTTTAGATTGAGACTTTAGAATCTTGTATTGATAAAAGAGAAAAAGAAACATAATCCTTGATTTAGATCCTTTTAAAGCAACCAGCATCAGATTATATTTTATTTGCTTTGCCTAGTCTATAAAACGTTACACAAATGCCATCTTGTCTGTTTAGATAAACTTTAAAAGCATGGCACCACAACCGGCACATCTTTTGTTTTATAGCAAATACGTTCATTTTATTAACAGTGTGTGTGTTGATAACTTTACATTCGTTATGTCTAAACCCGATGAAACGAAGCACAGGCTATTATGATAATTCAGCTTACTTATAATAATTAGCTGTTGTATATTCATTAGCCTTTTAATTGGTTAACTCTGGGGACTGCAAGCAATTCCAGTCAGTCAAATACACTAATGACATACACACACCAGTCTCCTACACAGAAAGACCTTGCAGAAGTAACCTCCCCACAAACTTTCACAGAGCACGCTCCCGCCGACGTAACTCCTGCTTTTAATGCAACTGTCCATTTTGGCCAGAAAAAAAAAACTTTAACTCAAAATTTGCAGTTTTTTTCTTAATGAGAGCAAGTACCTGTGACATCTGCACCAACATGCTGGAGATACCGCCATGTGATTGTCAGACAAATTGGGGGTCAGCAGCGTTGCAGACAGGGGAACATGGCAGGGGACATGGAGGAAATGTTCAATCACGGGCCAGCCCATTCGGGAGCCTCACTTTTCAGCCTCTCCAGTCTACAATTCTCTTTTTTTGCTCTCTTGCTCTCTCTTTCCCTGCCCACAGCTGCTGGGTTTCCACTGGGAGGAAGCTGTATTATGGCTGGGTTAATTTACTGATTAATATCCAGCCACTAGATCCAGCTTTCCCCAGATGGCCAATTAAAAACTACAACTGGCAGCATGCAGAGGCCTGGCAGCAGGTTGCCGTCGGGCCCAGGGCTGGAGGCTGTAACAGAAGGTGCGGGTCCTGTTTGGGCCTGAAAAAGAGCCACTCACTTCCTCTTTGACTCTTTACACCACCAGTGCAAACTAAAGCCATAAAATCATGCAGAGCAAGAAAAAAAAAAGAACTGCTGAGATAACACACCTAATGTAGGTCTCTAAAATTAAATCCATTAAAACATATACTTTAACAAGCAAAACGTTGCAGGATTTTCTGCAGTTGTTTTAACATGGTCTGTTTATTAATGGTGTTGAGAGTGTATGATTTGCTTAAAAGAATTCAATTATGTGCAGTTAGTATCATAAAGTCAAAGCACCAAAGGATGATGATAATTTTAGAAAAGTATTGTAGAAATGTTTCAAAATATATAAAGGACACAATGTTTGGATAAAAAAGATTACACTAATTTAAAGGGCAATTTTCAAACATTACTCAAACTAAAAGATGCAGAGAAACCATAAAAGCAGTAATTATTGAGGATAAAGGTCTTTAGCTATACTGAAACAGTCAAATACGAGACAACTATCAATGATGTGTGTAAAGATGGAAGTTAAGAGTCAAGACATAGAGAGGAAAAAAGGTAATTAAAACAATGTTAAATTATGTTCATACATTTACTAAAGCTAACAACTTTTTTTAAATATATTCATTCAGACATTGCTCTGCTATTTTTTCCCTAATTTTTATGCATTTAATATTAAATAATAAGCACCACCTTTGATCTTCAACCAAGTACACATATATTTAGTTCCTAAACATTCAGTTTATTAAATTTAGAATTTATATTTTCTACTACATGTAGTGATAGTTTCCTCCATTAGTAATGCATAAATTAAGTCAAATGTTGTCATTCAATATGTTTATAAATCTGCCACATGTGC
The DNA here is from genome assembly GCF_933228915.1 of Telmatherina bonti. NCBI lineage: Eukaryota > Metazoa > Chordata > Actinopteri > Atheriniformes > Telmatherinidae > Telmatherina > Telmatherina bonti. The sequence continues at coordinate 21,450,359 of NC_136613.1, read as the reverse complement.
ACTTGAGAAAATAAAATTGAACCAGTGAATAAGTTTTCTCTATCAAATTTCAACAACAAGCTGCAGTTTTACTGAATATTACTTGGAAGTAATAATATTCAGCCTGAAATATTATTACCTCAGGCTGAAGTAATTTGTTAATTTCACCATGATAACCAGCGCTTTATGGCACAGTGCTATATTTAGGTGGAGGCCATCTGAATACAGGTCTTGTTTTAGTCCTGACAAAAACCTTATAAATGGAGTAGGGTCACCATGGAAACACTGTAAATACAATGGCTGCTGCTCCTCTCACAGGAAGGGTAATTAATAACTGAATTACAGAACAGAGATAGAAAGCCAGACAGACCCATGCAGCTTCTTAGTCCCTTGATAAAGGGAGCTTAATACAAACAGTTGTACTTCTACTGGGTCAGCTAAACCAGGGATATCTGGGCCATCTCTGTTTAAAGAGAAAAAGGCCATGAACAGAATTGATGGCCCATTTCATTATGTAATTGCCTCTTTAACTTCCGTGTTCTGAGCAATCGCTCTTTAAACTCAAGCTCAAGGTAATATATGCAGAGATATTAGGCTAGTCTCGCAGACAGATAATTCAGTAAATAGCTGTAATCTTTGCATCACCTTTAACCACCCTGCAGCTGGCTAATATGTCATCCTAAATCTGTAAAGGGCTGGAAATGAGGTGTGGTACTTAAAAAAATGTGGTCTGTAACAAAGAAGATGGGTAAATCAGCACAGAATCCTCCATGATTACACAATCCAGACAGAGATTTTATTTTAGTTCTTTGCTGTTTTGGGGGGTTTTTTTGTTTTGTTTTGGGGTTTTTTTATGATTTTTTTGCGGCTGTGGATATCAAAAAAATCTTAGTGGAACAAGACTGAAGACAGCCTTTATGCTGCCACCCTCAGTGTCGGGGTACAGGGAGCACAAAGCTGGATATGATTACCTACAAGGGAGTGATGCTTCCTGCCCTCCAACCCTTGAACTTAAGGTGTGCCCTACGTAGAATCAAAGTAAACACTGAGCTCCTGCTCAGAGCCTCTGAAGTGGGTAGATGTGAGAACACAACATGAGTGACCCGCTTCCTTTCATTTCCCTCTTCATAAAGATCCCACAAATAAAAAAATAAATAAATAAAAAAAAAAATATTTGATGCAGCACACAAAGCAGTGGTGAGGAAGGCTACGCTCTTATTGAAGGGTCACTAGTAGGATCACTTGGAGAAGGTCACCAAAGAGTCTAAATTCAAACCCCATAATTGAGTAACAGGGGTCGCTGATTACAAGGGAAGGTTGCACAGAGGAACATTGGACAGTGGCTGGAGCTGTTCATCTCGTGTTGAACAGAAAAACAAGACAAACCACTGAAAAGGGGTTTTGCAATGACAGGATATTGGATGGTCTTCCCAGGTCCACCACTGTATTAAAGAATGAAAAATTAATTAAACGAACAGCCGGATCTAACGAGAGCCACTACATCAGAGAGACAGAAAGCGAGAATTCTTTTATATAATTAGATCAATTGGGCATGAAGTGAGGAGGCTTCATCCGAGAGCCGTGTGTGCATCTGAAGTGGGATCCCTGACTGAGGTTTGATTACCTTTTGATTGTTAATGCAAAATTGGATGGAGCCACAGTGGTATAAATCCCTTATTTTTTCATTATGGCATCAGAGGATGGTTTGTTGCTTATTTTCCAATAACTGGTATGTGTGAAGATGTTAGTTTTGACTAAAGCTTGACTTAAATGTGCATCATAAATAGTTTTTATAGCACATGTAAATCATTGGAGGTAATTAATGGCTCCCGTGGTAATTCACCTGAGTGCTTTCTGTCTACTTATTTGGCTTATAAATGAGCTTCAGTAGGACCTGTCATTTTTTAAATGGGCCTTTACAGTTGAGGATGAGATGTTTATCACTTGTTTATCAGTCACAGCTTCATAGTGTATCCTACATTGCTTGGGAAAGTTGCATTGGAACAAAATTAAATATGTGGATGTGTGAACCAAAAATGGAAGGAAATAATTATCTGGAAAGTTCCACCAAGCACAATAATTGTTTTTAATACTGTTTTGCTGAGTGAGTGCCTCATCTTGAGTATGGACCCAGAGCAAGAGTGTGATCCCAGTGTCCCTTGGGGGGGGGGGGGATAGTTCTGTGGCCCAGTGGAGCAGTAGAGTGCCATTGTCTTATTCTGCCTGCATACACCTCCAGATGCAGACAGAGGACATTTGTGAGGGATGTGTCTCATCGTCCAGGGGAAACGGCTTGTGTCGGCCGCCCACACTGCACCTCCTCTGTGTGAAATTGGCTGAGAGGATGTAGACATATTCCATGCACTGATCCATGGCTGAGTATAAACAAGAGAGGATCTCGCTTTCACTCCTAGAAGGTCATGAAGCTTCCCCGTGAAACAGTAAGTGACACTGCCTCTTCTGCAGCCGCTAACAGTCTGACCGGTAGAACTTGACCCTCCCTTCCCCCTCCCTTGCTTTTGCCATCTCTGTGATTGTGTCTTGTGTACTGCTGATTCCTCCTCTCTCAGTGGGGTGCACTGATATTTAGTGGCTGGGTATGCCAACTTAATCAACAATTCCAAGGGCAGATACTCAAACTCAGAAGGATTTAGCCGTAAAAGCATTCAGGCTGTGACTGAGGATCCATGACCGGCTGGGAACTCCTGTAACATCTGACACCTAAACGCTACTCTAAGTCACGTGTCATGACTTCAGTCGGGCAGACAAAAAAGAGGAAAATAAATAAATAAATAAATAATAATAATAATAATAATAATAATAATAATAATAATAATAATCATCATCATCATCATCATCATCATCATCATCATCATCATCATGTTGGACCTTCATCTCATCAATAACACTATTCAAATGGTTGGGAAAAAAGCATGAAATCTGACTGTGCTTGAAATAAAATGGACTGAGAAAGGTATGAATGTAATTAAAGTGGCTGACACTTTTATTCTGGGTAATGGGAGTCCAGGGTCCAGCTATTCCCTGACGAGCTCCCCTCACAGTATGGAGTATATTTTAATCCAGCCCTACACAATCACTTAAATGCACAGCCTTCGTGGAGATGTAACCTTGTATGTGTAAATAGGATAAATGCCAACATGCAGGGGTTTAAGGTCCTGAAGAAATAAACAATATCTAATACACACATATAAAATTGTTCAAATGTTGCAAAAACTCCACTGCAAGATAGCACTGAAAAAAGAGAGGCTTCATGTACAGCCACCTTCAGACAGGTGATGTTTAATCAACCTTACCCCAAAGGATTTTGTAAAAAAAAAAAAACTGTTTAAAACAGATTCAAATCTTTTATATTTACTATCATTTTTATGATTTACAAAAAGCAAAAAATACAAATACTATATGCCTATTTAGTTTAGCTGCTTCTTATTGACAAAACAAGCAAAAAAAGAAAAAAACTGTAAAAAAAAAAATAAAAAAAAAGAAAAAAAAAAAGAAATAGAACTCCTTTTTTGTGAAATTAGAATGAATGAAATCCCAGTGTGCCCTAATGTGGCCAGAATAGATAGGCTGTGTTGTGCATGGTGTTACTAATGCACAGAATAGAAAAACCAGTTAGGCATTGTCTAATCAGTAATGTATTTGTTAACGCAGGTAGGAAGGAGGGAGCTTTTAGCTCACAGTGGGGCAGATAATGAAGAAGTTAATAAGAGGAATGGTACTTTGAAATGTTCCTCAACCACCCAGGTCCCACAATTTAATCTGTAATAAATAATCTGGCATCATTGCAAGATGGCATCTCATAATGGCAAATGAAATATGCTGGTATGATAGGTACAATAAATCTGGATTTTCCTATGGTTCCCTCAGGCTAGGACAATATGCAACTATAGTGCTCTCTGTCAGGAAGAGCAGATCTCAGAGCCGTCATAAAATCTAAATGGGCACTAATTAGGCAAGCCTTCCCTCTCACACTTACTATTTCTATTGACATTTTCTGTGCACCGTCCCCCCCTCCCCTTGCACTACTATAAGTCACTGAGAGAAGAACTCCCAGGATTGCAGAGCACAGGGCTATTAAAGGGAAGTTCAACTTAGTGGTTGGTAATGAATAAATTTGCCCTCCCATGCAGAACAGTTTCTTTTGTCCTGGACCCAAGCATATTCATGCATCTAAATGGTCATTTGCTTTGCAACAACTAACACACAGTAGATATTAGAGTTATAAATACACTAAATAGTTGCCTTTGATCTGTGAGAAAATCTATTTCAGAGGGGGAAAAGGGAAAGAAGGGGCAGAATTTATATCACATTTCTTAAAATGTAAAAGATGCTTTGTGTTTTTCTCAAAATGTTGCATTTGTAATGTTGCAACAATAAAACTCAGAGTATAACTGTGTTCTTTAAAGCCACTGACAGAAACCAGAATAATAATAATAATAATAATAATTCTATCTGCACACACCAACAGAGTTTAGTTAACTTCTTATAGGGAGCACAGGGGTTGAGAAGTGGAGAGGAGTGAGGGAATCAGGTAAATATATACGTATGCATTCCTGGCTGCTTCAAATTAATAAAAACTTAATGCGTGCTTGGCAAAGGACTGCTTGTTGAACATATGCTGCAAGCACGGCTAAGCCATCTGGCTCAGAGTCAAGTATTCCCACCAACTGTAGTCTTATGCTACCTGACAGTGGAAAAGCTTTATTCCCCTGGCATCGGGGGCACAAATGGAGAAATATTATTGAAATGATTATCTGCATCAAGACTCAGATTTGGGCTGACATTTCGCTGGCTCTGTGTAATCCGAGGGGTTGTCTAGGAGAGGGCGGAGAGGGGGTTTGCCAGTAAGCCTTGGCGGGATGATTAATGAAGCCAGGATGCTGGGTGGACCCAGCCCACCTCCACTCAGACCCAGGGGCCGAGCCCCGCATATGAAATTGGCCTCTGCTGCTCATCTCCCTGGGAGAGAGACGCTGATGATCCTCCCGACACCGCTCTGCCTCCAGTCACCAAACAGCACTCCAAAGCCACGCCAGATCCAGGCTTACGAGATGCTCTCCTCACACTGTGCTTCTGCGAGGGAAGGCTGTTCGGAGGAGAACAGCTTCCATGCACCTGTCCTTCCGTCAATCATCTTTTGATTCACTTTATCTTTTTCTTTTTTGTGTGTTTTTCTTGAAAAATAAAACCTTACTTTAGTGTCATTTTACAGCCTGACATTAAAGGTTCTTTTGTGAATTGCTAAATATTTTATTTGAAATAAATTATATGTTTTGGTTTTTTTTAAACTGTGGATGTGTTGCATCAACATATTTTGAAGATAATCAATACACTGCATTTATGAAGTCACAGCAGAGAGCCTAAAATAATGTCATGGCTATTCCTGTGTTTTTGTGTATAAAACGTACATTTCCTTTATAAACCATAAATCTCTGTGCTGTGCATCACTACAGCAGCATTGTTGAGGCTCTCCCTCAACCCCTTAGCCTTGATGGATGGGCAAGTAAAAGCCTCTTAGGAGGCTGGTAATCGCATAACACCAAATCAAAATCTTGACCAAGAAGAACAAAAAAGGCACTGACATGCAGCTCACAAATGAGCACAGGCCAAAGGGTTGCAACATTTTTTTTAAAATGTGAGGAACATCTTTAATCACTCTGTGTTGATTAGTCATAGACAATATAGCTTTGTTAGAAGTGCACGATAATTAATAACAGGACCAGCACTGAACAATTGAGGGAGCGAGTGTCAAAAGTTGTACAATACCAAAGAGGTGATTTCTAAATAGTGTAAATTAGGTGTTTACCTATTGCGATCCAGCCTTTGACACACTCAGTTTCTTCTTGCTTGAGAACCAGACTAAAGAGAATGATTAATTGCAAGCTCACAGGTTTTACAGCTTCAAGAGTAAATCAACTTCTGAGAAGTGCTAACTTGCTAAAACATAAACTAATTTTAGGGCCCAGATATTAAAATATAATCCATCTTCTTCCTCCACAGGGAAAGCTAATTAGAAAATGTGACTGGCATAAGAGAGGAGAGGTGGAGGAATGGTGGGATTAGGCTCGGGGAGCAGAAAATCACACCCTCTTGCTAAATCTTGGGATTTCTATACACTTGAAATCAACTATTTCAGTGTGTGCCTCACAGTCTGTCACATTTTTTTTTTTTTAAAATGAAAGCCCGAGAGTTACTTTATTCACCATGAATCATATGAAGTTAGGATATTACAATAGAAACAGTGTATGCATGAATAAAAGAAGGAGCTGACTAACTGTTTGCAAGGAGGTAGTTGTATGGTTTTTTTTCTTCTCAATTACAATTATTTATTATGCCGGGCTCTGTCAGTGGGGTTTTATTTAAACATGTACTTCACACACTTTCTCTTTAATGCAATAGGCAGTAAACACACTTCTTAAATCAAATAGGTGACTGACCCTCAGCTGGTGTTTACCTCTCATGTTCTTTGTACTTATGAACCTTGCACAGTGAAACACCCACAACCCATTGTACAAGGTCATTGATTTACTTACGGAACAAAGTAACTCTAAAATGAGGTACACCGTTGCACAAGCTGAAAAATTCTGGATTAAATACACTGAAAATCATGACTGACTGATTAATTTGGTAACCTCTGATTTTTAATCTAAGAACATCAGGGAAGTTGTTTTAAAAGTAAGTAAACATTAAAAATGAGCAGCGTGAGAGAGCATCACATGTACATGACACATTGTTCTGCAGATCTGAGTAGCCAGAGCCAGCCGACTTCTCTCAAGTCCCTGCAGACAATCCCCTGAGAGAAGAAATGCTAAAACTGGGGACACCTTAAAGGCAATAAGCCAATAATAAAAAGCATCAAAATAGCCATTGGAGAGATCTCATCCTGATGCATTTAAAACCAAATAACAAACACGTGTTTCTGAGTGGTCTGCAATCAGGTGTACAAAATTTCTTGTGCATCTTTTATTTTACCATTAATGAAAATGTGTTGTGTTTTGATTTTAAGCTTTTTTTTCCCCCACTAAGTATCATTTTTTTAAATGTGTAAGAGGGATGTAATTTTGCAGAGAGTGGCACATTGACAATTTATTCCAGCAGACCAGTCTGTTAACCCTTTCAGTCTGTGACATAAGTTCATAATCCATTTGCAGAGGCATGTATTTTAGAGCTATAATAGCTGTACAATTGCTGCCCTGCTGGGAGTCTATTTGGCTGCACCAATTGCATTGAAATGCCTTCCTACTGTCTGTAACTACAGAGGAACAATCACAGGAAAATCTTCAGATTGCAAATTGCACTTAATCTATCTAAACTTTATTTCATAATGTATGGACATGACACTGGAGGTGATGGTAAATTCACTTAAAAGCTAGCTCTGAGAAGGACAAAATAAATGTTTTAATGGCAGCTATGTAAAATGCTTTGTATGAAAAAAAACAACAAACTCTTAGAGAAAAACAAAAGTATGATGGTAAATAATTATCTAAAATTCGGGCAGAACTTGCAGTTGGAAGCCATCAAGTGTTCCCACAAAAGATGGACAATTAATAAACTAAGCATAACATTAGCTGGAGGCCTAAAAGCACTTTTATTCCCCTGTACTGCAGGATGCATTTCGGAACTAGTTGCCTTCACCTTTTAACAGCAAACTTTGGGTTTTTTTTCTTTCTTATTCTCTGGCTCTGTAATCAGCTTCTTCGGGAGAACTTTAGCGGTTAGTCCTGCACTTCAGTACAGTTTAACTCAGGGAGGATGTGGATGAATTTCTGTGCTAGGTTGGGAAGAAGAGTGCTGCAGAGGAAGGCAGTGGCCAGTCTGTGGTGGGGGTGGGGGGGGGGGGGGACGAGAGACAGTGAAAACTCATTTGGAATTCAGCACTGCAACATTGCCATCTTTTGGCCAGATTGTATAGTCTAAAATCTTTTTACTGCTGCCATCTCCAGACCCATGCCGAGGTCCTTAGGCAGCTTGACACAATGGTAGGTAATCTGTGTATTCCTTTGTTGCAGAAAAGGGATGCATTATGTTGTGGATGTTGAAGCCTTCGTGAGCATTTACTAACGTTACAACTGTGAGAATATGTATGTATGTAGACTGTAAATTTTTGGAAATATTCATTTTATTTGCTCACAGTTGACAAAAAAATCTTGAAAACCACTTCTGAATTAAATTACCACAGTTTGCAGGTAGGATAAAAGAAAAAGACTTTTTTTTTATTTATTTACCAGACAACCTCCATTTTACTTAATTTTAAAACCATAATTCAATTACTATGTCAACAAGTTCCATGTGATGGCTTTCAAAATCTAATCCACACATTCTGGCTCATCATCCATCATCTATTCCACCCTTGGCAAAAAAAAATTACAAACATGTGGTGAGCAGGAAGGCTTGAGTGGCTAAGCTTATTCTCTACCTGAATAAATATTTGTCTGATGTGGCCGTGCTGTCCTGTTTTCCCACGGTGGTGTATGGGACATCATGGATAAGAGAGAGGATGGGCTCTGACAGAGAGTGACAATTCATCCCTTCATCCCCTCTAACTGACATGTCACATTCTCTGATGACTTTATTGTGCTCCCTGTCACTGCACTTAATCTGTGTGTCAGTCAAACCAGAGCGGCCCACACCAGCACCTCTAGACAGCAAAGCTAATGCCCACCCTTTTAATGACATTAGATTTGGAGTAATGCCATTCAGCATAGCACTGATATTATCTTCTATTTGCATCATTCAGCCAGCGACACAGGCAGAGCCCAGCCGATAGAGAGCTGGTCATTTCCCCATCCATTTCCACTCAGATGACAGATGTCAAGATGGAAACTGACTATTATTTACTCTAGCCATGTTTTTATCACACACAGACATGATGTCTCACTTTACTCCAGGCTGTCAGCCAATGCATCACAATCTGTCTTTTTGTGATATTTGGAGTACAGCAGCACAAAGTATACATTTATTATTTTTTACTTTTAATGGAGAAATAACTTGTATTTTTGCATTAGCTCCAACTGCGCTGAGACAAACTGATAGATGTGATTACAGGATATGTGATATAATTACAATCACATCGTTATCTTATAATAAACCTTCAGAGCAACAGAGACTGTTCATGATTTGTTTTAACATCTTTCATGTGAATGCATGTGCATAGAAATGTGTAATACCTGCGTATGGATGACAGATATATTCCTCCCTTTAAGTAGCTTCCATCCTGTCTTATAGGTGCTGTGATAACAATGTAATGAACATGCCACACATGTTTTTGAGCTATTCAAATTCATTCTGCTCCATGTTAGGTCTTCTGTCGTTGGGAATAAGTACCAGCCTATCACCATTAGAGGTAACTAAATCTTTTTTTTTTTTTTTTTTTTTTTTTTACTGACAGTGCAGTCTCTCTCCCATCAGAGCTCCCAGTGCCTAATTAAATGTATTTAGCATCATAAATATTCCAGGGGGACAGGTTGACACAGTGAATTAATGTCTTGCCTCAATAGCACAGCCTCTCTATTGGCTGTGGAGAGAAAGTTAACCTGATGCCAGGTAAACGCTGTTGCTTTCATGTCTTGTTACAAATCAGCAATGGGTTTGCTTCCTAATGCAGTGAAATGAAAAGTGCATGACACTGATTAAGGCACTGGGCAGGAACAGTGTTATTTTTGGAGAAAGCATTTTAATTTCCGTTGCAAGACTTACATGGTTAACTCGACTGTACTGGGCAGTTGTGTAAGACTGACCAATTTGTTTTGTTACATCAAGTCTGTATGTTAGCAGTCACCTCAACTGACATAACCATTTACTATACAGAAACAAACCAATAAATCCCATCTAAGGCTTGGCTTTAAGGTAAAATGATCTCAAAATGTTTCAGTCACTCCAACAAACATATTTTTTAGTTCATGTAAAAAAAAAAAAAAAATTTTTTTTAAAAAACAGAATTAAATCATCCTGGTTTTGCTTGATGTTTCTGCAACCCATCGATCATAAAGTATTTTTTGGTCTGGATTTTCACAAGATGACTGACTTAGAGTCTATCTGTGCTTCCAGTTCTAATGAGATAAAGTGGTTTTCCTGTTGAGCTGAATGCTCTAGCAATACACTGATGGGATTTTGGGATGTTGCAGCCCCACCTCATCTTGCTGGTAAATTCACCATGCCCTCTACTCAACAATGCCCTCCACAAATCCCCACGGAAGATGGGGGGGAATTTTTGGAATCCCTCTACAAGGTTTGAAGCTCATCCCAAGCCTTCCTCCAGTAGAGAGAAAATATTTCACTGTTTATTTGCTGCATCTTTCTTATGTGTGAGGAACAAGGAAACGTGTTCCTGTCTAAGCCACCACCAGAACAGACAGAGAAAGTTGCCAAACAGGGCTGAGGGGGGTTGAAGAGGATAGAATTACATGTTATTATGTTCATTTTTAAACCTAGATATTTTCCTCTCACCTGTGAAAATCCACAGACCTCGCTTTTTCTCCTTAACATGTGTAATTGCAATTTCCAAGAGCTAAACTAATTTTCCAACACCGGAGCACCTGTATTCATCTCCATATTAATAGAAAACAGGAGGTATAAATCCCAATTTTCCAGCAGCCACTGTCAGTGAAGATGTTCCTTGAGGGAAAAGACTGTCTTTTCTCCATTAAAATATTGGTTCTCTCCCCTCACATTCCCTATAGAGTGTCTGTTTTGAGCCTAAATCAGATATCATAATTATGAATGGCACCCAGACTACATCACTGGACTTGACACTTCTAATATCCATATGTGTCAATGCACTTTTAAGTTCCCACTGTTGGAGTGCTCTCTGTACTGAGTTATAGCGCTGTGTAATGCTGCTCTAGAGTACAGGCCTCAGTGAGTCTCATTTAGCTGTGGAAAAAGGAGGTTTGACTGATGGGCTCATTTGGGCTTAATACAAGACTACTGGCCTGAAATGTCTTGCAGATGAGATGAGAAACTTTTCCACATTTTCTAAAGCCATCTCTCCAGAATCAGTAAAAACCTGTTATAGAACAATAAATAATTTGTTAACATGTAATGGTAAATAAATACCCTCGTAAACATATAAATTATATACTTTTTATAGATGATAGTTAAATTTACAAACACAAATGTTAATATGTGTGAGTCACTCTGGAGGCTGTATTCCTGCCTCCTTCTGTGTGTAAGTCATTACACCACGGACAGGAACCTTTGTCAGGTCAGGCTCTACAAAGCAAAGGCAGTTGTAGGTGGTCTACCTTACCTCATTAGTAACAACATGAGCGGTGGTCTAATGAACTTAAGACAATGCTAATTAATGGAAGAGAACAAAGGCTTAACATTTCTAGAAAGTGTGAAGCTCCAAATCTGCTTGTACGACAGCATTTAAGCCACCTTAATCCGCTTGTGATGCGTGCGTGGTGCCTCGACCGCACAGTGCTGGGGCAGGTCAGAAGGAGCAGCTCCATACCTCAGCAGATATAGTCACCTGTGACAATCCTTTATGGGCTGATAAAGTAAGGGAAGTCTCTCAAGGAACAGTGCACTGACTTGGCGGAGGGTGTCCCCAGAGACCAGGTGTCAGGGTTGTCTATCAGAAGGCTGAAAGGAGAAAAGGAACGTGTTACTGGGCTCTATTGTATCCTGGTTGTCATTGACTGATCGGGTCCATTTAGCTGGCTTTCACAGTGAATGAAACCACCTGAATAGATGAAAGCGAGACAGCCTTCCTGACAAACAAGGAGCCCTGGAATATTCATGGAGGATCTGTGAGGAAAAGATTAATGTATTAGAAATTAAAATGGGGCCCGGACGTATGATCTTGCTCTAACACTTGGCCAGACCTGTGTCACCCGTCGCTACTGCCTGAAGTCGGCACATGCCACTGCCAAGGTGGAGAGGAATCATTAAGCACCCTGCCATTGTGTGAGCAGAATAATCAAACTTCCCCCTCCTCCTCATTCTTTCCTGTAGGACTGACAATGAATAATTCTGGAGCCATTTGCAATGTTAACGGCACCTATCTGGGCCATCCATGCCTTTATGATAAGAGCCCCAAATATGCATTTCAACAGTCTGAACAGAAGCTGCTTCACCGGCATTTCAAAGGACACCTGTCAGTCATCTGAAAGAGCTGTCAGTCTCTGTCACGCAACGGTGCCAGTGAAATGGCCCAAAAGATAATCTTTACTCTCCCTCTTTCTGTCTCTCCACCTCTCTCTTTCAGATCACAGCAGTTACATTTGCAATAGAGTGACAAGTGATTTACACTGGAAAATGGATTGTGTTTAAACTGCAAAAAGGGAGGGGGTTATTCTTTTAGGCAGTGTTATTCTTTGCTGGTGTACAGCTGTATCAAATATGCTATCATAAATGTGATCTGGGCTACACTGAATGTCATTATGTGTGATACCATGAGCTCTAGATGGGCGACGGAGCTCAAAGGTGACTTTGATGAATCCTATCTCACTTAACAGAGCTATGTGTGAGGAGTTAAAGGAGGATGGGCTGGATCAAACAGGTTTTCAAAAGTTTGACCTTCTTTTGCTTTTATCAGGAATTTGTCTTCAAACAGAGATTATTTTACGTGTTTAAGTGGTTATGTGGTCACAGATTTTTTTTTTCTCCACTCAATAAAGACATTTTTCCCAAAACTACCTGTTTGGCCTGATGTACTTGGTTGCTCTTTTTAATTTAATTCCATATATTTGTTTCATTTTGTACTGATACGGCCATCTTGTTGGCATGGACAGAAAGAAGAGCCTCCAAATGTAAGCCAGGAATTTGTTTAAGCTCGACTAACTTGTGTGCCACCAGCTGTTGGTGATATTTACAGCTGAGTGCAGAGGAAGTGTTTGGACAGTGGCTTGCAGGGCCATTGCAGCACTGGGCCCAGTCCCACTGCCCTTATGGCCACTCCGAGGGCGAGGACAGCCAGCACTCACAGTGCAGATTGTGATATCATGAAACCACAACAGAGAGGTGCACAAAATAACACATAAATCATATCTGCATATAGGACAGCTTGCTGGTTCAGCAGGGTAAGGAGCAAGCCAATTGCTTGAAATACACTGAGTCTGAATCTAAAGAATGACCTTTATGACAAGTCATCTTCTATCCAAAGAAGACAAGAATACGCTCAGTGAGGATGGCCCAGTTGTATCCCTGCAGAACACCCGTATTATAATCTGGAGATCATAGTTGAATTATGGAACATTATAGCGTGCATCCCAGACATCAGTGGTACATTTTGATCGGTGAAGTCCACTCCAGTTGCGTGAAACTGTCTTTAGTGCGCTCCTGGGAACTGTGCCAAAAGCTGGAGTCACTTAAGTTCATCCACTGTAAGCCAATAACAAAGCTCCGTGGAAACCCTCATGCTTACCCATCAAAAATTCTTTGTTGTTTTCCAACAAATCAGGCCATTTTCATCCAGAACAAACAGCAATTGGACAAGCCATTTGAATTTTGGGCACTCCTCTTTGTCACATAGTTTCCACACCATGTCCGCTTCTCCAACAATCTCCTCATTGTGAATCAGGGAGGACACGGTTCAAGGAGTGAGTCACTCGATGAATGTTCACGTTCATTTCAGGGCAAAGTAGGATGGCATAATCCCTGATACTGAACCCTGACTCACCAGGTCTTGTTTAGATTGAGTGTTCTGTTCGTCTTACACTGCAGAAAAAAAAAAGCCTTGCACATGTACTTTTGATCGGATAAAGTTCAGCTGCACACGCAGTGGTGAAATAACGTGTCAGAATGACAACAAGGCTGTTGTGAACAAAAACATTACAAGGAAACCCACCAAAGACAAATGAGCATGCATGCAGATAATTCACGACTGAATAAAATGTTATGAGTTAATCAAATGAAGTGAATGAAGGAACAAAGGAGGTTGTTATCATGTCTGCAGTCTCCCCCCCCCCCCCCCCCCCCCCCCCCCCCCCGTTGAAATCCTCACACAAATGAATGTCGATTGATGTGCTTGTAAAACAGCTTTCTTACAAATTATTCAGTGGCTACAGTTTTCAGTTGAAAAAGTCACACATAGACAGCCATTTACCTGAGTCACAGATGAGTATATAATTGAGTCCTGAGGGAAAATAACTCAGCTTAACTACTGGAAATAATGTGTAAATTCAATACATTTTCTAATGAGCTCATTTGAGTTTGCTGCAATTATATTTGCTAGTGTAGTTGTAGATAGGATTCTGCAGCAGAGTTGAGGTGAATAAAACCACATTTCCCCTGCATTCATTAAAATTAGCATATGGACCTGTCAACACTTCTCAGAGGCACGTTGTAACAATGCCATTTAGCCCTGCATCAAGCAATGCCAGTAGAGTGAATGCATGTGGTGGGTAAATGCCTCCCCACCCTCAGCGACAGGGGTGGAATAGGACTGGCAATGCTGGCTCTGACGCACAAAAGAGGCTGCGTTTTAACAGCCAGGCCCTGGCCTGTGACCAGAGGCCATCCACATCAACACTGCTTACACTCTACTATACCTCCCAGCTACCAGTCCAGCCAACCAGCTCCATATACATGCTGGGAATGACAGCAAGAGGAGTGTGGAAGAAGAAATAAAGACTGCATGTTGGTCAGTGTGTGTTTGTGGTTGGTGGTGGTGGTGGTGGTGGTGGGGGGGGGTTTACAGTTGTTTAATTGATCTTCAAGAGTTTTACCTGGCTAACTTTATGTTAATCTCCAGATAAACTTTTAAAATCAAAATTATCAAAAGGTTTCAGGATTGAGAGACCTGTGAGAAAAAAAAAAACTAAATAAACAAAAAAACAGATCCTTTATTATTGTTTGTGATCATTACATTGAAGCTGCCAGTGAGAGAGGGTATTGTTGTTCAGTGGAGCACACAAGGCCTCTCGTTGCATTGTTGTGCCAGGATTTTAAAACAGGCGCGAGTTATCAATAGACCACAGACTATTCGACTCACTCATCTGTGCCTCTCGATACACTTCAGAACCTCGAACAGTGAACAGCCAGCCACAATGTCATACAATTGGCCTGCTTTACTGACAAACTGTTTGTTTCCAGATGCATCCAGGTTCATGTCTGATGGACAGACAGGGCCATCACTTCAAAGCTCCCACCTTCTTCTTTAAGCAAATATGATCGGCTTGAGGACAGTACTTCATTTAATAAAACCCCATTAGCCATTTAGATTCTTAGCAGCTTTATTGAGGCTAGATAAGATAACCCTTATAGTTAGCTTAGGATGACAGAATTTGATGTTGTGAATTCAGCCCAAATTAGAAAGAAGAATAAAAAAAAAAAGCAGGCTAAGGAGAGGACAAGGCCTCAGCTGTGGACTGAACTGATCTGCACAGTGTGATTACCTGGAGCAGAAAACCAAATGTAAAAGCCTTGGGCTGGCTTTGATATTTCCATCTTTGGTTTGTCTGCCATGACCTGGACTACATTTAACACAGCTAGACTGGGGGTCAGTGGGAATCAGAGGAGAGGAGAGGAGAGGAAAGGAAAGGAAAGGAAAGGAAAGGAAAGGAAAGGAAAGGAAAGGAAAGGAAAGGAAAGGAAAGGAAAAGAAAAGAAAAGAAAAGAAAAGAAAAGAAAAGAAAGGAAAAGAAAAGAAAAGAAAGGAAAGGAAAATTGGAATCTGAAATTGGGGAAGTTTTAAAATTTTTATCTCAATTTTCATGCCAGATTTTTAAATGCAAAAAGCCCCACACTAGTTTTGTCACCCACAAACACTCTTACCAATGTTCATTCTGCTCACCCTGTGTCCAGTACGGAGTGCCATTACCTCCTCATCATTAAGTGAACTGTAAGCAAATTTATTCTGTCAGTGCACTTCTTAAAGCATTAAATATTCACACTTCTGTACAACTAAGTCTTAATGAGGATAAAGTTTGTCTCCATATAATGAAAAACTAATAAGATGTAGATATAATATGAAGGCAACCTGTAGTAGAGGACACGAGAAACAAGGTATGTTGGATACGTCGGAGAAATAGCAGGTATCACAATCTTGTCTTTATCTTTTTTATACAGCACACATTGACAGGTGGGTTAGGGTGGGTTATTTTTAATTCAAAATTAAAGGATTTCCTTAAACCACTGGTATGGCCTGCTTTAGATTCACAAGAGGATACAGAACAATAATGACAATCTCAAATTCAAACATTCATCTAACACAAAGATGTCTATTTGACACAATCAAAGCATTACATTTAATGCAAAAAAAAAAAAGCTGAATTGAACCATTGTGAGCTTGATGATGAGACATGATGTTGGCTTAACAATCTCTTGCCTTCACATCATAAACTAGCACACATGTCAACTCTACAACAGAATGGACAGGGAAATCTGCTTCATGTGTGTCTAAGTGAAGTAACAAGGAAACAAAAAAATATTAATGATAAAGATACTTTTGGTGATCACAGCTCTCAATTGGTCTTGATACTTTGTCATTGCATCCAACAGAAGTTGGAAGAAAGTAGTCGGGAACTTACAGTTTTAATTAAAAGATGGTTTAAAAAATAACAGTGAGTCTTTCACCTGCAAAACAATAAGAAGTTGAATATTTTGCACTGAAAAACACACTGAAATAAAGACTAAATATTGATTCAGTCAATAAAGGTGATCACTATTTTGCAGGTATGATGTGTCAGATTCAGTCTTTTTGTTTTGTTTTGTTTTGTTTTGTTTTGTTTTGTTTTGTTTTGTTTTGTTTTGTTTTGTTTTGTTTTGTTTTGTTTTGGTGCAGGTTTCAATTTCTTTCTTTTTTTCAAACATAGACTGTATTTAAAGAGATGGACGGAGCCTCTGTGACGTCACCCATAGATTTCTAAAGAACTGAATTGAAGCTCGGTGGGTGGTTCCTACTATCGCCATCTTGGCAGCGTCATGCGTGTCGTCTCGGCCGGAAAATACAAATATGGGCAAAGAGGTGGAGCTGAGAGGGGGGCTGTGAGCGTTATGGTGGATGATTGACATCGAGCGAACTCCAAGCTTTCTGTAGCTAAAAGCTAACCAGAAGATAACCAGATAACAGAGGTAAGCGGGCTAAAGTTAAGTCATGTTGTTAACCGACTAAAAACCGCAGTTGTTCTACGTTCTTCTGACTTGAAGCTGGAGATCGGTACCTGTCCATCAAAAGGACACGCCCCTAAATATGCCGAACTTTGAGATTAAATTACTTTTAAACGGGCGAGTTGGAAAAAAATTCACTCCCCCCCCACAGTTGTCATGAAGGTAAATCTGACCTTTAAACGGAAAATGGATTTTTGAACCAGGCTGTAAACAGGTTTATTTCTGCCGGTAAGTTGGCCTTTTTAACATATGAGTCTACGGGGATTTGCACTGTTTTGGAGCCAGCCCATAGTGGATGAAGGGGGAACTGCAGTTTTATGCACTTCTGCATAGGCTTTACTTTTAACCGCCGCAGGTTGCCGCTTGGTTTCAAATGACAAAATATTGACTTCTGACTAAATGCACTCAAAATACAAGTGCAATTTATTTGTTGGTTTATTTTTCCACCAGACCAAATGCAGTATTATCCTTTTAAAGTTCACACGATGTGATGGCCTTGCGATCTGACCTGACCTCTTACTTAATGATTGCTGGGGTCGGCTCCAGCTTCTCTGTGACCCTTAATTGGACTAAGCAGTTTAAAAAAATGAATGAATGAATGGCAAAATGAATAAATGAATGAATGAATTACCTTAGTTTACACTAAGAAAAATGCCAGAAAAAAATGTTTCTTTGCATTTTTCTGTTTGTTTTGGACAAGAATGATAAGAAAAAAAAATATTTTTGTTGTTTTGTTTTTAACAAATGGATAATATATACGTTAAAAGTAAGAAAACAACAATGAATTGGACTAATATTGTAACAATATTGTGATAACAAACAGTTTGGGTTTTACATACCCAAACCAATTGGTAGAGATGGCTCAGGCAGGTTTATTTCTACTATTTTTTCAAGAAATTTATCATAGTCACAGCAAATATACCTCTACTGAATGACAGAGAAGGACCTTAAAGGGTTAGAGAATAAAATATGCTCCCATAAACCCCTGATATTTAAATCCCAAAACAAGTGAAGAAAGTTTCAAGCTTGGTTCCTACTCGGGAATTAAACTGTCTTCTAAATCTTCCATAGCTTTCAATGACAGCTCAAAACTGTTTCTCCAAACATGTTTTTGTGTGTAGAGTAATACAGCCAAGCTCAAATTTCTCTCATCCCTCCAAGCGCAAAATACAAAAAGGCCTGGGCTGCCACTACCTGATTCAATCAAGTGTGTTACATTGTATACCCATGGGCAACAAGGCGACTTGTATTTTAATTAATAATGTAATACCCTGGTCTCAAAGGCCTGGCCCTTGGCATTCTTGCTGCTTTTCTTTCTATTTTTCGTGTGTCTCTGTGTGTATGTGCGGCGTGTGTGTACGTGTGGGGGTGGGTGCGTGCATGTGTGTGTGTGTGTGTGTGTGTGTGTGTTGATGCTCAAAGATCCCAGCAAAGATGCTGGAAGCATTTTTCAACACTTTCAGACTCATGCAACTGGATTTGATACATAGTACTTGAAACACCCCAGCATTTTCAAGCACTGTGTAAGTGAGAGGAAACATGTTCTATGGCATTAGTTGATAGTTGAGGAACCTGAGAAAGTCCACTATTCAGCATGTCCTAATTTTATGTAAAGAAGCATAAGAAGAACCTTAATAGAAAAGTATTAGAAACAAATTCAAATGTGGAAAAGAAAACCTTCAGTGTAAGCAAAGTGTGAATGAAAGTTAATGTTAAAAGCTATAAAAACAGAGACATGGCCGTGGGTGTTGTGTTGTGAGGAATAACAAGCACAGTCAAGGGTAAACGCACGCTTCTTTGGAGATTCTGAACCGGAAAGAAGCCTGAGGGAGCTCGAGGCTTGTGGGATACTGGCAGTATTCAACCTTTCTCTGCAGCCGCACACGCCAGAACAACAGGGAATGTTGGGGCGACTTTTACAGTAAACCACGAGAGCTGCTGGCTCAGTTGTGACAATATGTTAACTTAACACATCAAAAAATATGTTCACCAGTGTAAAGTCCTGTAAAATAAGTTATATAAACTTATCACCTATAATACATTTTAATCATGATTAAAGATGCTTTTTAAGGCAGAAGCTACAACTTTGATTATCACTGGTTCTTGTTAACATTTAATCATTTATAATATTTTCACTGTCATAACTTCTAAAGCTACCTATAATACAATATCACTGACTACATAGATGTGTCTTAGAACACAAATGAAATTTGTAACAGAACAAACATTTTAATTAGCTAACATAAGCACAGCCACAAGTAAATCTGAAATGATTATTCCTGCCCTCAGAGAACGGCTGTCTCCTGTGCTCTGTCAAAAGGTCAATTATGGCCCCAAACCGCCATGCAGTGACAGTGACCTGGAAGCGCTACTGATGACCCCACATCCAGGGGCCCAAAAGAGTTGATCATCTAACATGCAGGCAGCCTGGAGCCATGGAAATCTGACATTTGTCCTTATTCAAATGAACACAAACAATATGCATCTCATGCCTCTCCCTAACCTGTGCCAAATCTAAGGCAAAGGGACCAGCAGTCTTCGTGCATTGTCCTCCAAGTATTTGCCCTTCCCTGTGAATACAGCCTTGCAGCAGTCACACATAGAGCCTGCAGTTAAAGCAGGGCTGCAAAAAGGCACAATCGTCACCAGTAGCAGTGTTCATTATGGCTTTAGTCTATGTGGGGTGTGGGGTCAGCCATTGAAATGAGGTCATACACTAAAGCAAAATGTTAAAGGTGAGAGAGAAGTCGTGAGAAAAGTTATAGACATCTTATTTACATTCCTTATACTGATTAGATAGATAGATAGATAGATAGATAGATAGATAGATAGATAGATAGATGGATAGATAGATAGATAGATAGATAGATAGATAGATAGATAGATAGATAGATAGATAGATAGATAGATAGATAGATAGATAGATAGATAGATAGATAGATAGATAGATAGATAGATAGATAGATAGATAGATAGATAGATAGACAGACAGAATCACACAGCAAGCCGAAGAACAAGCTAAGAACAGCTGTAGCCACAATCAACATAATGTACATTCACACTGCTAACAATTTAAGCTTGTTACAGTATAAAGAGTGGCTAATTCATGTAATTATTTATTTTCAATGCCGTTATCTCAAGATCATAAAGCTGATTTTCACACAGTAACAAATTAAATGATGTTACTACATCAAGAAAACTGTCATTTCTTGAAAACCACATACTGGAACTGGTTGTAACAATTTAGCAAGCTTTATTTTCTCAAGATCATAACACAACCACAGTGAGCTCAAAATATGCTGTTAAATACAACATTTATATGGCATTTCTTGTAATTCTTATGTCTTTGGGCTGCATGGTGGCATGGTGGTTAGCACTGTGGCCTCACAGCAAGAAGGTTGCTGGTTTGATCCTCAGCTGGGGTGAGGCTTGGACAGTGTGGAGTTTGCATGTTCCTCCCGTGTATGCGTGGGTTCTGTCTGGGTACCACCGTCCAAAGACATGCATGTTAGGTTAATTGGTTACTCTAAAATTGCCAATGGGAGTGAGTGTGAGCGTGAGGGGTTGTTTGTCTTTGTGTTGGACAGCGATGGACTGGTGAACTGTCCAGGGTGTACCCTGCCTTTCACCCAAAGACTGCTGGGATAGGCTCCAGCTTCCCCACAACCCTTCATCAGACAGTTAGGATAACAAATGAAGGAATGTTATGTCTCTGTAACAGTAAGGTGATTACGCCATTTTTTTTCTTTTAAATACCTAATTTCTGTGGGTTTCCCCCAATATTTGATACAGAATTTTACTAGGATAACTGAATTCCTGTCTGTGTAGTTTTTATTTCAAGTGCAGTGCAAAGTCCCTGAAAATGATGAGACCTACTTTGGCTGTTGTTCTTAGAAAACTTGTGTGTATAAAAAAAAAAAATAAAAAAAAAAAAAAAAAAGAAAAGAAAACTTGTGTCAGGTTCTTTAACTTTTCAAGGGCACACACAAAAACAGTTTTTCCCCAAATTCAGCAATGCCAGCCTGTCAGAGACTCTGTCCAACCTCTGTAAAAATGATAATAACATGGCTCTGTTTAGGATTTGTTGCAGAGAGACCCTGGTTTGGCTGGTAGAGAACAACCTTATGATGAATATTGAGTCATTTCTTCGGTATTTCATTGGTTTTTTTTGTTTTGTTTTGTTAGTTTATTTGTTGTGCTGTGGGGAACAGCACTGCCCAGTAAAAGAATGGGTCCAACTTTATGCAAAATTCACTTTCTAAAGATTTTCTTTGAATCCCCACAGCATGAGTACGAGGCCCAACAATGAGAAAATTCTGTCACCTCTCTCATTTGCCTGATGCACTTTTTAGTGAACGTGGGCTCATGCGGAAGAGTTTGAGATCTTTCCTCCTGTGACCTCATAAAGGGAAATAACAACTCCCTCTGGTTACTGTCATTGATCCACGCCCAGCTTGCTGAGCCTGCCCTCTAAAACCACTGACCAGGTACCATCAATTGCCTAATTTTCCCCTCCAGAGGGACGTGAAGTGGGCGTGGACCGGCACCACTCATGAACATTTAAAGGTTTAAACACAGCCTGTTCTCAACAGAGCTCACAAGAGCAACTTTTGGAATGGTTGAAATAAAGGATCAAGGCTGAAATTGGGGCAATTCATTCTGAAATAAATGTTGTTGGACCTTTGACACCCCTATGAAATTGTTTTTTTTTAAAAAGCACGATACTGGACCTTTAATTAACTATTTCACCCTACGTTTGTACTGTAATTATAGGACTTGTCTTGACTTGTCATTTATAAAGAGCTTTTTGATGCGACAGAGGAATAAGCTGTAACAGTTTTGGAGATATTGACAGAACCCATTTATTCTTGGTTTCAGTCTTTTCTTGTCCGTCAACAAAACATTACTACTTTTTTTTTCTCTTTACAAGTTTTATAAACAAACAGTGTATGCAGTCTTTAATACCGAGTCTAACACAAACCTGTTTACTGCTCAGGAAATGCTCAGCAAAAAGACCTGTATAAGAAGGTTACTGCCGTAGCAATCGGTGTACACACAGTAAATTTCCCCTGAATAGCACTTGCCTGAAGCAACACCTACTGTAGTAAATGTTTATCCATGTAGACTTCCCATCTCATGCTGTTTTGTCTATGTGTGCAGAAGGTAGCAGCCTGACCAGGAACTGTATGACACGGAGCAAGGGCTCTCATGTCTGCAGGGTGTTCCACAAAGCATGATCATGAAAAGCAGAAACATGAAGAAAAGCGCAAAAGGTTGAGCCTTGGAAACGTCTTTCCTCTGCACGTCAGTAAATTTCCTCTTTTTCCCTTTGGTTCCACATCACTTTTCTATTATGTTTTGAACAAAGTGAAAACATAATACAAATCACGCTGGTAGAAAAAAAAAAAAAATCTAATCATCACACTCAAATGAAAAAATGGATACCAGTGAAAAATGTACACGAATTGTTATTTTTCACATTCTAATTCCCATCACAAAGAACCGAAAAGAAACACATGCTGTATATCAGATTGGTTTGGTGCCTTTTGCCCCAAGCCATGCAGCACACACTGATATTAGTTTTAAATACAGATTGCTGGCAATAATAGAACAGAAGAGTCCATGCTTGCAACATGGGCCTGGTGTGGAGCGCCTCACATTGCTGGCTTGCCAAGACAGCTTCAATCACAAAAGCACACATAAAAGTAGTTCTTTGAGCTCTGTCAACTGTAAACTGTTATTGATCCCAACAAATGAAATTTGTTCAAGATGATCGATCAGACATATTATCTGTGTTTTCCAGTCTATTACCAGCAAGTGGAAACTCAGAAAGCATCAATAAATAGAGCTGGGTCTCCCCGGGTAGATTCCTTTCAAGCTAGAAATGCTGTAAAAACAGGTAACCTAACATAAGCACTTATAGCTAAAGGTAATGGACCTGCATCATGACTAAACGCTCAGTGCCTCGGGTATCTAAATGTGAAAGGCACTTCTGTAGCACCTTCAAGGTCTAGAGGCACTTGTGTTTGTACTGTATACTTGCCCTCATCTCTTCTGCCCCGTTAATACCCCCACCCTCACTCTCTTCAAGACAGGAAAGCCTTCCAGCTGGCACCCACTGCCTGTTCTTGGCAGGTCGAAGGGAACATGAGAATTAAACCTATATCACTCCAGTTACCAGTTCTCAAATATCAGTGGAGTCCAGCACTTCACCAGGGACTGGTGGAAGGAAAGCATGTCAGTGGAACAAAAAGCATCTTCTGGCACCTCTCCACTCAACTGTTCTGCTTGCTGCCATTACAGGAGTGAAGTTTTCATGAAGAATTACTGAAGGTACAAATGATCACATAAAAGACTGATTCATTTTGGAAGCTGGACAGCAAAGTTAGGTATATGCACTTCATCTTTAAGGTGTTATTTCATGGACAGAACGAAAGTGGAGTTTGAAAATGATCAAAGCAACAAACAGTCTAGTTGCTGTACAATTTGGCATTTAAAGTTTTCATCTGAATCACAGTACGCAGCATTGACACTGTCAACACAGTAGGTTCTTTCAAATCCCCCATTTTAATGGAAAAGGCTTTGAACAAAACCTTCCAGAAGTAATAAAATGTTTAGTTTCAGCTGTTTTACAAAAGTGAACCATGCACCTACTGGCACTACAAGAAGTTATGACTTTATCAAAGTGTACTGTACAACTCAGTTAATGTTGACGGATCAACATTTTTAAATACAACTGTACTTAACTGTAAAGAAATCTGTATTGCCCCAAATATACTGATGAAAAGTCAACTTTGTATCCTTCAAATTACACTTCTGGGAAGATGAAAGTTTAAAAGTGAAACAACCTTTGTTTCTGAGTTCTTTCCGCTTTCTGGGTTGTTTTGCCATGTTGCCACTGTGACAAATTCATCCATTGAACTTCACAAAAGCATTTCCTGCTGTCCTTTCACATTTCTTCAAACTAACAGGGGAGTGACAGCTTGTCCACAAACCAACAGCAGCCTCACCAGGAATAGGAATATCCGCCCCTCTACAGTGATAGAGCAGCTCTGATAGCTCCTTTATTATGGAAAATTATTTTAAACAGCATAAAACGGCGGAGCCTCATTTTTTCCATGTTTCTGCCACTATCACTCTAGCTATTGATAAGATGTCTAAATTTATTGCAGAATAATTCTGCGGGAAAAGAGATAAAAGGTTGCTGAATAAAATATGAGGCGAGGGCTGTAAATTGTAGCAATGCATATCATTTCATTCAAATGTAGGACGCAATTACCATCTGCTACACTCATCAGTCCCCTCCTTTATGACTTAATTATATGTTTAATGCTATCAGATCAAGGAAAGGGCAAAACAGATGAATGAGAGAGAAAGAGAAAAGATTCTGCAACAAGACAAAAGGCAGATGAAAAGTAACATAAAAGGATAGAATTGATTTCATTCACCAGGAAATAGAAAAAGCTAATTTAGATACAATGTTCCCTCATCTCCTGTGCCTTTGTAAGATAATAAACCCGGCGTGTTGCCAGTAGGTACCACAGCAGTCAAACAAAAGGAGTCAAGTTCCTCAAAACTGAAAGTCTTCCTGCATTCTCTGTAGATAGCAGCTTGGTGGATCATGGTGTTATCTGGTCAGTGCAATAATTTTAGTCCATCCAGATCTTAGTCATGACTATGTGAAAACCTAAGCAGGTTCAGCGATGGTGAGTCATGGAGGCTGCATTATGAAACTACTGTATATATATATATCACTTGTGTCCTCTGTGCATAAATTTACCTTGAGGGGTGGAAGGGGTTTACCATATCTTCCCTTCTGATGCACATTACACCGTTCACCCTTTCCTGCTTTTGTTTTAGTGCGGTGTTGTATTCTTTCTTCTGCAGAACCCCATTGCCAGGGCTAGAAGAAACTTCTCAATACTGAAACTTTTTGTTTGGATGCAAATCGTGTACGGCAGTGAACACAAAGAAAACTGGCGTTATCCAAATGGCTGTGGGGTAAAAAGCTAGCCACTGGGCATCACAGGTGCCAGCGGGCACTGTCCTAACTGTGTACCTTTGGCCAGAACTCATTACAGAGTGACATTTAGGACTGCTGCTGTCCATGCCAAGTCAGCCCTCTGGATTGAGACAAATTATGTAGTTATTTTTTATGTCAGACATTAAGCCATATCCAGTGGGAGCCAAATCAGAATCACCTTCATGTCACCTGGTAAAATGGTAAAGGCGGTGGACTACTTAAACCGAGACATCATTACGTTTGGTGAAATACTACTTTATCTGTCACACATGAAGAGACTTAAACATCTATAATTCTAGATGATAAGATGTCAATCTATTAAACATTTTTGGAATAGAGGAGTCTTAAGATTTACTTTTCTTGAGCAAGTTAACTCTCCTGCTCAGTTTTCTGTCTTTTTCTTTTCTATAAAGCTGGCAAAACACAAAGCTGGTTGTTCCAGGGTGCTTTGTGGCGAGATTAGATACCACAGAAGGGAAATACTTAAAATACTTTATTTAAATACTTTAAATATTAAATTTTCTTGAAATCATTTTCAAAATAACAAAGAAAAAGATCAATAAATGTATGCAATTAAACCTCTATATATATATATATATATATATATATATATATATATATATATATATATATATATATATATACATATATATGTATATACATATATAAATACATTTTATGACAGTGCTTTACAACAATGTCACATATTAATGCATTTTTATGACATGCATAGAGTAAATCTATATTTGCAAAAGAGAATAAGGTTTTAGTCTTTTACGCACATGCCTCAGAAGGCTGAAGGACTGAGATCTTCACAGCTGATGGTGCGCACGATGAACAGAGCTAGAGCTCCATCTTGTGGACTAATACAAATACAGCAGAGGTGTACCACACAGCCCTCTTAAGATTTCCACATTTCAATAGATAAATGTGAGTAAAACCCTAAAGATAGTAAACTATTTAATGTAACCTGTTAAAGATAAACCACACATATTCGGTGCTTAAGTCAGTAAGTATCCAAAGACATGCATTTTAGGTTAATTGGTCACTTGACAATTCTCCATTAGCATTAATTGTTGTTCGCCTCTGTTTTGACCCTGTGATGGACAGGCAACCTGTCCACAGTGTATCCAGCTCATTGCTGAGCTAGACTCCAGCTTCTCTTCAAACCTTAATTGCAACATGCTGTGCAGAAAGCGAATGGATGTATGGAAGTCAGTCAGTAAAACAAAAATGTAGTAAAGCAATAAATAATTTATTATTCTAAATAAAAACAGGATTTTGATGCCCATGATCACACCAAACATCTACACATGACAAAATACACATAACTGAAAGCACCACTAAGTGAAGAACCTGCAGAGAAAACACACATGACATGAAATAAATCAAAGATGTTTACCTGCTTTGTGTTGTTGGACAAATTACAGATAATTCCTCATTTGATGTATCCTGAATAAAGCTTTCAAGTGATGCATATGCAGCGAACATTTTCCACAAACTTCAAGATGTAAGACACACAAAAAAAACATGAAGTTAATTGCACAAAGGTCTCACTGATGGGAACCATCTGTCAAAACAAGCTCAGCATCCACCGATTCTAATCATAATTAATTAAATGGCTAACAAATTACATACATCATAGTTAGTGAGGGGAGGGGGGCTCTACCACAGGAAGTGTTATGAAACAAATTAGCATTAACAATGAAAGAAAATTACATCACATAACTAAATATTATACTCGTTTCCACGAGCCATATTTCTTAATGAATTCTCTAATTAATTTAATTCACACAATGTGCATAAATTGGAGCTGAAAATGTCAGTGGGTCAAACTTAACCATATTGTTGCTGGATTCTTTTTTTCCAACGAGTGCCATATTAGCACAACATGACCTCTATGTAAATTACATAGACCAACTGTTGTCATTTTAATTCCAGGGTCTAATTAACATGTTCCATAGATATCATACAAGTAGGCCACATTTAACTCGTTTTACACATGCCAGTATCAGTGTACAATTTCTATGTTGCTTCATTTTTCATAATCCTTTTGAGGAGAAGCATCATGACAGCCTGCGATGCAGACGTCAGTTATGCCAGAAAGGATATCATTTTTTTTGTCCTCCATCTTTTATAAATTGTGTAACTTTCTTGTCTGGTTGACTGACGGAAGCTGTGAGCTCTTACAGGTTGTACAGCGGAGCTCAGTCAGCAGACATTCACATGTAAATTGCATATTATTTCTAATAAAAGCAGGCATTTTAGACCTGTCGGCTTGATTTCTGAACACTTATTATATTGAAACAAGGTCAAGCAACACAGTCAAAGTTAGTAGGACTGATTGGCTGAAACACTGACTGCTGTCATACATTTATTTAACTCTAACCAATGGTTCAACATTTCACAGTCATCAATCTGAAGCATTATTATTTTAAGTGGATAATGCACTGATGCTGAATACCAGCTCTTCAGAGAGCCTCAAAAGGTTCATCTGCTTTGAGGGGCAGCATTTAAATGCCCAAGAAAACTGCAGGCAGAATTAGTTTCTTGAGAACTGACAGCTATTATTACAACTATGTTTGAACCTGATATTGGGTATATGTCGGAACTGTGACCGAAAAAGAATACCATCGTTTTTCTGCGGTAATGATTCTTAATCCTGTGGCCATCCAGTTTCTACAAAACATACCCAAATTCACTACTGTATGCAATCAAGAGTGTGAATGCAGATATCGGTGAATAAATGAATAAATTGACCAGTAAGCCTGCACGTGTGTTGCACGGCTCGGGGGCTATCCTGAGGCCAATCATTTAGCTAACACGTTAATGAAAGTGTGTGTAGTGTGGTTAAGGGCAGGCACCATGGGAGGCACCGCTTCCCTCCCTCCTCATGTTGGGGACTGTTAATAGGCTGGATGGAGCCACTGGTACTCCCAAGAGAGGCCTGCTGATGAAGAGGAAAACCTGTCGTTGCCTCCACTAATCACTGCCTAATGGCTGCGGTAACATAGATTTTACAAATGTGACTGTGCATCTGTATCCACACATACAGATGCACAGGAAGAGTTATGAAACAAATTAGCATTAACAATGAAAGGGTTTTCTTTATATTTGTCTATGTGCTGTACACTTGTGTATGTGTGTGTATATATACATATATATATATATATATATATATATATATATATATATATATATATATATATATATATATATATTATACATATATATATATATATATATATTATACATATATATATATATATATATATATATATATATATATATATATATATATATACATTTATATATATATATATATATATATATATATATATATATATATATATATACATTTATATATATACATATATATATATATATATATATATATATATATATATATATACATATATATATATATACATATATATATATATATACATATATACATATATATATATATATACATATATACATATATATATATATATATATATATATATATATATATATATATATATATATATATATATATATATATATATATATATATATATACTTCTCCCAAGATGGTGGAGAATGAGAGGGCTAAGATCCTCTGGGACTTACAAATCCAGACAGATAAAATGGTAGGAAGAACTGGAGAAGGCCTGGAGGGTGAAAGCAACAGTAGTACCCATAGTGATTTGAGCATTGGGGGCCGTGTCCCTCACACTGGAGAAGTGGCTCCAACAGATACCTGGTGAAATACTGCATAGGACACTCAAGCTCCCAGGACTCTGGTAGAGAACCCGAGTTTGAGAGATAAACAGCCAACCTCCCTACCCTGGGGAGATGGGAGGGGCGGGTGAGAGAGGTGGGGTTTTTTTGGGTTTTTTTTTATATACATTTGTGTGTGTGTGTGTGTGTGTGTGTGTGTGTGTGTGTGTGTGTGTGTGTGTGTGTGTGTGTGTGTGTGTGTGTGTGTAAATAGTTGTTAGTAAAAGCTTTATGAGATATGTTTTGTGTTGTAATATAAAAAATGTAGAAAATTAATCATGACCAACACTATGCCCCAACAAGGCCATCTCATTTTGTTCTTTATTAACATTAAAGACACTAAAAGACATTGAAAGACGAGACTAAGATTGCAACAACTCACAAAATGGAACATTTCCCAAAAGACCGTGAACTATTTTTAAGAAAGAAAGAAAGATTTAACTGAATATTACAAATATGTGGATATTTAATATAAAAAATGAAGCAAAAATTATTTTTTGCACCATTCTGTTAATTAGGGTAAGTCTATTACATGGCTTTCATCACTGCTTCAAAAACCTTTATACTTTACATTTTTTACAAGTTTTATCAGTGTCTTCAATATTATTGGCTGTTTACCTTTGTACAGTTATTACATCTGGTGGTTTTGTGCATTTTAAATCTTCATCATGAAATGTAAACATCTAAGTATCACTCAAGTGGGCAGTTAATGAGAGTATGTCATATTATGAATACTGCACTATGATCAATAAAAAGGTAGAGTGAATGTGGAACACTATGCAGGCCAACATATATTAATACATTAGATAAAGTACTTACTTGCATTTGGAAATCTGATGTTTACACAGAAATATTTGTCAGAAGTTGTCTGTTCTCAGGGTTGCACCCAGGTGGACAGTCTTTCCGTGCTTTGGTCCCACCTTTCACTTTTGTTTCTTTAGTTAAACACAACACA
The DNA here is from genome assembly GCF_933228915.1 of Telmatherina bonti. Taxonomy (NCBI): domain Eukaryota; kingdom Metazoa; phylum Chordata; class Actinopteri; order Atheriniformes; family Telmatherinidae; genus Telmatherina; species Telmatherina bonti. The sequence goes on along the minus strand of NC_136613.1, from coordinate 21,420,561 downwards.
GAAAATGAACACGACATGTTATTGTTAATACGGAAATGTTAATAAACACAATGTTACGAACTTCAGTTACTTGAAATGTGATCTTTGACTTTCTTTTTAGGATAAACAGGTAAAATTAAACTCATGTACGTACGCACTGTTTAACGACACCGCCTATAGGCTTACTAATAAGAGTGGTATAACAAGTCATTCTACATTTTAATGTGTGTGTATTTGTCAGGGCAACAAGTTAAGGTACACTCATGTAAACCCAGACAGCTCGCCTCACTGCTTGAAATCTGATACTCTTGATTACATTTTCTGCTACCTGGCTTTGCAATGTAACGCGCGAAGATGAGGTTAAGTTAAAAAAGTACATCCGGTTACGACTTCCAAATTAAGATGTGCAGTCAGTTCAACATCAAACAATGATTTAGCATCTCGCTTTCATTTTTACCCACTTTACAGCACATCATTCTCATCTGTGCACACTGTGTAAGTTACCACGGAAAAGCCAGTTGTTTATTATGAAAGCTCAGTAGTGTTGACAAGGTAACTATCTGAAGTTCATGTGTGCAAGAGTCAGTTTTTGTTAGTATGTGTGTGTTCTCAGGAATCAACATGGAGGTCTTAATTTGTTTCCACATAAAATGTCAGCCTACTGATAAGGATTATATATATATCGACAGAGAGAGACAGGTTTTCTGCATATGGAGAGATAGGACAACAGATGTTTAATTCTTTCCATTATTGTGTTGAATAATATGGTGCAGAAGGAAGTTAAACTTATTTATGACATGGCTTCATTTCTGCACTTCTAGATTTTGTTAATATAACATACATTTCTGTTGCTCTGTAGCACCAAGCAGCTCTCTGATGCTCTTTTAAACCCTGAGCTGAATATATTCAGTATTAATTTTTAAAGAGATGTTATCATAGCCTGAATAAAAGAGGGTGGGATGGAAATAGAAAAGATTAGCAAAAAGAAAAAAAAAAAAGAAAAAAAAAACATGAACAGCCCACATATGCAACATTTGATAAGTGGCGTTCACGTTGTTCACAGCATAAGGTTAATTTAGATAAAGTAAACCAACTTTTTTAAATGGGTTATGTATACCTAAAAACTCAAGAAGACACAGACACAGGAAGTAATATAAGTGTAATATAAGTACAACCAATAATTTTGCAATAGAATTTACTACAAAAGCCAAGCTTTTATTTTAGACACGCAGAACAGTACTTCCTGTGTACTGCTGGTGTTTTCCGGCTACTTTTCATCTTCGGCTGAGACGTTTGTGAAGGTCTGTCCAATCAGGTTGCTGCTAAAGTGGAAGTCAGTCGCTTGCTACGTCCTCATACAAAACTCTAAGTGTAAGTCAAAGAAGTTACGGTGTGGTAAGTCTCTTGACCGAAACAAAACACACTTCAACCAAGTTTCTTTTTGTATTACTTCAACTAGTTATTTCAAGTCTTTTGGACAGACACTGACATGATGTTTCCAGGCGGCTGGACATGACCGGAGCGACACGGTATGGAGAAATGAACACCTACATTGTGCGTTTGTCCTGCGCGACGGGTGTGAGAGCCTGTTGGACGTCTGACTGACAACAGCAGTCCACAGACTACCGCAACCAGCATGCCACGCAGGCAACCAGCTTCCTCAAGAACAAAAAAAGTTTCCCTGCTGCCCAGAAGTGGCCCTCTCAGCATGAGCCTGCCCGCCTAGGTTTACATGTGAACGATGAAGCTAAGACGGTATTTGAGGGGGAGTGGGAGGGTGCTGGCGTTTGTGTTCGTCGCTTCTGTCATTTGGCTTCTGTTTGACATGGCTGCCCTCCGCATATCAATAAACGATGTGAACAGTCAGCTGCTGAAAGAACGAGTGATCAAAGAAAGAGAGATGATCAAACAGCAGTCCAGGGTGACACAGCTGATGAGAAGGGGCTTTAAACACCCAGTTCAGAAGGTGGACTTTGCTGTCACACGTGAGGGGAATACACTCCGTTCAAGCTTTAAAATAGCCCAAGTGTATAGACATGGAGGGAGAGATCAGGATCAAATGTTGGACAAAAGGTTGAACCCCGATCAGGGAGAAACAGATAATGGACCTAAAAATGATGGCTCTAAATCTGCAATTTCTAAACATGAAGCTGCAGCTGCGCTTTCTAAAAGCATCACACCAAAGCAGGATGCCCCTTTCAAAAAAGTAGCCATAAACTTGGATATAAATGTGGCAGTGGCTAATATGAGCCAAGCTCCACCAGGTGTTGAGACAAACAAAGAAAATTTCAAGAACGGACTTATTAAAACAGTGCACGTTACAAAAAATGTTGCGGGCAACAGGGATTCAAAGACAAATGGAAAAGTTAAGGATGAACTTGTTAATAATGAAACAAAAAGGAGCCAGCATCAGAACAAGGACACACACCTTGAGACTTCCAACAACAGTGTAAAGAGAAAGCAGGAGAAAAAGGCGAAGATGGCGGATAGCAGTGAACTTAATGTGCAAAAGGGACCTCTGAAGCCTACAACCAGAAAAGCAGGCGTCCACAAAGTGCTCTCTTTGGATGTGACCCACGCTCCTAGAGATGCTAATGCGGTGGGCCAGTTTGGTCAGGCAGTCTTTCTTGCCAGCAACGAAGACGCAGAGGTGAGAAAAAGATGGGATGAAGGCCACTTCAATGTCTACCTCAGCGACCAGATCCCAGTGGACCGTGCCGTTCCCGACACCCGGCCTGAAATGTAAATCCCTCTCAACAGCTTTACGTCTTCATCCTTCATCTGCAGCGACTGCTAAGCTGAGTCATCCTTTTTGTTGTGTTTCCAGGTGTGCACAGAATCTGGTCCACGATGACCTGCCCTCCACCAGCGTCATATTCTGTTTTGTGGACGAGGTGTGGTCCACGCTGCTCCGCTCGGTGCACAGTGTGCTCAATAGATCTCCACCACACCTCCTCAAAGAGATCATTCTGGTGGATGATTTTAGTACCAAAGGTAAACAGATCCTGACTCATCCTACGTAGATCGGATCAGAGGGTTATTAAGTGTATAAAACAGTTAACTGAAAAAAAAAGCAAGTTTACAACAGTTGTGTTAGATTTAATTGATTAAGTGTTAAAGTTGCTGTTTAAATAATTAATGATTTCAATTTAATCTCCATATTACAGGTTATTGAAACTCTAATATATTGTTCTGTTTGTCTTGTTTCTGTTGTTAGTATAACTATCATGCCGTCATTTCACTCAGCTTTTTTTTTGTTTTACTCTGGCAGACTATCTGAAGGAGCAACTGGATGTGTACATGTCCCAGTTTCCTAAAGTGAGAATCATTCGTCTCAAAGAGCGTCAGGGCCTGATCCGGGCCAGGCTGGCTGGAGCGGCTGTTGCCAAAGGTATGCGAGGCTGAGATTAATATGTTCCAGTTAATTATTGGGGTTATTCTATCTGCTAAAAGTTGATAGAGACTCAAATGAGCAGTCATTTTTCCCACAAAATGGAGTGTAAGGACTAAGATAATAATGCTTAATTATGCGCTTAGACTTTATGGATAAAGCACGAAGCTATTGTCATCCGTGTTAGTACAGTACCATAGAAAGTCATTATTTACATGAATCACGCAGCAGAATCTTATGATTGGTTGAATCTTGACTTTTAAAAGTCAGTAAGGATTATAGAAAAAGCTAAGGTAGCGTACTGTCCTTCACCTCTCCTAATAGCACCTGAGATAGACTTCCCCCTGGAATAAGCAGGTATCATCAGTGGCTGAAGCTCAGCGCTGCATCAATGCGTGGTTAAACACATAAAACCCGAATCACAGAATGAGTTATGACAGCTGGTTAGAAAGGCAATGCCATGCTGCCTCTTCTCTTGTGCGCGTGAAGCTGCCGGACGGATCCACGATAAAAGTACATCAGTCTCAGCCTGGTAGCTCTGTTCTGCGAGGCTGGTCTCTGAATTCCTGTCTGAGGTCATTAATGCTAGATATATTTCATTGATAGATTTATGCCATCATAAAAACAAGTTCCAATGTTAAAGCAGTCTGTGTACCTTATAATATCCAATATGTACAACAATACAAGACACACACTCTGCTTAATATGTTTGGAAGTGGTTACCAAAATAAATGAACTTAAATAGCCTGTAAAAAGGGATGTTTTCACAGATAATCAGATTTTGCGTAGTTAACGGCTTTTTGCTGAGTCACTGTAAAATTGTTTGTTAGCTTCTTTGGATTTGTAACTTGTAACCTTGCATGAAAAACCTCTGATTACTTTAAAGGTAACTTCCAGTTGTCAGGAATCTGAGCGGAGCTTTAGCATCTGTCAGAAATCCAGTCAGGTGTTTGGATCTGTTTTCCCATCATCTCTACGTTCCTCTACCTCACTGGACACCATCAACAAACTTTTCATTCACACTGAACCTTCCCGTTTCTAAAATAAGCAACTGTTAATTGTTGTTTTTAGGTAATTTATGGACATCGCATATGCTTTTCAGGAAACTCCTACACGTTTACAGTTATCCTGTAAAAGTGCTGATATTAAACAATATTTGTTTAACTGCAGCAGGATGTTTGCTTTCCTCTTAATGCAGGTGAAGTTCTTACCTTCCTTGACTCCCATATTGAGTGCAATGTGGGCTGGCTAGAGCCGCTCTTAGAGAGAATCTATGTGGATCGCAAGAAGGTGCCCTGTCCAGTTATTGAAGTCATCAATGACAAGGATATGAGGTGACTGGCAAAGACCACATTGAATACGCCAGCAGTGCCTGCTAGAGTAATGTTGAATACTTGATGCGACACACGTAACCTGTGTTTTTGTCTCTTCATACTCAGTTATATGCTTGTTGACAACTTCCAAAGAGGCATTTTCAAATGGCCTTTGGTGTTTGGTTGGAGCACATTACCAGAGGAGTACATTAAGAAGAACAGCATGACCATTTCAGATCCAATTAGGTAACGTCCTCGCCGCCTCATTTCCATGCTCTGTATTTTATAATTATTATTGTTCATGACTTATATTTATTTTTCCATCTCACAGATGTCCAGTGATGGCTGGTGGCCTTTTCTCCATTGACAAGAAATACTTCTTTGAGCTGGGTGCTTATGATCCTGGTCTTGATGTATGGGGAGGAGAGAACATGGAGATTTCATTTAAGGTTTTTTTTATTTTTTTTATCCATTTCATCCCTGATTATTGTAAATTGTTTGAAAACATAACAGATGTTGTGATGTGGTTACGCATGCACTCTCCTTGCTGCCATCTGAACAGATCTGGATGTGTGGAGGAGAAATCGAGATTATCCCCTGCTCCCGGGTGGGACATATTTTCCGGGGACAGAATCCTTATAAATTCCCAAAGGACCGGCAGAAGACGGTGGAGCGTAACCTGGCAAGGGTGGCTGAAGTTTGGCTGGACGAGTACAAGGACCTTTTCTACGGCCATGGCTACCACCACCTGCTGGATAGAAAGGTCATCGACATTGGCAACCTCACAGAGCAGATCGAGCTGAGGAAGAGGCTCAAATGCAAGAGCTTCAAGTGGTACCTTGAGAACGTGTACCCTGAGATGAATGCTCCGTTAGTCAAAGCTGAGGGCCTGGTATGTGAATATATTACAGCTCCTTGTGTTTTTGTTTTTCGGGTGGTCGCTGTGCTACAATACTTCTTGCTTGAAGTATTGTTAATAATTCTCTAAGATCTTAAGCTAAAACAAAAGCTTCTTATGCTTTTCCACCATAAAACTAATGTTTTAAACAAACACAGGCTTTAATTGGGCCCTTTTTTAACAATGAAACACTGTGGACTGAAGCTCATTGGTATTAATTGAAATTACATTGTAGTTTTCAGGGGGTTTTTTTCTTTTTCTTCCCCCTTCTCCTAAGGTCTTCAATCAGGGCTTGAGAAAATGCCTAACAATGCAGAAAGACTCTTTGTCCTTTGAGATATGTGATCTGAGCAAGCAGGTAAGGTTTATTTCATTCATAATTTGACAGCAAATGCTAGTGAAAGTTCTATAATGGCATCATATTTGTTACTGAGGAAAAGTTTTAAGTCAAAATGCATATTTGCATTTTGCACTGATGGCTGCAGTAAATGTCAAAGTGCTACAGAAGAAGAAAACAAAACAAAAAAGCAAGAAAGAATCCAGAAACTAACCAAAACCAAGAGAAATATAATCAGTCAGAGTCAAACTGAAAGCCAGGATAAACAAGGGTGTAGTCCAAGACCAAGGCTTTCTAAATGCGGCCTATTTGGATACAGATCAGCCCCACTGAGGCGTCTCTCTGTATCTTATAGCATTCATGATGTGCAGCGTAATTACATGGTGGTAACGCTCCGTTCCTCAATCATGTTTAGACTCAGCATTTTAATTACACCTGGATGAGACACGTTCGGCAGCAGGACCTGTGTGTTGCTCCCCAGGACGAAGGCCGTAGAGTTGCTTTACTTTTATGTGACGGCTTCAAACCTGAACTCCGCTGGCTACACAAATCCTCCAACTCCGCTCTCGTAAGTTGACTTTGCATGTGTTGTTTGCCTCCTCTTCTATCCTTGTTTTCCCTTCATAAAGTCTGCTCTATTTTTGTTCTTGATCTCTGTCAGATTTACCTGAATGAACAGGTTTCAAATCCTCAAAAAGCTAAATGTTGAGAACTTGTGAAGTAGTGAACAAGAAAAGGTATGTTTACATGCTAAAGCTTTGTTCGTTAATTGCACTTCTTGTTTTATGTCTGTCAAGGCGGAGCACCTCCTAGCAGAGTTTGCTTCCCACCGCATGTGCCTGGAAGGTGACCCTCTGGGTGAATCGCTTCGTCTCAGCCCGTGTGAACCCAGCAATGCCTTCCAGAAATGGCACTTCACACATTATCACGCGTAATGATGAGAGGAGGCTCTACTGAGAAGACGTTCAAACATGCAGAGAAATTTCCAGTGGCCTTGCACCTCATTGTGGTCCAGTCGGAAAATACGACTGGGAGGAAGAAGATGAAAGCTTACGGTGGCAGTAATATTAATCCGACGGTGTGGGGCTGTGTTGCAGAGAAAACAAAAATGATTTTATTATGACATTGTATTGTTTTATTTTGTTTTGTTTTTTTCTTCAGTAGAAATCAGATGAATTTATTTAAGACTCTTCTGGTTTCTGCAGTGCCTCACAGGTTGAATAATAACCTGATCTTCCTGTGCACGGGACATCTGTGTTTCAAGATGTCATGTGCTTCATGCTGCTTTTCTGGGTTTCAATGTTGCATTGTCGAGGTTCTCATGTGAAAACTGCACCTGTGTATAACTTTCATAAATGACACTAGAGGGAAGTGTTGCTTCAAAACACTCATGAAACCTGTGGTCTGGTGTGAGAATTTTACTCTGTTATTAAGCATTTTTAACGTCAAATTGCGGGGAAAGCATCTTAATAAGGTGAGAAGAAATAAATTGAAAATGTTAAATTTGTGTCAATTTTATTTTATTTTTCTTTATCGACTAGACATTTTTAGTAAGTTTGCAGGTTATTTGTATTTGTCACAGTCTGCCTCCAAACTTCAAACACTACAGGGCTTTTTTGTGTAGATGATAGTATTATAAAAGATACATAAAGTGGTCAAAGACCCAACTTGAACATAAAATTTTCATCACAAAATGATCACATAAAACCTTTAGAAATGACCGTTGAGAGTCGACAGTTAAAAATGAACATTTAGTCTGGAAATGTTGTGCAAACATTAAAAAAAAGTACATTTTAGAACCAGTATACCAGTAAGCATGAGATATTTAACTGAATGTTTGTGTTATTTATTTTTGAGGTCTTTGTCCTTTGGAAAACCATTTTGCTCACAAATTCATCAACATGACCTCAAACTCCTGTATCTTCTCCTGTGTGTTGCCTCTGCGGATCTTGCGGTAAGACACGGTGCTGTATTTGGAGGAGGTAAGATGGTTGAAGGGACTGAGGCCAGACTTCAGCGGAGCAGATCTACTTGGGTTGGGGTTTTGAGAAAGCCCAGCATGGACCTCCAGGTCCACCTTGAGCTGACGGTTGCCTGCTTGGTGGAGCTCAGCATCAGGCAGGTGTTTGGAGATTTCTGCTTTTTCGTTTGAGTAGCTCTCCTCATTAAATGCATGAAACGGACTTTGGTTTGATGTTGGGACTTTCAACATTACTTCCTCCTTCGTTAGTTGCTTTACTGAGGGGAAAAAAGAAAGGAGGCATCTGTTTTGCATTCTGTAAAACTTTTGTTTAAACAGTCTTATTTCAGTGGACAATAAACTCATCTTACCTTTTTTTGCAGCCTTGTTCAGGGCTTGCTGTGTTTGCATATCTATAGCTGCGCAGTTTGGTTGCAGAGACATCCCAGAAGGTCTCCCACACTTTCCTGCTTCTCTGTGGTCTGATGCACAGGCTTTTTCACATTTTTGTATCAGATTTTTTTTTAATTCTTCAATGCAAACGACCTGTTTGGTCGCTTCCTTCTCCATCTTGAAACTTCTTTTGTAATTAATGATTTCTTCTGGATCCCACGCTTGCTGCTGGTCAGTTTCACAGTCTGCCACGCTGTTTACAAGACGTTTGCACCTGCTGCTTTCAAAAGCGTCTTTGTCCTGCTGAGTTTGTTCCTCATCGCTGTAGAACACCGAGTCATCTCCCATCTCCATGAACCACACATCCATCTCATTAGGCTCCTCCAGCATCTTACAGGCATCGAGGGTGTTCCCACCAATGATCTCCAACACCTGCGATGCCTGTGCATCCTGCATTCTGAGTTGTGTCTCATTTAAAGGGGATGTTCTTGTCTCCATTTTTTCTGGTGAGTCTTAAAAAAAACTTCTCTGATGCTCTTTGCTGAATCAGAAGTTAAACACGGTCACATCTTCTCCAGCCGTGCCGTTCTCCATTGTCAAAGAACTCAGCCTTTCAACCAACAGTGGGAGGTGTGGACTTGCAGTGTACTCACAAGGCCTTGCACCATGTAAATGTGACTGTTGAATCACTGAAGAACAAGGGTTTTCTTGTGGACCCAACAAAGGTTCATTGTGAAGCTGGCAGCTGCATATGGAGCAGTTGTACTAATTTTTAAATCTCTGCTTGGTGACCACCTTCTTTCTGTAGCATTTTAAGTCTGGATTAACATTCTTCTATAGGTTGCCTACACATTATTTTACTGCTGGAAGCAGAAACGGGTGTGCATGTGGACTGAGGTAAAGCTATGGGACGTGTTGAATTTGTAATACCATAACGACCTTAAGTTTTTCAGGCATCTGAAAAGTTGATGTAAATTTGCATTTTGTTGCACTGTGTTGGAAAGTAAATTTACTTAACTACAAACTGACTTTTGATGTGTTTAAGACACATCATTTTATTAGAGATTGCATCAACAGTTTGCAACCTTTTGCAACAACATGGTAATATGAAATTCCAAATATTTTTCACACAGAGCATCATCCTATGTTTGGGACCACTGGAAAACACTTTGATACAAAGTTAAAAGTAGCATCTATTAACTAACTATAGCACTGAATATAATACTGCATCCTCTGTTGTTGTGAGGCATTATATATTCCTGTCTGCAGGCAGGAAATTTGTCACTGACTTCTTTTGTTATAAACTATATTTTTTACCTAAAAATCTATTTAGAGGTTTTTCTGACAGCAGAGAATGAAAAACAAGCTTTTTTGGTTTTGCTCCATCAAATGTTATGATCTAGCATTAGCAAGTAAACATTAAATTAAGATATAGTTTCCTGATACCAAAGTGAAGTTATCAGTTCTATATAGTTTTCTTCAGCAGAGATGTATAGAGAGACCGGAAGCCAGAAGGTAAGACTAAACACAGGAAATGGGTGAGGTTTCTGTCTATTATTAAAAGGTTACTTACAAACTAACATTTGGGGGGAATGTTTGATGTGCACTTGCATCATCCACAAATATCATTCATGCAGTTCACGCCGCTGCTTCCTTCTTGCTGAATGAAGCAAGCAGAGTACTATGATGGGTGGTATATGAAAACAAAGTTTATTTATCTTTTAAAAGCTCTTTCCATTTATATAATCTTGAGATGACTGAAACAGACAAAAGCATAATACTAAAAAAAGATAAATGAATAAAAAAAAAACTATCACATAACATTCAGATCATGCAGAATTTACAAAAACATATTTTACTGGTTGTAAGTGGTGAAACTGTTGTAGCCTGAAGGGTCTGAAGGTAATTTTGGAAATGAAAACGCTTACGTAGTATCTCCATACCCACATCCTGTTTTGAGCTGAGCCACAATCTCTACGGTTTAGATATTTGGTTTTGTGCACCTGAATGTGTTGTAAGTGCTACATTCTGGATGTCTCTCTCTGAAAACTGAGTTGTCTCAGAATCTAAATGTATGATCTCACTGTGCTACATGAAGACAGCTGCTGCTTCTCTGCTTAATGCTGGCCAAAACGTGATTATGGCACAAGGTAGACATTTCTCTTCAAGTTACCCGGATGCATCATCCCATCATTACAGTCGGCTATGTGTACATTCATTTAACACACATTCATTTTAGTAATGCATTTGCGCTACATTTCAAAACAAACTGAGCCAGGCTCACCTCAAAGGCTCAGAAAGCATTAGATTAAACTTTTCACATTTACACACTCTGTGATTTCAAAAGTTCTTCTTCCCTTAATGAATTGCGTGGCAATACACTTCAGTGTCTGTTTATTCCTGCCACTTATAGGGTGTGAAGTTCCTTCATGCCAACCCTTAGTACCAGATCAACACAATCAGCTCATGGACAAGTCAGTGAGTGACTGCGCCCATCTCCTCTTCTTCAACTGATCGCTGGAGTCCAGGAATTAACTTGAGGATGTGTTTGCGCACGCTGGCTTTCCTGACTCTTCTGGGCAGAGTCCCAAACAGGGATGAGGTCCGCATTTCTTCCCAGGACGGAGAGAGTGAGCTGCTGCTGTCGGCCAGACTGGAACTGCTGGAGCGGCTGAGGGCCTGGTGATGATGGCTGGAGCTTGATGAAATCCTCCTGGAGCTGTTCTGTGAAGAGAAGTCTCCAGAAAAGAAGCAACCATCTTCTGAAATGCTGGCTGCACTGGAGGGGCTTGGTGAGCACAGATCCCCAAACACACTGGCTTGGTCGCTGTCATCTGTCAGCATGCTCCTGTTGCTGCTGTCACTGGAGAAACGTCTTCCACAGCGGCCAATGGGGGAGCTCAGAACAGCTGATGAGTCCATCAGGGAGTGGAGGCTGCTTTCTCTTAAGTTACCTGAAAAAATAAGAGTTTTTTTCAGTAAAAGTTACCGCTGACGAGAAATCTAAAACAGGAAATTAGTTATTAGCTGTATGTTAATTCCCAGGGGAGCACCTTCATGTGAAGCATACATACTTCATATCATAAACAGTGTCACTGAAGAGAAATGACAGTGGCTGTGAGAGAGGAAGTGCTGTGGTTTGACAGCTGAGCAAATGTTCTCACCTCGCACAAGACGTTTTTCCTGTAATGTGAGCGCTTGAAGCTCCATCCACTTCTCACGGAGGGTTTGCTGTATGGGCAGAAAACACTGGCGTTATGCTTCCAATGAAATTCTTTCATCCTGTGCAGTTTGTGAGGGGCATTTCCCAAGACAGTTTCTCAGTCCAACAACACAAAGTCAGTCTCCTGTAGCTTTAACTGAGATTAAACTATGAGGTGCTACAACTGCAGGTAAATAACCAGTGGTAGTTTTGTGATTTCAGGTGTTTGTTAGTTTTACTGTTGTTGTTTTGTATTTGCTCTATATTAGTTTGGTTTGGGACATACCTGGAGCAGGTTCAACCTCTTTTCCAGCTCTATCTGTTTTACTACATTCCCACATACAGTCTCCATCCTGAAATCAAAATACAACACACAGTTATACACACAAATGATGATGAATTCTGCTTTTTCTTTCTATTTCATTTGATGTGTGAGTTACCAATCCTTGATGTCACTCACTTTAGACTGTTTGTTGATTCTCTTATTAGTCCAAGTACATGCTTATGAGACAATCCTTCAATGCTGACCCCATTGATAGTGACAATAACATCACCTATATAAAACAAGGATGGAAATAACAGGGCGTTGTGATTTCTGAGAAGAAACCTTTCAGTGTGAATGTGTGTAGGTGTTAGGGCGTTTAGTACTGATATGTCTGACAAGTGAGAGAGAGTATCTGTCAGTCTTTAGGTAACACTGTGTATGTATAAAAAAAAAGGTTGTGTAGGGTCTATAAGGTATGGAGGAACTGGGTGGTTTACCTGCGGTCAGACCAGCACTCTCAGCAACACTGGCCTCATTCACTTTGCACACGAAGGTGCACATCTCTACTGCAGAACTGTTTCTCAGCTGCAGGCCATAAGTCTGCAAACACGGGACAGTTTAGTCACAAAATCTGTCAGAATAGTATTTTCCCAAAAAGTATGTCAAACACAGTGCAAGCATGAATAAATCTCATATACTTTACCTGAATTTCAAAACCAAATGTTTCATTGTCTTCTTTTTCCAGTATAATTGTTGTCCTGTGCAAAAAAAAAAATATTTTAATTGATTTAATTCTTTCTCGTTAAAGACATTTGCTTTAAAAAAATCTAAAGAATCTAGCTTTCAGACTCTAAAATGCAATGAGAATGCAAAACAGCTTAATGTAAAATTTGCACATTTAATCTGATACTTACCTTTGTGGGTCCATGTAATCAACCAGTGAATTGGAGTGGGTTAGTTTTGGCTGCAGAAGGAGAAATGCAGAGTTCCTCTTTAAAACAATATAATGGGTTTACATCTCACATGAGTCTAAAGAAAAAGTTCATTTTGATGCATTATGAAGATAATCTATTTAGGCATGAATGTAAATAGTCTTAAACTTGTCTGGACGGTTGCATGAAGCTGCAACATCCTTGTTTTAAACTCTCTTACATTAAAAAAAAAAGAAAACAATTTAGAACCAGTGTAAGATTGAATAAGAAAATCTCAGTTAATTTGATTTTTACAGCTGTGTTTGTAAATGTAGATGTGGAATTGTTTATAAGTTCTCGTCTCACTTTGCAAACTCTGGGCAAAGAGCCAGTGTTCTGTCGGTGTCGATCATTGTTCCCTCTCAATGAGCGCCGGTACCAGAGAGAACTTTTTTTCCTCATAGTGTTATCCAGAATGTATTTCTCTTGGCTGGCCTGGTGTTGAAGTCCATTGAAATTCATGGTAGACTGCATGGTAGAGTAGTCCTCAAAGCACCATCATGTCCTGCTGCAGCAGCTCCTCAGTGATTGTGTGGCCCTGCCCTGCTGTGCAGCCAAAAGTAAAATGTGTCAAAGCGGAAATCCTCATCATGTGATGGCTGTGGTGGCCCTGCATCTGCAGATCACATCCTCGCATGCTTACTTTCCTGTTCACCTCCTTTAAACTTTTTGTTCTCTTTCTTGAGAAGTGCTGGTCTGCTGTTTTGAAAAGAAATCGGGAGGGGGAATGTCGACTCTATTGTGCACAAATCCCCTTCAAACAGCCCCTTCTCTTTTTGCAGTCGAAGCAATTCGGTTTATGGTCTGTCAGAAATCAGCGATGCATGAGAAATTGCCACCTCACTCCTCCATCGGCACCTGCTTCCACGCTGTTCTACTCTCAGTTTCTCAATGGGCTAAGCTTCAGACTGAGCCTGAGTCCTGTGCTCTGCCAAGCAGGGAGACTTGTCTTATGAGGACAGAAAAAAGGCTGATTTCGCTCGGGGCTGCTGTCATGCTCCCGAAGCAGAAAGCATGGGTCATTGGGCTGAAGGTATCAGACATGGTGGGATCAAAAAGAAAAATCACACACAGTCAGGCTGGTAGTCAGGGAGACAATGGCTGTTAGCTCAAAGGAAGCTTAAATCTGATGCACTAACTTTTCCCCCAATGCAACACTCACACTTTAAAAAGTTAAGCTCTACAATGTTTGACAGGTTGCTAAAATGTAGATATTTAGTACAGTACATAAACAGTTGAAAGATTCCTGAGCAGATTGCTTCACAGCAGTCCACTCTGCCCCAGTGATCCTCAGCAGCACCACTGGTCAACTAACCACGGGACTGTCTGGAACAGCACTTTGCAAATCCCTCACTCTATTGTTGTCACATTAAGTACAGAAAAGAATTTATTTGAAGATTTTGACTGAATATAACAGTCTGCATAAAATAAGCACATCCTAATAAAACATGGCTGAACAAGCAAGAACAAATTATTGTCTTTGGAATAGTCTCTAATGTGAATAAAGAAAATATAATGGAACGTAAACTTTAGGAAATCTTTTTGTATGATCTATTTAAATAAAACATATAATTGCAATGTTCATCTGAGAAAAACAAGCACACACACACACACACACATATACACACACACACACACACAAAACAGTTGGCTTGGATTTGAAACCCCAAATCCAAGCCAACTAATAGGCCTCCATTTCTTCTTTTTGAGCTGCTCCTCAGTTGAGTTGTGAAAGTGTTGATATTATCCCCACCTTGATCGATACCACTATTGGTTCAAAATAAGCTGCAGTCACTGAAGCCACCAACAAGCAACCGTAACATATCCACTCACATGCTTTATGCTGTAGTTTGCATGTTCTACCTCTGCAAACATGCTTCAGTCCAAACCATGTCACGCAGGAGCCCCTCTTCACCAACACGTCTGGTCTTTTAACTAGTTTTGCTCAAGTTTCCATTTACCAGAAAGTGTTTTTTCTGCACCTTCCAGTTTGTGCAATTTCTTTCACACACACCGCAACAAAAAAGGTACAAGCCTAATTATCATTATAATTAGATCAAATCGTGTGATAAAACTCTAGGAATTTTCTGTAACTGGTTTGTGTGATGGGGGAGTTGTTGGAAGTACCACACAAACAGACTAAAAAACTTCTCATGAAATCAGTCTAAAAATGATGTTTCTTACATTCAGATCAAATATTTAAAATAGTTTGTATTATTACTTTTTATTTCTTCTTTCTAAAGCCAACTGAATGCCAGTTTTAAGTGCCATTCATTTACTCTATCACCTTTACTTTTATACATTTCTTTTTCCTGTGATGTTTTTTTTTTTTTTTTAAAAAAAAAAGCTAAAGCTAATTGTGATTATTTCAAATGTGTCCTCTCAGCCTCAGGCAAATGACATCAAGTGACCTTAATTATGTGACAAGCATCACAACCAAATCTGTTACAGCAGCAAAACCCAATGTTAAGGCATTGACTCATCTGTGTAGCACCGATGGCTTCAGGGTTCCAGCCTTATTTCCTCTGCCTAACGGACATTAACAGCTTACGTGGAGAGCGGCAAATCAGAAAACCAAGATGAGTCACATCAGTTGAAATAAAGGAATCACTGAAGAAGATGAAAGAGGCTTGTTTAAGACAGGCTGCTGCTGGGAAATTCTGCCTTGCATTCAGTAAACCTGCACAGCTCTGCACAATCAGTACTTTCAAGTTTACATTTGCAATATGAGACAGATAAAAGACGTGACAGAAACCAAGTCAGCACATGAAAACTGGTGTTTATTGATTTCACAGTTCTATACAGAATAAATAGTGCAAGAGAAGAAAGATACAACGCAGTGGCACAAAATCCACATGAGCAACGACACAGAAGAGTTTTACGGAAATGAAATGTGTAGATTTAAACAAAAGGGCTTTGAAATCAAACGTAGGTTGCGTTTTATGAGACCTATATGACACTCATTTTTATAAGTTGATATTTTCTCATCGGTTGTAAAGATACATCAGAAATTGCACACACTGATGACTGCTTTTGCTAACATTTCTTCTTTATGGCATCTGATTCTTGAAGAAGCAGATCATACATAATGAATCAAATTGGCTCATCACATCAACTTAAGAAAAGCAAAGAAGAACAACTGTGGTAGGTTTTTTTTTTCTTTTTTAACAGAGGCAGGGATAGTCAATTAGATGGTGCATTTTCAATATTTCTCATCTTTATTCTTTGCAATACAGACATATAATCCCACAACTTAGTTTACTGAGAAAAAAAAAGAAAAGAAAAAAACAATAGGTTACTCTCACATATATTGATATCTGTCAAGACAGCCACAGGCTACTGAACATCACTTGGTTTCCACAGGCAGTAATGACAATTCATGACCCTTCGTTATAGAAATACATTCCCAATATGTGTCAACACTGATACTTTAGCAGCTACATGGAAAATGAAAAGGATGCTAGAGATGAGCAAGATTTCTTTCTTTTTTTTTTTTTCCAAAGCGCCATTTTCACAATCACTGTAATGATAAATCACTTCACATGATATGAAACACAAACAAACGGATGGACGCACAGGCACTCCTGCATAAACATCGCTTCATACAAGCACGCTCGGTGTATAGATTTACTTCTTTGCACTTTCCCTAAGCCTGTTACATCAAGGCTTTATAGGCTGCGTCACACAGCGGCATTAGTGTGCACCCATCGTTTAAACTGTGCTCCATGTATATTATGAACACAGCTTCGACATTAAGCGCTACAGCCTTTTTGTATTCTTTGTCATTTTCTTACTTTCTTGTTTCATAGCTCTGTAGATCATGTTTTATGCGGTTTGAAGTAAAACTGCTGCAAAACTAAATATCACATATTTTTTTCAGCAAAACTGAAAGAGGCAACATTATCACACAAAAACGATATGATCAAACAATACATTATGTCTTTGTTGTTGGACTCTGCAACTTGACAAAAGTTCTTAAAAGTGCAAAATAAGTCATCAAATCTCATAGTTTCACTTAACTTCACAATATGTTAACATTTGTGGCAGCAACTTTCCCATGAAGCTCTAAAAGTGGAGAAACATCTTTGAGAGCAGCCATTAAAAGAGAAATGTGTAACCTGAGAGAGGCACCAGGGAAACATTGAAGATATATAAATTCAAATTTTTAACTTTTTAATGTGGCTACATTTTTCATTTGTACTCTGTAAGCCTCAGGAAAATTCTTTGTCTTGTTGGTGGCACTAAACCACATCCATCCATCCATCCATCCATCCATCTATTTTCTTAACTGCCTGTTCCAATTAAGGGTTACAGGAAAGCTGGAGCCTAGCCCAGCTATCATTGAGCTATTGGCAGGGTACACCCTGGACAGGTCGCCAGTCTATCACAGGGCCAACAAACCCAATGGTAAATTATGTATCCAACAGCTGTAGTTATTTGCACACAGAATGATCTACCATGGTTCCTATATAAAAGGAAAGTCTTGGACACATTGTTTTCTCTTCCGGATAAAAATCTGACACCATTCCTTTTCAGAAAGCTTTCATCAAATCAAACGATACAAAAGGAAAAATCAATCAAACTGTGCCAAAGCATTTCAAATTGCAGGGGAAATAGTGCCTTTAAAAAAAAGACTTAGAATTAGCTGTATTTTCTTGTAATTTAGATCACTAGCTAACCAGCAGCACTGCATTTGTTACAACATATGGCACAAAAAAAAAAACCAACAAAAAAAAACAAAACACAACAATGTGCAACTTTAAGCTTTGGGCACTTCAAATACTGAGGTAGCAAAATAATCACATTTAACATGACTCGTGTCACATGGCTCTTCCTAAAACTTCAAATCAGTTTGGTTAAAATGTCATTTAACTGGGTGTCTTTGTGTGAAGCCTCCACAGACACCTTCCTCAACGCTTTGGCACCAACATCATCCTGAGGAGGCTCTCTGAGGGTGTGGTTGTGTCCTGAAGAGTGCAGCCTTGGGCCTCTTTCTCCCTGTTTATTCCCAGTCCGTTGCATAACACCGGTGCCAGCACCAGTGCTGACACGCAGGGCAGTTAATCAAACTAATCTTTGATGTCCTTAATGACAGACAGCTGGGACACCGTCTTCTTGACTCGCAGAGCAGTGAGTCGTGCAGCAGAGTTGGCATACCAGCACTCTCTCATCAGCTTGCCCATCACACGCAGCGCCTGGTGTATAAACAGGACAATATCATGACTAAAACTGTCACTTTGGTTCACATAAATATCAGCTGCTTCATGTCCGTCAACATTTAATCCTCTTTGTAATGCATCTTGGTCTCATGTCGTTCCCAGTGTGTCTTTGCTTTTGGCTGAGACTGGCCTTAAACTTCCCATGAAGCTTAGCTAAAACTAGGCCTGGGCATTTAAAAATAGAGCTTTTCTCTTCTAGAGCTGTATTCTCTGCGTGTAAATATTAAATTATCAAATTAGGTTTCTGTTTTCTTTTTCAGCAGATATCCCCAACCAGAGATCTTCTCCACCCTCAAAGCAGTCTAGACCGATGGCCGCCTAGTTCTTTCTTTCTTTTCTAATGAGCAGGCCTTAAATGAGCACAATTATGATGAAGTGAACTATTATGCTTTAAACACTGAATTTAATTTCGTTAAATTAGATTTAATGAATAAATTAGAGTGAATTTAATTTAACTTAATTGGATTAGGTGAGACTCCATCTTTAAACAGTAGCTTTAAACTGAAATGGTCAAGGCAAAAAAAAAAAACAGGTAAGCCATCCTTAACAGAAAGATGTGAAGAGGAACGCTGAAATTATGAAAACCTGCTTTTTCTAGCATTTTTCAAATAATTGCATTTGGATCATGGTGTAGTCAAATGTGGATAAAACATCTAATATGAATTCTAAAATTTGTAGGAATTAAAGTATATGATTCAAGGTAGCATTGTATCATTACTCTCTTCATGTATCCTTAAATATGTATGTATGTAGGTATGGTGTTTGTCCTGGATCATGTGACAGGTGAAGATAAAAATGATTGTTGAAAAAAAAAATTTGTGAAACAGACTTAAGTACACTCTTCGCTCAGTTTGCGTCTGGCCATTAAGCTTTAAATGTTGAACCGTTGTTCATTTTTAAGTTTTAAAGCCTACAGGCTCATGTTTGGTCAACTGTATCTAAGCAAATATATAATTTACCAGGAGGAACTTCATCTACAATATTAAAAAAAATAATAACATTTTTGCGTTCCTCTGCTTTTTCCTGTTGATAAATGTATTTTTTTCTTTGCAGCTGTTTTCATTAGTAACATTTAGGCTAATTATTTGTCTGAAATACATTTATTTTGTATGTGAATCATTAAGTCAGTTTCAAGAACTGAAACAAAATGGCTAAAGGCACACGCAGGTGCATACTATTTCAGGAAGCTCAGTATTTATAAGAAAAAAAAAAAAGAATAGAAAGAACCACACTTGCTGATGGTAATTTCTGCTTGAAGTTCTATGCTTTCTGTTTCAGATGTTTAACCAACTTACAAATCAGTTTCATAGCTTGCAGAGACCTTCTACAAAGTACTAAGCTTAGCATAAAAACAAGAAAATTTGAGTTTGGTCAATTCATTCTTTTGTGTAACAATGCTTTTTGGCATTAGCTCCTATTTTACTGGAAAACCTGCTTTCCTTTTTAAATTGTGTCGCATTTGTGAGGACAATGCATTTGTGGGATGAGTAGAGTATGTGGATTGTGCCCATAAAAACTCTGCCAATGCCAAACAGCTGATTCTGCTTTTGACTCTTGTCTTACATGAGGTGCTGCAATCAGATGCCTGATTAGAAGCACGTGTGGAGCATGGCTCATGCTGTAGCAGTTAGCTAGCGTCTGTTCCAAGCATCAGTATAGAGCAGGTGGCACACCAGTTTCGGTCCTCAAGGGCTGCTGTTTTAGACTTTAACCGCTGCAACACAGCTGATCCAAACTAATGGCTCATTAACAGGCAGGTACAAAACATGGTAAGTTGACAGAGGACCTTTTCATTGAATCAAGTGTGTTTTACAAAGGAAACCGTACAACCTGCGGGGGGATAGCTCTTGAGGATGGGCCCTGGTGTAGGGCCTTTGCCATTGAGTAACTTCAAGCTGATGTTCAAAACCAAACTGAAAAACCACATTGCAGCATTATTTGGAAAGAGCAGCTGTACTATATCAAAACTGAGGGCCAACTTCCATGTAACAAAGAATATCAAAGACCGGCCACAATATGGATGTCTCAAGGTGACAACACCATCAAACAAAAACTTTGGTTTCTTTTTATACTACGTTTAAATGAAGCATTGAGAGATTCTGGCTGAACTGGTTCTAGCTTGTCCTACCCCGATGTGACTGATATCATCATGTTCATCTTTGTCAGCAGCCACTGTGACCAAAGTAATAGTTAGGATGACAGGTAACCCTGCAATATAGTGTCACATACTACTGATGATAAAGTATTAGCAAACATGAGATGCTTATGTCAGTCTTACCTCACAGCTCTGCCACTGATTAGGAACGTTCGGTCTGAGTTTCTGATCACACACCACCTTTCTCATGTCCTCAATGGATGGATCTGAAGGCACCATGTCATAATAAGGCAACTGAAAATCTTCTTGAAGCCCTAGGAGATGGACAAACACTGTGTTTTGTTTTGCTCCTTGGCCCACAGGACATACAGTAAACAGTCCACCTAGACATATGCACATGTAAATAAGAATAAAACAAGTAGTGTGGATGATTATGATTATAATTTTATCATGTGAAATGACATTATTATTGTGCAGTTTGAACCTGATGAGTTAACTTTTAAATCTTTCTAATAATAGAAATAAACAAGTGTATATGTGGGTGTATTATTCAAAACACCTCTAACAGAGCATCTTCTAGCCAGTTCCCAGAACACCAGGCCCAGCGAGTAGATATCCGCTCGCTTAAATGATTCAAAGTTGTTCATATTGATTGTTTCATCCAGGATCTCTGGAGCCATGTACCTGCAGAGGACAAAATGATTAAAGCCTGATGACATAAAAAGCCCAGTACTGCCAGCAGTATTTAGTTAATTAGCTTGTGCTTGTGGGTTACTTTAAGTCAGACATCCATATTCAAACTGCTGGTGATTTGCCTTTTTTTAAGCCTAACTATGACATCTTTAAAACTGATCTGACAGAGGCAACTTGTGATTTACACTGTTTTCCTTGGACAAAAATATCATGTTAGAGTGTAAGTTCTTGATAGTACCAGTAGGAGTCGCCAATCCCTAAAGGTTTTAATCCCTAAAACAAGAAATGAGATTGAGAAGGGCAAACTTTTTTCAACATTTACCCCAACACATTTTTTATGTATTGCCTTTAGCACAGAACCAGCAAACATTACATGCAACTTTCTTTTAACTCTTTGATTTAACAAATCATGGGTTTCATGGGTGTGAACTGGGCACTCTAACCTCTTAGTTCCCACTCTGTGATTGGACGGTATGTCAATGGTGTTTGTGCTGGCATCGTGTTTCACAGCCAAACCCAAATCTGCAATGACTGCTGTCCCATTTTTCTTCACCAGGACATTTTTAGACTTTAGGTCTCTGTGAGCAATGGCAGGCTTCCCTAGAGGAAAGAATGTAAAGATCAGATTGCAAACACTACAAATCATCTTCAGTAAATATTGTTTATCTTCCAGACTGTCTTATGACAGGTTGATTGAAAGAATAAACCAATTAAAAGAAATTGAAACTCAACACGCATTTGCTTTACTTTGCACACAAAAGCCATATTCTTTTAAAGTTTGTTATAAAGTCAATGTCTTTGAGATTAGACAGAAAATAACACTCTTACCCTGTGTACCAATGATTTCCATGTGCAGATGTGCTAGTCCACTGGCTATGGACAAAGCCAGAACAACCATGCCTTCTACAGAGACGGTGTATCTGTTTAGGTAGTCATAAAGGGAGCCATGCTCATGATACTCAGAAACCAACCAGAGCTGAGTCCAGGAGCCATTATCTAAATATAGCAGAGTGAAAGGTATCACACAGTCATGAGATGAGGCATTTAAATATATTATTTGCACGTGATTAAATCATATTTGATCTGGGTTTTGACACCTTTATTGTCAGCAGCGATGAAGCCTAGGATGTTCTCATGCCTGAGCATAATGGTTTGATAAATCTCAGCTTCGCGGAACCAGGACCTCTCGTCCCTGGAGGAGAAGATCTTGACCGCCACATCTTCCCCACGCCACTTGCCACGCCACACCTCACCAAATCGACCTTTTCCAATAATCTCCTGGAGGACTATAGTCCGAGCTATGGTCCTCTGGACCAACAGTGGCAGGCCTGCAAGAACGTTATGAAATTTTGTATTATTATGATTGAATCACAACTTTAAAAAGTTGCCAAAAAGAAAATATCTTAAGATTTGAAAAAACTGGTTGCATGAAATTATCAATATTACATTTTATGTTTGCATATATATAATATATTCAAATTGCCCCGTGGAATTAAGGAAGCAGCTGTCGTTTGATTTAACTCATCATACCTGATCCTGAGCCAGATGTGCTCATGTCATATATCAGGTCTTTGAGACATTTGTCAGGAGACATCAACATCTGGTCATCCAGAGGTTCCTCTGCATCCTGCTTGTGGGCTCGGCTGTAGGCACAACGGTGGCCCTGTATAACACACACACCTAGCAGGATCCCTACAAACAGCAGGCAGGAGGGCACCAGGATCACCATCGTGAGCTGTAGTCTGTTCCAGCCAGGTTCTTCCAAAGGCTTCTCTGATCACACACAAAAAGATTTGCATTAATATAAAATGGTTAACATATTAATACTTCCTGATATGATTATTAGTTTTAAAGGAAATAATATTACAGAGTTCCTTGTCTTTGAGCTTCATGTAACTGCTGCTCCCCCTAGTGGCGGCTGCTGAGCGTGGCAGAAGTGTGGGCCAAAATATCAATTCAATTAGACAAAACAGTGTGTTATCAGTAGGATGCAGCTGTTACTAAATGTGCACGCAGCCTTTTCTGAAAGACCGAATTGCTAAATAGCCCACTAACACATTCAGAAATGTGCAACAGAATTGAGACATTGCTGAGTGCAGAGTCAGCGATGTCTTAAATAAGTTTGGGAAATTCATTTGGCAGATGTAAAGTTGCCTTTGCCAAAAACTCTATTTTTCCCGAGTGCCAGAAAATGTAATCACTGCCAATAAATGCTATTAATCAAAAGTAATAAAAAGGCTTTTAGTGCCAATAAGAGTTGCACTCTAAAAGGGGAAAATCTTGTTTGTTTTCTTTCTCTAATTAAAAAACCTTTTTATTCAAACTAGGTAGCATCCACTGGTCTGCAGCAGGTGCTCTAAGAGACCTTGAGGTAAAACTGGGAGTGTGGTAAAGCTAAGTAATTTGACACCTCTGTCTCTGACCTTTATTCTAGCTGTGGGTGGACAAAGGAAACCTGGACACAAATGAAAATAGCAGAGAAGGTGGGCACTGTGATAATATGAGATTTATAGACACGTGACAAAATAAGCAACAGAGAACATTGCACAAGCACTGCTGCACAGTGCATAGTGCTACAATTAACTAATTAGTCTGGGGATAATAATATTGCTTTGTCAACGGAAAAACCCCTCATTAACTTCAAGACTGTTTTAGGAGCCCTCATCCCTTTAGTTATCTCAGCCTCCTAAAGTAGGTTTTTACCAAGAGATCCATAAACATGCAACATCTGCAGATGACCCAACACATTATGAACCCGCTCACAGTTTCTTAAGATATCTGTAGCCTTTTACCTAAATACATATCCTGCCAACTGGAGCTCCAAGTGGAGCACAAAAGAAATGGAGCAAAACAAGCTTTTACTCTCCTCTGGCCCAGTACCCCAAGACCTTTTACACATGGCAGCTGTTTTTTTCCTTACTATTCCAGCAGCAACACGTGACTTTAAGTTGTTTTTTCCATACTGATCAACAGCACATAATTCATCCTCTCAGCATGTTTTATCCTGTACAGAAGCAGTCATGAATAAAGGACATGAATAAAATTGCTTTTACATATAAACAATAAACAACACACAGGATGTGCTGACATGCTGATATTTTGAAGGGCAATGGAACAGATTGATTGTGTTGTCCTCATTTACAAGCAACACCACTACAGCCTCAGGGTCCTGCCCCCTTCCACTCATCAATAGTCTGCAGCACCTTGTTCTAATAATCTGCTCTACTGTTTTTTCATATAAATGCAACTTAAGTGACCAATACTTGTCAGAGATGAAGATATTTATGTCCCACTGGAGACACAAGTAAATGTTTTCAAAAGTTGTGACACAAACCTATAAACTTTGATGTTTAACACCAGAACTGTCGCCACTAGAAATGCTCTGTGTCATTTGCACATTCTACCCTACGTCAGGGTTTTGGGGGTTTGTTTTGTTTTTACTTCTTTTTTGTTTTTGTTTTTTTTGTCTTGTGTTATGCACAAAGGTTTAAGAAAAGTCAAGACAGTCCAATCTTTTTGTCAGTGAATCGACTGTTAAGTTGCAGTTGTCACTTTTGAGCACAATTAGCTCTGGGAACAAACAGTTTTGGTCTTTTTTTCAAGCAAAACAAGCAAAGACAACTCTTTGTGCATTTTGAGAAATTTCCAACTATTATTTAAATGAGTCTTTAAGTAGAAGGCAGACTTTGCTTTAGACTGATACGTCCCTAAAGTGAAGTGTTCACAAGCAACCCAACCTACTGTGCGCACAGATGGGTGACTGTAGCTTTTCTGTCAGTCTGCAGCACCAGTTTTCAAAAAGGCTGTAATAAAGTTTCCTTTAAACAATGCTGACTTAAAAACAGAGGTACCGTAATTTAAGTCCTGCAAATAGTTGAAAACAACATTGAGAAGCAGAGAATAGCATAAAACTACGTAGGCGGAACATTGGCTATAATTAGACAGCCTGACAGAATATCACTTTACATTTTCATTTAACCGAGGCATTATAATCATCTTAAGCAGTATGCTATGTAAACATCAAATACCAAGTGATCACAGTGACAGTGGAGTGCAGCCTGGCAGCATATATCCTCTCTATGCACCTCAGACTGTCTTCAACTCCCATCTATTAGTTACAGAAATATATCAGTGACAATATCAGCTGTGAAAATTTATTTTCAGTTAAAGAGCTACTTTAATCCATACATCCAGTAAATTAACACACATTGAAAGCTATGTTTAAGATGCAAAATCTTCTGCATATCATTAAAAGGTTGTAATAAGTCACACGATACAACTATGATAGATACATTTTTGTACATTATATACTTCAGAAATTCACTAAATAGGCCAGGACAGTAAGAAAGCTGTCAGTACGAAACTCTGCAGTGTAAATGTTTCATTTTCCTGTTCTTCATTCTACATTTGTCAGTGCTGTCATATAAACGGGTGGTTATGCTACGTCCTATGTATACTCCGTGGCAACAAACACAAACCTAAATATAACCTGTCATTTAAGTTCTTTTCACAGTTCTAAAAAACATTTAAGTATGTTTTTTAGCTTCTGAAAAGTACAGTAGCCAGCAAAAACGTCAAACATACTCTGAAACAGCTGATAAAGTTAGAAGTCAAGTATTATGCACTCTGGAGTATTTAGGAGTTAATAAGACAAAGGTTAACACAGGTTGCTATTTTACATGCATCTGTAAGCAACTTTTGTGTGACCTGGCAGTATCATCCGATCTTCTTATTTTCTGTTACCTGTTATCTTTTTAACTTTAAATTTCTTTCATAGCAGTTTCATATTGTATTTGCCTGTTGCACCGTCACTAAACTATATTGATATTTGCTGCTGTGACAAAACAGTTTTCCTAGTGGGACTAATAAAGTATTAACAGTGCTGTGCAAGTCTTGAGTCACCACTCATTTCATTACATTTTGTTTCCAACGAGCCAGACTTTTCTGTAATCTTTTAAAGTGGTCTTAAGCAATAGTTCTGCAGATATTGGCTGCTTTTTCCCTCATTTTCAGTCCAGTCCCTGATTATTTTCATAGGGAAGGGTTGTTTTAATTTTGTTTGTTTCCTAATTAAACCAGATGACACTTATAAAAGATCATTTGACAAGATTATTGCCAAGTGGAGTGTAGGAGAAAAGAAAAAGAGGCGGCAAAAACAAAGCATCTAGACAAGATTAATATCCTTCAGAAATAAGCGTGGGGGGCTACAGCAAAAACCTGCAACAGACCCTGAGAGATGCACCTGGACAGGTGGTCCATCTATGGTTTACTGAAGCTAAATCAGAAATACTCTGTATGCAGGGTGAAAGTCAAGGAGCCATTCTTGAAGGGAAAAAGACAAAAAAAACAAAAAAAAACAAGGTATGGCAAATGACAAAAGAGCAGGACTGAAAACAGCAATAAGTGTTCTTGTGGAGTTGTGAATCCTCCCCAAAGCCCAGACATCAGCAATACTGAAGCAGTGTGGGATTATCTTGAAAGAGAACTGGAAAAAAAGGCAGCCAGCGTCTAAAGAAGAGCTTTCCTTCAAGAAGTATGGAGAACTATTCCTGAAGATTAATTAAAATAGTTACAAGAAGGTGGACCGGAGGGTGTGTTCCAATTACAGGAGAATCACACTCCTCAGCCTCCCTGGTAAGGTCTATTCAGGGGTCCTGGAGAGGAGGGTCCGCCGGATAGTCGAATCCCGGATTGAGGAGGAGCAGTGTGGTTTTCGTCCTGGTCGCGGAACAGTGGACCAGCTCTATACCCTCTCTGGGGTCCTGGGGGGGGCATGGGAGTTTGCCCAACCAGTCTACATGTGCTTTGTGGACCTGGAGAAGGCATTCGACAGTGTCCCCCGGGGGCTCCTGTGGGGGGTACTCCGGGAGTATGGGGTACCGGACCCCCTTGTACGAGCTGTCCGGTCCCTGTACGACAGGTGTCAGAGCTTGGTCCGCATTGCCGGTAGTAAGTCGGATTCGTTTCCGGTGAGGGTTGGACTCCGCCAAGGCTGCCCTTTATCACCAATTCTGTTCATAACTTATATGGACAGAATTTCTAGGCGCAGCCGAGGTGTTGAGGGGATCCGACTTGGTGGCCTCAGGATTGGGTCCCTGCTTTTTGCGGATGACGTGGTCCTGTTGGCTTCATCTGGTCGTGATCTCCAGCTCTCGCTTGAGCGATTCGCGGCCGAGTGTGAAGCGGCTGGGATGAGAATCAGCACCTCAAAATCTGAGACCATGGTCCTCAGCCGGAATAGGGTGGATTGCCCTCTCCGGGTCGGGAGTCAGGTCCTGCCTCAAGTGGAGGAGTTTAAATATCTCGGGGTCTTGTTCACGAGTGAGGGAAGGATGGAGCGTGAGATCGACAGACGGATCAGTGCGGCGTCTGCAGTAATGCGGGCTCTGCGCCGGTCTGTCGTGGTGAAGAAGGAGCTGAGCCAGAAGGCGAAGCTCTTGATTTACCAGTCGATCTACGTTCCTACCCTCACCTATGGTCATGAGCTGTGGGTCGTGACCGAAAGAACGAGATCTCGTATACAGGCGGCTGAAATGAGTTTCCTCCGCAGGGTGGCCGGGCTCACCCTTAGAGATAGGGTGAGGAGCTCAGTCATCCGGGAGGGGCTCAGAGTAGAGCCGCTGCTCCTCCGCATCGAGAGGAACCAGTTGAGGTGGCTCGGGCATCTGGTCAGGATGCCTCCTGGACGCCTCCCTGGTGAGGTGTTCCAGGCACGTCCCTCTGGGAGGAGACCCCGGGGAAGACCCAGGACACGCTGGAGGGATTACATCTCTCGGCTGGCCTGGGAACGCCTCGGGATCCCCCCCGCAGAGTTGGCAAATGTGGCTGGGGAGAGGGAAGTCTGGGCTTCCCTGCTTAGGCTGCTGCCCCCGCGACCCAACCCCGGATAAGCGGCAGAAGATGGATGGATGGATGGAGTTACAAGAAAGCCTGTCTGTGAGGGTCTAATAAAGAAAGAAAAGAGGAATGGCTCAAGCTTTTGTTCAATACCTTGTATATGTATTTCTACTTTTCAAATGTTTTTCCTTTTGACTTCAGCTTTAACATGTCAAGCATGCATGCTGTCAGCTTGTTTAGAAGTTCAAACAATTGGTTTGAAAAAAATTAAAGCTGCTTTAATAGACATGTTTTAAATTCTTTATGAATTATTTAATTAACATGAGCCTGTAATATAGCTGAACTGCCTTCATATGAAACATATAACACAGCATCATGAACCACTACACTCTCATATTGCCTCCTGCCCACCTTCCTGAACTTTAAGGCCTGCTTCCATCAAGCAGACCCATCAGAGGCTTTCAGAACTACATGCATGACAAAGTATTTATTTATAAATCAGGGGAGGGCCGTCTCATAACCTCTGCCAGAGTTGTTATGTCACAGGATCTAGGCGGATCAGCGTCTACCTCGTCTAGCCGGGACCAGAATGAGTGGGAAATCCCTCACAGATTGGATTGCTGTTTCTGTTTACTGGATAACACTGAAAACTACAGAGCTGTGTGACATAAACAGTAAAAAAGGAAGAATCCAGTTTTCTTGGATTTTATGTCATTTTCATACTTTTTTTCACAATATGAATTTTTATTGATGTAAAGTGACACAAATGGCATAGATTAGAGGCAGAACTGGGATAAGTTCAAACAGCACCACGTTGGCAATACCTGGGTATATGTGTAGGGTCTCGTTGTTGCAGAAGTCCGTGAAACAGCAGTTCCTCTTGGAGACATTTCTGGAGCTGTAGCAGAAAACCTGGCCCTTCATCTCTGAGGGCGACAAGCAGGATTTGACTGTCTCTTCCTTTCCATCAATCAACATGACAGAGTTCCAGCAGGCGCCGTCTGCTGACGTCTCACAGGTGTGGTTGGCACACAGCAGGCATGCACACTTTAGACCTAAAAGACAGAACTAATGATGGTTAGGTAACTTTTTTTTTTGTTTTTTTTGCACAGACACAACTTTAGTCATTGATTTGTGCAGAAAAAGGACTTCAGACTAACATGACCAGTGGTCTTTAACTCTTTCGAAGCAGGATGCTCCTGTTACATAAGGAGGTCCGTGCTGTGAAATGGCTGGAGGCGGAGGAACCAGAGTAATGCCTCTTAGTTTAACACCCACATAATCTTGTGTTCTACTTGGAGCTGCCATGCTTTATTTGATAAGCTGCTGAGTGATTGATAAGTGAGGCTGCAATGTCGGCTCACAAGAAAAACCTAGAAATAATTATGTAAATATTATTTTGATTTCTGGATTAAGCTGCTTTAAGGTAACTTCAGTTTTTCAGCTCTAAGCAGTGCGTACTGTACACATGATCAGATTATATAGTAATAGCCGTTATGGTGAAATAAATGTCTTGTGAATGCTAAGTGAAGAGAAAAGTGAAAAAAAATGAATTAATTAAGTAGAGAAGTTAAGGAGCATCACATGAATGTTTGGGTCTCCCATGAGAGCTGAGAGCTTCATGACTTTTTCCAAATTATACCAGTATACTGTTTTGTTTTTTTTCAGGGTCATCATGAGCAAAGGTTAGGTTTTTAAAGATTATAAATACCTCTCAACTCCTTTAATAACAACTTGCAGTCTTTAAGCAGCTGAATATTGTTCGGACAATAACACAGACTGGAAGAGGATGACAAAGAGATTTCTGGAAGTTGTTTTTCTCAGTCTGTTATGTAATTAAGAACGAGCAGATAATGAAAGGAGAAGGGCAAATTATTTGGAAGGCCAAGAAAACTTTCTTGAATTTTAGAAGGAAAAAACCCTGACATTTCTGTTGACCAGGAGCAAAGATATGATTGGAGGAAAAAAGACGTAAAATTTCAGCACCTCTCCCACTGTTAAGCACGGGGCTTAATCAATCAACCTTGGACTTGTAACGCAGCCAGTGACACGAGAATATTTCAGTAGAAGAGGGAAGGACAAATTTAATTAAATACCAGCAAATTCTGGAAGTAAACATGGCTCTGAAAAAAAAAGGTGAAAATGAAAAAGGAAAGTTTTCCACAGTGATCCTACACACAACACAAAAACCACAGTGGGCCACATTAGCTTTTTATTGTGGCTCCCAGAGCCCCCTCACCTAAACGTAATTGAAATTCTGTAAACAGTCTTGAAAAGAGCAGAATGTATAAAACGGCCCAATAATCTCACAAGGCTCCATTTGCAGGATGAATGGCGGAAAATCTTCCAAACATGAAATAAAAAACGATTGAGACAGTAAATGTTGCGTGTGTGTGTGTGTGTGTGTGTGTGTGTGTGTGTGTGTGTGTGTGTGTGTGTGTGTTTTGAAATATGCAAATACAAAATTGTGTGACTAAACTATGCTTTTTTTGGTGGGAAAGGGGGGTGTAATTATGTTTTATGTACTAACACTTGGGTGATAACAAGCTTAGACAGGCAAACATAACACCTGTACATGCAGCTGGCCCTGCAATGGACTGACGACCTGTCCAGGGTGTAGCCTGCCTCTCGCCTGCTAATTGCTGGGATAGATTCCAGTCTCCCTGCTACCCTGAACTGGAGTAAATGGTATGGAAAACTAATGAATGAACATGCACATGTCATATATCTGCATTTTGTTTGAATAATATTCATCATGTTGCTAATTGTAAAGTAGTATTAATTGTATTTCCAACTGTTCTTGAACTTCAGATAAACATAACAAACAGTGTCATTTAGCAGCAAGTCCTAAATCTAACTGCTGATTTGGCCAGTGTTTTACAAGTAAATCACATTTGCATCATACATGCTGAATAAAAGTTAGGAAATGTTTAATGGTAGCAGGTTCAGGGTCTGTACCTTCTATAGGTTGTCAAGTAATTATCCCGTTGGCAGCAGATGGCTCGTGAGTGGGACGTGACAAATAAATATATATTTTACTCAGTTTCCCATCCAAACACTTACACATATTATACACAGTGGGAAAGCTAAGATTCTTGAGATTTGAATGAAAACTACTTCTCTAGGCTACAAGTGTATATTTAGTAAATGCTCCTTTCTGATTGGTCAATACAATTCATCTATGAAGCAATATTGTAATCCAGTAGCAGATGATACTGCAACTAAAACAGTCCTGTTATATTAGCATAAATCCAGTAAAAACAGTAAAAGAAAATAGTTAGTCCAACTTTTGTCCATAAAGGACTATGTTAGATGAAAACTAAAGAAATTTAAGTGATTATAAGAAAGTGTGCCTACTCCAGGCACCACTGGACCACCTGGTCAGGGCTCCAGTTCATGTCAGTGCTAGTGAAAAGAAAGACAAGCATAAACTCTCAGTTATCCCAAGGACAGCATAGTATCACCAGCTAAACCAGTGTGCATGTATTTGACGTAGCCATATCAGAGGAAAGCCCATTTAGTTTAGGAAATTTCAAAACCGCTGGATTTTTTACTTTTTTAAGTTTTATTATTCAGGAACATTTTCAAGGGTTGTTTAAAATCAAAATGAATATCTGGTGCACAATGATGGTGACAGACTGTGTTTGTCACAATGAAGGATTAGGCCTCATATACTGTACATACAGTTGTAGAGGCTATTCCGCTACATATATACACAGTCGTAGTGAGGTTTGGATTTTAGCAGGACAGATTTGTTCACTTTGATGGTCTTTGCATGGAATTGGTTGACAATGAGAAACATATTAGAAGAGAAGCATGCAGGCAGCAGGAGAGAAGACTGAATGGACAGTCCTCTTACTTTAACAGCATATCCAACAGTTGCTTAGTAACAACCTTCTCAAGGACAATGACATTTTTAACTTTACTGTTGCTCTAAAACAGTAAAGTTGCTCTAAAATCTTTTTTTTTTTTTTTTTTTTTTTTAAGTCACCAAGTACTGATATGCATGATTATTCACTTATTTTATGTTTCATGGTGTAGTGGCATACAGACGGTATGTAAAGTCACTGCAGATGCTTTGTGTACTGAGTGTGTGTATGAGTAAGTGTACGGTATCTATAAAATTGTGTAGTAATAGTTTTGCACATTTGTACAAAACTTATCTCCATGATTTAATATGATTCATTCCTGTAGATTAAGTTCTATCCAAGACAATTTTGCCAAAAGACATAAAATGTCAACAGTTACATTTTAACCCATAAAGACCCAACCAATTGAAAAATGATCAGATAAGTCCTTTTTTTTTATATGAGGTCTTTATTTGTCCAATGTAGTCTAGTACAAGTTCATACAGTTCTGTTGATAGCACCTGTAAATAATGCAGATTTAGGCTGCTTGTTATTTAAATGTAAAAGTGTTTTCTGTGCTGTTAAACTGGAAGTTCATCCATGCATGACTGGTATCTAATCTGATGCACATACTAGATGTTAACTCTAATGAAAATGCAATATCAATGTGAGCTGCAGGTTGAGTTTATTTTCATCAGCAATTTATGTGAGGACTATGTTTGAGCTTCTGCTTATGAATGAACAATTAGAAGACGGTACAACATGCAGGCATGCAATCCCATTTAAAATATCAAACATTTTGTCCAAACAAAAGTCAAAAGGTGTTGTGGTTGCTTTCATGTCTGTCTACAAAGGCTGCAAACCCCTGCATCAGAGCAGCCATCAAATCCTATTCTCATTAATGCTATTAATGAAAAACGTAAAATAAGGAAAGAGTGCAGAAATGAAGTGTGATGATTTCTGATTAAGGTTTGATGAGTGAAACATTAATCCTAGATTAAACTCAGATAATTCATCATTTGATAGATTAATACAATTTCTTGGATTACCTGAGAATAGGTAAAGTCAAGTTAAAAAATATGCACCAATATTTTTTAACTTGATGTGATTTACTCATTTTTCAAAAACAAGTTTGAAGTATCAATACACTGTATCTAGTTTTGTTTGCTTTATTGTATTGAAGACTTCCCAAGAAGATGAAATAGTTTGCTCACATTTGTTATTATTTCTCTTTCTTTAATTTTGTCACAAAGAACTCTCTCTGTTTCCATTAAGCTGTTTTGGACAAGCGCCTAATACCTCCTTCCAGGTAAGTCAAAGGAAAAACATCATGATTGTAGAAATAAGTTCAGGTTTTCTTTGTGTAATAAGTTCTACCTCGTAGGGGGCTTCTCAGCATCAGAAAACAAAGAAATACGTTGAACTTTTTTCTTTGATGCTTAAACAGAAGGTCCTTCAGAGATCAATAAAGTTAATTCTGAATAAAGGGTGGCATAACTCCCATTTCCGCTTAATTAATGGCTGACAGTGTCCACTACGTGATATAAATCCAATCCCCAGCCAACTATGTACAGCAGATGAATAATGGAAACATCAGAATATAGTGAATGAACGTTTGATGAAAGTGATGCGCGCGGAGTGATCCGTGTACCTGCAGTCAGCTGCGCGACGGACAGGATGATCAACGCCACCTGAAAGCTCTGCTTCCTGGGACCAGTCATGGTAAGAGCCGCATCTGCTCCCTTCCTGGGCGCACCGTTTGCACAGGCAGCTACTCTACGGAAAAAACTAAAGTACACATTGCAGTAAAAGTCCGCGCACTTCCCGCAAGCCGCCACAGTTGTCTGGCTCGGAAAATGACCGGGGAGGAAACGCAGTTTGCTCCGCCTCTGTTGACCGGGATTTAAGAGGATTAGAGCTGCAGACCTCAGATAAAGACATGTGAATGGGAGCCAGAGTGAAAGTGTGTTGCACATCTACTTAACTGTAGCACGTCCAGGGAAACGCCACCTCCTGCGATCGTTTGCTTGCTGAATATGGAAATTACCTCTGTGCACGAAGGCTTCAACTTCCAATAAATCAGCTCATCACTTCACAGTGAATTATAGCAAGATGCACAAACGCAGTGGTTTTCAGGAGACACTAGATATGGATGACACGTGTTGGGAGTGTGTGCCATAGAATCCAACACATCGACTCTGTGGGTATAAAGATCGATTGCTGTGGCTCTATTTGTGCCTTTTAAATACCTATTTAGTGCTAATTAGGGTGACAGTGTTACTTTAAATTAATTCTGTTTTGGATATGCATTATGACAGAGGTAAGACCAGAGGAGATGTTTTCACCACAAAATAAAATTGAATTCTAACAATATTTAGTACCACCTGTTTGCAAGTGAATGTTGCATAAAAGTCCTCATCTACGCTGTCACATTATTTATACATCTTGTCAAATGCTCATGTGGGTGATAGAAATATGAGGATGTAAATGTCATGAAAACCACAAAACGTGATAATAGAGCAGTTTTGTGCTCAAGGAAAGCTGGTTAACTCAACGCAAGCTTTTCTTCTTTAATTTACCTGGGATCACCCTGAGTAAATAATGATATAGATATATAGATAGATAGATAGATAGATAGATAGATAGATAGAATTGGCTTTTTGCTTTTGCAAACTTTGCTTTACTTTTTACATTAGGTAAGCACTTTAGTTGTATCATCAATTATTGACAGAAGTCATGTCCTGAAGTTTTATTTAAATCTATCTCCATGTTTCTGTTTTTTTTGTTTTTTTTTCTTTTTTCCAATGTTATGCACTTGATGTGATTTTAGTTTTACTTATAAGTCATTTAAATTGTCTTTTTTGGTCAGTTTTACTAAATAGGTTTTGAAAACAGTTTTTTAAAGATGTTTTGCCATTTAATATGCTTGTGCTGAGGCATATTGAATAATCTCTGAATTTTTTTTTTGTTTTGTTTTATTTTGTTTTGTTTTGTTTTTTTTTGTTTGTTTTTTTGGTTTTTTTTTTTTTTTTTTTTTTTTGCTTTTTGCTTCAACTGAAGTGTTTTGTTGTTGTGCCGTCATATATAATGTTATGTTTTGCACCTCAGGTCCACTACAGCCGTGTTCCAGCCACCAGTCCATCTTTTACCACAACCGCTGTGGTAAGTCTGTTCCCAGGTTGTGGACTGAGCAGCGCTGAAGACAAAACACTGATTGAGTTTCCTTTTCATTGACTTGTGTGCAAAGCTCAACTCACCTGCACACAAGTGCTTATTTACAGCCTTGGCTCCATAGCAACAGCATGGGCCCCAAGTTACTAGGCAGGCAATAAAGGTGTGAATGAAGCTCCATCAGACTGACCAGACCAACACAACACAAGCAGAAAACATGTGTTTTCATTTATTCACTATAGACTGAATGGACAGCACTGAGAGTGGATAAAAAAAAAACCTAAATAACGGCTATTTAGCTTCCAGAGATTAAGTTAACACAATTCTGAGGAGGGAAGACATCCAAAATGATTCAAGACAAGCCATTGTTACTGGCCATACATTTAGGAAGGAGACTAGAGTTCATCTTATTACAGCGGTAACTGGAAAAGCACTTGGAGAGCGCAAACCTCTGCCAATGCCTTTAAAAAGGATCCGGATCACCACCATTAAAATGAAATCAGTTCTTCCTTTTCACTTTTCCAACATCTACTGAAAATTTAATTAAAGTCAGTCTATAACTTTTTTTTTTGTTATCTTGAACACAAACAGATAAACACCGGGTAAAACATAACCTCCTTGGCGGAGGTAAGTATTCAAGAGAGATGTCAGTCTTCTCTGGAGTGGACTAGGTTAACTCAACAGTAACACCACGCAGTGCTCTAAGAGACTATGGAAAGACAACTACGGCAAACTCTACACTTTAGACTAGGCAGGCCAGCATTAGCACATTAAAGTTGCTAAATTGTGCACTTTTCTGTCTAATTTATTTTAATATTCAAATTCGGAAGGGCTAGAAATGATTAAGCATTTTTCACAAACCCCTTTATTAATTTTGTATTTATCTCTCGGATCAGCCTGCCAAAAACGGGTGAACAGAACAAGCTCCGCCCTATGTCCTGCCTGCAGGCTGCGTCTGATTGGTCAGCTGCTCGAAGTACTTATACTGAGCAGTGAAGGTGGGTGTGGTTTTCTTCTGGTGAACATGCACAACCTAGAGAAGATGACCAATCACTGAGTCCCTCCCTTGGGACGTCACTAAAATTTTGAAGTAGAAAAAAACTCTAAAACCATTTGTTTCTGTCGTCATGGAAACCGAAAGTAGAGAGTGCTGGAAAACTCAAACATGCATTTAGGTGATAAAAAAAAAAAATGGTGCCGCTCAGATGTCTGATGAGTATTCAACACTATAACACTGTAGAAAGCTCAGAGACATAGAAATAGCAGAATAGAGCCCCTTTAGAGATGAAAGTTCATGACAGTTTAGCCTACTTGGCTCTACTGTGATTGTGAGGATGTTCACTAGGGGTTTCCTAGACCGAGCAGTGTAAGGCCAAGAACACGTTTACAGACTGCAGGTCACTGATTGCGAGGGAGTAGCATCACAGGGCAAGTCATGAGAGTGACTCCAAGACAACTATGCACAAATGCGTACAACCTTCAATGAAATGTAGTGATGGGAGAAACGGAGGGAGCAAAATTTCAATGACAACATAGAGACTAATGACATACTAAATAAAATGCTTCCAAGTTATTGCTTCATATCCAACACCCTGCTTCTCTGTTCACAGCTCTCAAAAGATGGAAGTTTAAAAAAGGCCACAACCAAACCTTTGAGAGTACTGATGGATTAAGTTACAATAAATATGAAGATTCTCCGACGAGACAGGCTGACAGCTGTTGATAAATGTATGCATAATGTCTTGTCCTGATGTATTTCTGTCATCTGGCCTATAACCGTCCTGGCAGATTAATCAATCTTCTAACTCAGCGGTTTCCAACATATTTTCCTTTTGGACCTCCTTATACGCTAAATGCAATGGACCCCTGTCCCACTCCATGATGAAACCATGCTTTCATTGGTGACATTGTCACCATAAATACTGTATTCTGGCTGAGTTGAAGCCAAAATTAAACGTACAGCCTTACATTTTCTGTTTTTTATTTAATAGGGACAAATTATCTGATATGTGGTGTCCTCAGACTTGTTTTGTGAATAAGATGTTGCAGTAAAAAAAAAAAAAAAAAATCAAAGTTACCAGGATGCACTTCCAGTGCTCCACTTGCTAAAATGGATGAAAATTGACTGGCTGCAGTTGTACACTTATATGTGGCTTTTGTTTATTTTTTCCAAATTTTGATAGAACATGTGCTAAAATATTTTATACCATGGTCAGTGATCATTCTGATGAGAAATGGCATGCATTATTTTCATATAAACGCACATGCAGTTTAGCAGTTAAATCATTGTAATATCACTGTAACAGAGCGTCACCATAGCAACGAATTAATCAACTGATTCAGATCAGCTGCTTTTGACAGGCGACGAAGAGAAACACGCTGTAGCTAGAGAGCAGTTGTTTGGCATCACAAGTACATCGAGGCCAACATGACATAGTTCCTATACTTTAGCATATTTAGCAAGTGTTGTGAAACAGAACTGCGCGTCGTGGTGTTCTGGACTCCGTGTCATGCATTATAACAGTCTAATGCACATCTTCTCATTGTTTAATCCTTTCGTATAGCAGATTCTGATTATCCCTAATTACTCACTTTGGGACCTGGTTTAAAAAAAAATTAGCATTTTCTCCTAAATGCCAGTTACATGTGAACAAAAAGTCCAGTTGATTAAAAAAGAAAACTTGAGAGTACACACTTCAACTCATTACTATATGGACATTAATCACAATCAGAATGATTTAAAAGTTAAAGCCTGGGGACCTCTGTAATGAGTTATAGTGGGGGGGGGGACGACCAAAGAGCTAAATTAAGTTTTTGTTTGGCACCTGCATAGATATCACCTTTGTGAAGCTTCAGTTTGTTGCTGGAAAGACTCTGAAGGCAGAAGATGAATGCCCAATCTCACATACTTTTATCAATGTTGGTCAAATAGAAATTCTGTCACGAACAAAAGAATCATTTTATGAGGCAGTGGCTTACGATGTCGTAGCTACAACAATGAGATTTCTGTTCAATTCCTTTCCTGAAGGTGAAATTTCTCTTGATTACATTTCATGATGAAACATTTCAGCTATGACTGACAACCCAACATGGCCAACCATCAACACACGACAACAAAATATCAAGACAAACGAGACGGATGCAATTTTTTTCCTCTCTATTTAATTAATACAAATCACTAATAATATAAAATGTTAAAGAAATTTAAAAAAAAAAAAAAAAAAGGCTGAAGTTTGACTTCATTTCTTAACAATGCATGTATTAAGACAAATCCACATGTTAAGACAGTATATAGGCGTTACAGACCAACTCGTGGGCCTTATAGAAGAGAATTCAGCGTAATCTAGCAGACATTTCCTTTGATCTTTTAGCATTTGTCTCTAAAAAGCTGACAAAACAGAACTGTAAAATTCCAGGCGATACATAAAAGGTTCCTTTAGTTGGAACAGTGCAGAATAAATCCCAAGTTGATCTGACAGTACTGTAAACAGTAGTGTATGACACACTAATATTAGCAGGGATCTCTACAAGACGTGTAAAGATGGGATGCTAAATTAAACAGGCAAGTTGGTCTGCTTTCAAAAGTAAACCACCAAAATGCAAATGAATGCAGAACTATTAAGAGAAGTGACACTGCTATGTTCAGATACATTTCAAACTAAAAACAAAGTGTCCAACAAAGTCTGAACTTAACAAACAAGCGTACTGAAATGCCCAGGAAATAACTTTCTAACAGCCCAGCTCCTATGTCATACACTGAATAGATATTTTCTTTTTCCAAAACACTGAGCAGTCTTAGAAATGCCCGATAAGCCATCTTTGGATGCCAAAATGTGTCCCACCATGTGTTTTAAAATAAATATAGGTCTGTGCCACTATAAGGGCACTAAACCCATCAAGTCTTTTTGTCTGGAGATTTGTCCGGTCCATCCTCTGGATGTCCTCAAAGGCCTCTTTGTTTTTCTGGAGAAAGGCTCAAACATCTGTTTTTATTTTATCCAGAGAGCTGTCGATCTTTGACAGAGTCTTTTTGATGCGGAGTGCTGTTAATCTGGCTGATGGATTCTGGTACCAGCACTCCTTCATGAGTTTAGCCATGGAGGTCAAAGTCTAAAAATGAAGAAATAAATTCACAAGTAAATGACATTTCAATACCCAAAACTTGTAGGCTGAGATTTAGTGCAGGGGAATAAATACTGATCGATACTTACTGGGTCTGAAAACCATCGGTTTGGGATGTTGGGCCTCTGCTGATCCACACACACAACCTTTTTCATGTCCTCAAAGCTGGGATCACTTGGGACCACATCGTGAAAAGGTGATTTGTAGTCTTCCACTATGCCTACAAATGAGGGCACAATTTGGTTTCAGTGCTGGTTTAAGGATTGGCGCCAAAGGGGAACCAGCAAAAAAATGGTGTGATTTTCCATACACACTGCAGAGCTAATGTAATCTGAATTTTTGCCACAGTTTTTATTTACATTGCAATGCCAGTGAGATTTCAAATGAAATGTATAAACAGTGCAGCAAACAGTCAATCTATGCACACTTTTAAGCTGCTCTATATATCGCATCAAGAGTTCACAAACACAATTTGGGTTATTAAATTATTCATATTCCAACACTGCTGCTTTGACTTTCTAATCATGTGGAGGCTCAGTTTTTTATTTTTCTTTCTTGGATTACAAATACCAGGCACAACATATTAGCCTTTAGATTTTCAATCATGGCAGCTATTTTAAGTTTGTTTGATCGTGTCCACAATCTCATGGCCAGCCCGTTGAGGCTGTTGTATGTGTTGTGAGCTTTTGTGATGACAACACATGTAAGCAATGTTTTTTGCTCCAATTCAGTGAACATCCTGCATTATCTGTGTTGAACCAGGTTTTCATGATTAGAGCAGAAGCTGTGTGGTCAAAATGGAAAGAGTCATTTTTAATTGGGTCTGAACCAGCTCGGAGACAGTTCTAGTGGAAAAAAAAAACTTGATACACCACAGAGACTGAAAGGAAATGCATAAAACTAACCCTTTCCATCAGTCAACAGTCTTATTGAGGAGTTAAATTTACAAGTTTGTTTTCATTCACTAAAATAAAATACATTTTTGAGTTAACATTCCTCCTAATGGCAGAGTTGTACAATTCCACCAGTTATTCTGAAAGATTTTACTATCCAGGACTATACAGCATCCACCAGAAACTGACCATTGCTGACCGTCCTCCTGGCGATCTCCCACAAGACAAGGCCGAGAGCCCAGATGTCCACTCTTTTGAAGGACTCAAAGCAGTCCATCTGGATGGAGTCATCAAGCACCTCAGGGGCCATGTAGCGCTTTGTCCCAACTTTGGGGTTGTTGCCCACATCTAACTCATTGGTGTCTTGGAAATGCATCACTGCCAGGCCTAGAGAACAAAAAAAAAAAAAAAAAAAAACCATTCAAGATTAAACAAAAAATATTTAACCGTTAAAAATAAACAGTGTAAGAAAATATTCCCAAATCCTTTTGTATTAAACACCAAGAGTAAAAAAAAAAAAAAAAAAGGCTTTAATAGTCAAACTTCACACACATGCACATCTGTTCAGTCACAATGTGCTAGACACATTTGGAGTGGAAAGTAACTCCCTGTCTCAAATAGCTATATGACACGCTGGGCTCATTCAGCTGATTTAAATGATAAAACATCACTTGATCAGAGCAAACAGCTCTGTTCCAGCATTCAGGATGTACTCAAACACAACAACAACAGCAGGCTGACGAGACAAATAACTGCTAGCATGTTTTTCAGCACAGCAAAATACGTCAGTCGGAGCAGAATTCATTACCGAGCCTGTAAACAGGTAAAGCCTGTCCGCAGGTTATGGCTTGAATTAGACTTTATTCAGGCACACACAAATGGAACATTGGTGCATTAGATGAAGTGGTCAAAGCTCTTTCAAATGTGTTTTTGGTTGAGGACAGGGTGATACATTTAGTGCTGGTTGTTCTTCCTAACTGAATGACTTGTATATGGCTGAGGAGTTGGATGGAAACAGTGATATTGCTGCAAATACATCTTTCATGTAAACTAATAAACCATTATAATAAAGTTACCTGTTCATTAGCCTTAACTTATCTAATGCAAAGATGCACCAGCTTGTAAGTGCTTTTACTGAAGCTGTGTTTAGTTTACACTACTCACATGCAATTTTATACATTTTGTCCAAATTCTTTACTTTTTTGTCCAAATACTTTAGACTTTAAATTATATTTTTGTACATACACTCATCAGCAAACACTTAAAATTCTCACCAAGGTCAGCGATGCAGCACTGTCCATTCTTTTTCACCAATACATTTTTGCTCTTGAGGTCTCGGTGGGCGATGGCTGGCTTGCCCTGAGTGCCAAAGATCTCAACGTGTAAATGTGCGAGGCCGCTTGCAATGGAGAGGGCCATGCGGAGGCAGCCAGATGCATCGAGCGTGCTGAGTTGAAGATAATCGTACAAGGAGCCCATTTCATGGAAGTGAGTGATGAGCCACAGCTGAGTACTGGAATTTCTGGAAGTCATGTCTGAAGCGATGAAGCCTGAGTTGAGAAAACATCTGAATTACTAACACAACGTTACAGTTAAGCAGGAAGAGCAGGGCAGTCAAACAATACATAAGCTACATTTATGCTTCACATTGCCTGTATAGTTTGGTTACTTTGCTCTGTCTGTATAAATCAGTGTAATTTTTTTGTTTACGAGTTTTTTTTAACAGGAACAAATGCATAAAACATCTCTTCATAAAATCATATGAAGTAAATTAGTCAGTCAAAAAGTCATTTTCTTAACCGCTTAATTCAATTAACAGGAAGCTGGACCCTATCCCAGCAATAACTGGGAAGCAGGGTACACCCTGGACAGGTCACCAGTCCATCAAAGGGACAAAGGAAATCACAGCATACCCATGTGAAATATTTACATGCAACATACCCAAGATGTTCTCGTGCCTCAGCAGTACGGTATTGTAGATTTCAGTCTCTCTGAACCACGACTTCTCGTCTCTGGAAGAGAAGATTTTCACAGCAACACTCTCTCCCTGCCACTGTCCCCTCCATACTTCACCGTAACGGCCCTTTCCTGAAAGGTGATAGTAGGGGAAATATTACCAAACAATACAAAAACATTAATGCCTTTTTGCATTTGGAGAGACACATCTCCATTCATACTGTTAGTTTATACGGACAGGAGATATTGTCATTGGTCAGGAATCCTAACATGCAGAATGCCAAAATGATGTGGAAAACCTCATCTAAAAACTCTACCTGGCATTATCCACCCAAATGAAATGCAATTTCATTTGGGTCATTAGTTTTGAAATATGGTATCAGTGCAATGTTATGTTATCAATGAAGGTATCAATACTTTTCTGTTGAATATATATTAACAGTATCTATTTATTATCCACAAGGACTGCGTGAGACCTCTCTTCAGTGAAGTTAAAAAACACAAACAAAAACCCACTTTTTTGCACAAGACTGTCGTCATCTTCGAAAGGGCCAAGAGCCGGGCCCCAGCAGTTAAGGGTTTAAAGGACTATAATATTTTAATAAACAAGGGAGGTTCAATCATTTTTTCTCCAACTGTATTTAATGCAGAATTTTAGGAGGGTGCAAGCTTTTATCATTTTTCTATGCAAAAATTCAATAATATTTCTCATCTGTCATCAAGTCACTGCCTGCCTGGCAAAAAAAGTTTAATAACATGCAGCTAAAAAGACAGATTTATTTGTTTATGTATTGCCCCTCTCCTTGAAATCACAGGGACAAGACAAATAAAAACAAATGTCAATATAGGCTTTACATTATTTAACAGTAATGAGCAAAATAATCATTGAATGCCAGTTTAGTTACTAGTATTATGTGTTAAGTGAAAAGGTAACAGTTTGGCAGCACCATAACAAACCAGAACACTCGTACACTGATGACATGGTGGCAGTGTTTGATAATGTCAGTGTTGATACTGCCCTCTAGTGGCCACATTTCAATACTAATATATCTACATGGAGCAGAGGTGGTGAAGGATAGCGAAGAGGAGTGTTGCCTCAAGTTATTTCAACAGAAGTGGATTTAACACTGATAAAGGTGGCTGCTCAAGTGGTTGTGTGTAGGGAAATATCTTTGCTGCTGACTCTTGACAGACCATAAACAACCTCTAAGCTAAATTGTAATCTTGGAGACTTCGCAGCAGGACTGTTGTGCATTTCATCTGTCCCACTTACAGAATGTCCTCACAAAACTCTTCTGTTTTGAAGTCCTCAAACTGATTTCCCTATTTTATTATTTAATTTATAAGAACTAGAACTGCGTGTGTTAAATGCTCTTACTGAACCCATTTACTGGACTCTCTGGGTTTGGAAATGAGGCCAGACCAAAGTGGACAAATTAAAAACAAACCACAAGGCCTAATTTAAAGATTTTGTGAACAGGAAGATGCTATTTCTTATCATTAGTTATTGTGGCCTAAAAGTTTTGTTCATTTCAAATCAAACTAAAAGGTCAACCTAACGATAAAATCTGGGCACATCCCCACTGCGGATTTGTCTGTCAGAGTTTGACTAACGCTGAGGCTTCATCCGAGACGAGAATCATTTTTTTTAAGCTGGAATTTACCACATCTTTTGCCACAGGCTCCTGCGTCAGCGCACTTGGAATACTTCACTGAAATGAATGAGCAGGCTGAGGTTTTAAGGACTGCAAATAAGAAAACAGTCTTTTGGGATACTTACCTACACACTCGTTTAGTGTGACTTGTCGAGCAACAGTTCTTTGAACAAGGAAAGGGAGACCTGAACCACTTCCAGAAGTGCAGGAATGATCCAGAAGATCCTAGAAAAAAAAAAAAGAAAAAAAAACACAAAGCATAACAAATTATATATTTACAAGTATGTCTTAAAATATTTGGATGAGAGCCATCTGAATGACAAATCACCCAAAAA
Organism: Telmatherina bonti; assembly: GCF_933228915.1. NCBI lineage: Eukaryota > Metazoa > Chordata > Actinopteri > Atheriniformes > Telmatherinidae > Telmatherina > Telmatherina bonti. The sequence goes on along the minus strand of NC_136613.1, from coordinate 21,377,028 downwards.
GAATCCTGTGGTTCAAGTCTAAAAATGATGAAACAAAGGGCATCTGGGAGTCAGATGGAGATTAATACAAGAAGGCGGTCTTTGATGTGGCACCCACATGGGATGGCGGGTTGCAAGATGTGCGCGTGCCAGAAAAATGAGTGTGTGTGTGGGGCTGTGCGTCTTTGCTGGAGGTGCTGAGAGCTCCCTGCTGAGTAAACAACACGGGAGCCTCCTCCTCCCTGTTGACTGGTGTGGGCGCTGGAGATTTTATCTAATCCAAGGGCCAGACTCCAAAACAGGCGCAATGCTGCTAAGCCTTCTATTTTTGTGTAAGCTGTAAGACGTGCAGGGTCTCGGTGCCAACACAGGAGGGCAGTGTGCAGCAACCAAGTCAGCAAAAAAAACAACAACTGAAAACAGAGACGATCGATGCCTCAGATAAACAGATGCATAATGTAAGAGCCGCCTAAGAGACTATTTGGAATCACAACACAGGAATTCAAGATGGAGGCCATAAAATGAATGATAAGTTACTCTGCAGGGAGTTTAAATCCTTCTCTTTGGTATAAAGGATTGTTTTTTTTTTCTCTTTCCTTTTGGGGGGAATATTTGGGTCTGGCCTTTTTTAGAGCAGAATGCAAAAAGCACTGCAAGATTATTATAACCAGAGGATGTTTAGACACCAAGCAGATGAGAAATAAGCATGTGTGTTTCAGCCAGAGTTGCTTTTCACTGTTTTAATAGTCTTCCCTATGTCTCTACCATGCACTTTGTTTTTTATTATGCTGAAGTACACAAAGTGTTGCTCCATACTGGAGCCCTTAAACAACAAGGTATACCGATGGACTTTGGAAACAGAAAGAAAGAAGGTATCTGTGTTGTTTGTGACATATGAACAAATACACATGCCTTAACAGCTAAACATGCTTTTTACATTACTAAAAGTAATCTGGATCTTGAGGATGTTGAAGCAATAAAAAACTAGCAGAATGTTGTTTACAAGAATCTAAAATCACAAAAAAGTAAAGCAGCCATGGATTTGTTCAGGACACCAGCAGAATTGTGAGTGGTTTCCACTATCTTGATTACACAGTGTGTGAGCCAGTGAATGCACTTGGTTGCATTTAAACTAAATGCTAACCACAGGACTCCACCTAAACTCTGGATCAGTTTAGCAGACCTCAAAACATAAACCACTCTGCAGGAAAACAGACCACGGTTGAAAAGGGAGAAAATACATAGACATTCTTCTAGGAAAATTCTTCTTGGGAAAAATGTTTTTAAAAAAAAAAAAAAACAACAAAAAAAAAAAAAAAAAAAAACTTTTCATCACCAACCACTCAAACAATCTTTGCATATGAATTCACTATGCATGACTTCAACCCTTTTTTTCCTCTCTTTCTTTGGTACCAAAGTACCAAAACATTCTTCAGATTATGATCTAGAAAACACACAATGCCCACAATGATGGTCTGCTTTGTTGAATCATGTCTGGAGACAGATCCTCCTCAGCAAACACACTACTTTTGAATGTAAGGCTTAACTATTATCTCTGTTTGCACATCTACACATAAGTAGATGCAATAAACACACAAGTACATTAGGATTTCTTAATAAAGAGCTTTAAACACAGTGGAATAGGTTTCCTGCAAATTGCTTTAAACAAGAATTTGATTTTATGACAGTTTCAAAGTGCCAAAATCCTGCTTTTATCAGTGTTAATGCAGGATTATTATGTATTTTCACATCATTCTTTCCCTCTAATAATTAGTTTCTCCACATCCCTGTAGTTGAAAAGCAGCAGAAAAGAGAACACTTGAATATATGTGTATGTGTCACTGGGGGGGTTAACACAGTGATGTTTAGTGCCTGGAATAAAATAAAATATTTGAATGAAAATAAATTCCCAGACGGTTGCCGTTATTGTTTAGTAAATAACTGTTTTCTCAGTGCACCATTAATGCTTTAACCGCAGCTGTAACTGCATCTCAACAATGGAATAAATATTTATCTAATGGGGATGTTTTATTTTCTGCTCAATAACATAATATGTTGACCAAAACCAGAAAAGAAATGGAAAAACTAACTATCAGAACTTGGAGTGTGTATTGGCAAGAATCTGGCAAAACTTCATAGATCACAATAGAGAGGCAACAATACAATATATTGCAATACTATGAACACGATATCTTGCAATTTTTTTTTTTTTAACTAAAATGTAATGATCAGAAAAATGTCACAGTATGACAAACACTGAAAGCTGCTACAAGCTGACAACTGAATGAGAACGGAGGATCTACATTTGACTACAGAATAAACAGATACTTGCTATTTATGTACAAGATGAATTAAAAATTTTAATCTGCCTCTTAGTAAAGATCAGTTCTTCATTAAAAAAAAAAAAACTGATATAGTGCTTTTGAATATCAATATATTGTCACAAAATACTGCAATATTTCTATACATTTTCTTCCACCCCTCATCAGCACTGTACCAAACACACACTGGGTCTGACAGACTGTCAGAGTAAGACAAAGTAATATTAAATTAGTACTAAAATGCTTGTTATTGTTCCTCATTCAACTTCCCTTGATTCCGTTCAGATTTGTGTTTCTTATATGCACGATTGTCCAACTGTGCTAACAGACCAAACTTCACTGCATCAATATGACGCATCCATAAGAATTTAAGCTGCCATTTCTTCCCCAGTTTTCTGTTTAAAAGTAACTGCAAACTAGTTTTGATGAACTAGCAGTTTCTCCCTACACAGCTGAAGCTGTGCGTTTATTTACAACTTTACACTTTTAAAAAAAATAGTTCACGTCCTAAAGAACCTAAGCATCATGATCCCACTATCTCTGTACTGCACGCCAAACTAAGTTGAATGACGAGACCTGAATTTAATTAGACTTAATCTCCTGATAGACTATTCCATTATGACAGCTTTAAATATGGACCTTCTATGTGATTTCAAAGGGTTTATTTCCTTTTTAAACACAGCAGAGGAGGTAGCTTCCGTCGTTGCTCATGGCAAGCACTACTCACCGCCAGAGTGCTCTCCCCCACGTTAGATGCTATGAGTCCATCGATAGTTCCATATTCAGCATCTCGTGATGGCAGTCTCTCCATTTGGTTGCGGTGGATGCGTCTGAACACAAGGACTGCCACCGTAGAGAGGACGATGAGAACAATGATGGGCGCCACGATGGCAATCGTCAGTGTGGTCACACTATAGTTGGGCAACTCATCAACTGGAATTAGAGATAGAAATAAAGATACTTTCCTTTAGACAATGAGAACTTTAAGAAGAGAAATATGTTTAGTCTGTGAAGAAGATTAAAGACATCTTTAGTCAGTCTTAAAAGTGCACTTGTTTACAGTAAACAGATGAGAGACTGCATAAGAACTGCGCTTTAGAGCAAGAAAGATTAAGGGAAACCTTTTATTTGCTCTCAAATAACAGCTAGCAAAGCTCTGCATACATTATGAAGAAACATGCTGATGCATGTAAGGTGTACACATAACACATATTCAAGAGCTTTCATTCATGTGTGCATTCAGACAGAGAGGATCTCGTCAAGTCAGTAGAGGCCAGCATAAGGAGCTGACTATCATTCACACTTTCCAAACATTCCAAGGCAAAGACTGCTCCACTCTGTCTGCAGCACAGACAATGATCCCCCTTTTTCCCAGCTCATATAATGAACTCCTTCTTCCCTCATATGCATAACTAGTTACACTTTTTCTGGACTCCTTGTGAGCCAAGAACATGGATGGGGGTGCACTTAGCTGGTAAACATATACAGATCTATTCTGTATGATTATTTATATTCATGAGGACCTGACAGGAGAAATGGGTTGTAAAAAGAAGAACTTCAGAGAGCACATCAAAAATAGGTAATTCCCTGATTCCTGCGCAGTTCTTATGATCTAATCTTTTTTTACCTGTTTGATATGTAAATAAATACAGCAAGTTAGTCTTCTCATATTTAGCTGATCGGACATTAGTAGGTGTGTTTAGGTTTCTTTAAAATCAGGAATGTGATCAACTGATTGATTTTCTGAAGTCAAGAGATAACAAAGCACTCCAAAAACACAGCATGCTAAAGTATACAAGTTGTTTCCAGCATGGTCCTTGGTGTTAAAGTAAAAACAGACACAAACAAGAGGACCTTACACTACAAAGACCAACAAAGTGTAAAATCAAATATGTACATACAACTTGCTTTACCACCATTACTAAATTTACTGATTGTAATGAAAACATATAAATTTAAGTCATAAACTGACCGAGTTTTAGTTTTAGTAACACTTCAAAAAGTTACTTCCTGTTATTTAATAATGCAAAATTTATGCAACATCAGACAAGAGCTTTAATCTTGGTTGCATATTTTGTTTGATTCCTATTAAATATTGGAATATTATCAAGTATCAGAGAAACAATGGTTATATTCTGGTTAATTCTCCTCCACAATATTGGGGAGGTGAATTATTTGAAAGTATAGGGGCACTAAGAAGCACCTTTCGGGAACCAAACAATAAATCTGGAGTTTTGGGACTTCACTTACAGCTGCTTTTTTCCATGTTTTCTATCAGGGATGCATCCTGTGACATTGGAATTTGTTTTAATATCAGTAATGCTTTTTCTGGGACATAAAAAGGATTGTATTAAAGACTGTTATTTGAGTAGTTCAGGTAACTAAACCCTGCAACACAGTAGTTGTGGTAGGACAAAGGATAGAAACTGGGCTTGGGTTTTGGTACTAGTTCTCAACAGCCTCAAATATTTTCACTCCCCTAACTTAATTTCACTTTGAGGCAGTATGTACGATGAATATTTATTCAAAAATATTACATAAAGCCCAGCTGTAGGAGAAAACATGCAATGAAAGAAACAGCAAGGGACAACAGCTCTGTGTACAGATGCCATTCTCTCCTTCAATCCCTTTCTGCCCTCACCCTCTGGGCTCTTGTCAACTAGCTCTCGCAGCCATGAAGAGGATAGAGGAAGAAGCAGACCATAACTAAATAATATTCTGAACCTCCTCCAGATGCCCAGAGTCTCTCTCTCCCTCATGTCATGAATTCCCCAGAGTGTGACCAGACAGAGGTGCGACTCGGGCCAATAGAAAAAGAGCCTTGGCAGATAATTTTACCACTGATGGGGAAGACGTCTCAGTGGGGAATGATGGAGTAGAAAGAATAATGAGGAAATACAAAGCTAACAAACCTCACATCAGATAGTTATTGTTATGCATGTGTATATTAGTTGTGGTGGACAATACTATACTAATGATAGGCTGCCACATACTTAAAATACACAACAACAAAAACCCAACAGGTTTCTGGCTGTTTGAGCAGCCACATATATGGAACATAATAAAGCCAAAGAGGAGCTGCATTTCACATAATTCAAGTCCAAATAAACAACTATCATGAAAAAGATTAAATATAACTCCAGAGAAGAGAAATTTGCCAGAGTGCCAATTTCAAAGTATAAAATGTTTAGTTTCGTTTAGTTCAGTGAGCCAGAAGTTTGTTTTCAAAAAGTTTTTTTTCAATTGACATTTATGCTTTTCATAAGGACAAACATTTTCCAAAACCTCATTATTGTTTAAATAACCTAAATAATAACCATCTAATGTCTCAGCTGTCTAAGTTAAGGGCACCAGTGCAACCAAAGTTAAAAGTTAGTCAGTAGCCATGTTATTTCATATACTTTTAGGGAGGATAGGTGCTCCTTCTGTGTGTGGGACCAAAAGTAGGTGTTATTCTGCTACTTTTTCTCCTAAATGCTCCAGTTGAAAGGTTAATCCTTTACCCCAAAACAAAAAGGAACATCTTACCCATGCTGTGCTGAGGAGGAAAATTCAGTCTTAAAAACATCTCTTAAAACTATGTGGTGCCCTGAGGCATGCTTTCTGCATTAATACCACCATTAGAAGTAAAAAAAAAAAAAATCATTCAATAAACAAACAAACAAAAAAACAAACAAACATTTTCATCATGACCCCCGGTGATGGCAACACCATACTTTGAGGGGGGATTTTTCTGATTACAGTTATCATATTCATTAAGGTTAAGAGTATAAATAAATCGAGCAAAACATTTCATATATCTGAATAAGATGAGGAGGAATCTAATCACTACGGATTTCTTCCCACACGCAGTTTGCTATTTGTTTCAACTGTCTCAGCAAGGGCTCCAATCTTTACAAGGCGAAAGACAGTAGTTTTAACAAGTATATGGACGGTGGACTGCTGAGTCTCACAAAGCCAAACACACACTGTTCTTGTTATTGTAATCAAATAAAATATATTATCAAGTTTGTGTGACGTCAGCTTTGAGATTAACTCAGTGTTTTCTACTGAAAAACAAAGGATGGAAATTTTTTCATTTTCCTCTGTTTCTGTACTTGTGAGGCTTTGTGGATAGTGTTGTGTTGTACCTTTGGCACGCAGCTTCACAGTGATGTTCATGTTACACAGGTGCCCATGGCAACACTCAACAGTCTGGTCTCTGGAAGGTGGGGTCTTGCAGGTCATTGTGCTCTGCTCATAGACCTTAAAGCAGCCTTTCTGGTACACCCGGGAGCCAGAACTGACTGTCAGAGATGAGAAACACTGGTGGCCCAAGCAGCGATTCCCCGTCACACATGAGCTCCCCTCACACACACACTCATGCTCCTCTTTGATCAAGGGCTTGACTTCGTCTGCTGTGAAAGGTTCAGAAAATGGAGCATGTCAAAAGGTACATTTCATGGTGTTTGAAAAATTCTGATGAAATGTTGATGACAAAACTCCAAACAGAACTGCTGCATGATCGTAAGTGATTTAAGGTTAAGAAATGGCAGCCAGCACGAGCATGTACAGAAAGTTACCTTTTCCTGGAGCTTGCACCGTGACGTTCATGTTACACAAATGGCCCTGGCAGCACTTGATAACATGGACTGATGAGGGTGGCGTAGAACAGGTAGCTCTGCCATCCTCATCATCCCTCAGGCAGCCCTTCTGTTGGACAGCTGCCCCGTCAATCATCTTCAGAGCAGAGAAACACTGCTGGCCACTGCAGCGATGGTCGTGTTCACACAAGCTGCCTTCGCACACACACTCCTGGTCTCTGAGGACTGGTCTGCCGGCAGACTGTTCGACATCTGATAAGCAGAAGCAAGAGAAATGAGGAAAGCCATTAGAGCAATACTATTACTAACCCATTAAATTAAATGGCATTCACTTACATTAGAAAACATACAGGTTGAAACCTCTCTTAGCGGGCCGGTCACTAAAGAGGCCATACAAGTTCATTTAAATGCATTTTCTAAGAAATTCAACACCCGCTATTATACGATGGATTTCCTGCCAACACAACTAGCATTTTTCAAAAATGAATTAAGGCTAAAAAGAGATAATGTTACCACTTCCTAGTTCAGTTTTTTGAATGAATGATTCAAATTAACATATTTAGTTCACAAAAACATACACAGTCTCCAACATGCATATTGTGTTATTGATTTTAACCACATCCCCCAGTCCTTGCAGAAACACAACTCCTACTGTTCACTGATGAACAAGTAGAGAGGAGAAGCTCTTGGCCACTTAAACAGATTCATAAAATGATTTTCCATATTGGCTTATTATTGATGTTCCTCTGCAGATAACTATACGGTATTAGATAATAATCCGGAGTTTAATTACTTAGAAAGTGACTCATTTTTAATTTAAGATATTTGTAATAATCATCACATTCAATTTTGTGGTTTATTTTAAGCAGAATCAATATTGAGAGAACTACGTGCACGATGCAAGCCATTTTATATAACATCTAATAGTTCAAACACGAACACTGATGCAAACAAACTGTCACAAATTAAGCTTAGAGGGTTTTTTCAGCCTGTTAATGATAAAGTTCTGTATATTCTGCTAACAAAGTCGACTCATAAAATGGACTTTGTTTAGTCAGCTCAGACAACTATCCAGCATATTATATGGACGAACAATATGATTAATAGCAGGAGAGGAAAATTAAGTTTTCTTCCCCACTTAATAAAAAAATTAAATTACAAGATGTAGTTATAACTCTCTTTGCTGATCACCTCACCTTTCATTTGGGACTGCGAGGAGATGTTCATGTTACACAGATGTCTGGAACAGCACTCCACGACCAGCTCTGGAGTTGGTGAAGTTTTGCAGCGTGACTCATCTCCATTACCCATAATGCAGCCCTTCCGAAAGATGGATGTCCCGTTCAGAAGTGAGATAGATGTGAAGCACTGCTGTCCAAAACACCGTTCCCCAGTGCTGCAGGATGGTCCATCACAAAAACACTCATTTCTCGTATTGTCCACACCTAAGAAGAAAAACAATTAGAATCCCCCTGGACTGGAAGCCCATTAATAAGGTAGATGTATGCCTGCTCATGCTTTTTGTGACAATAGACAGAGTATGTTTGTAGACATTTATTAATATTGGGAAATCTGTGACATCCCAGTCTAAAAAGCACTTTCCATTGTGATGTACTGCCAGTGCAGCTGTTTAAAATAACACTGCCAGACAGTTGATAGGAGGGAGACAGGCAGAGGAAGGGATGGTAGGAAGGAAAAAAAAAAAAGTGTGATTTTCAGTCTATGCCTGCAAGAGACAAAAGGAGGACAGAGAAAACACAAAAGCTGATACATGGTGTGTGTTAATGAGATCAAAAGAGAGAAGGGGACTCCAGCTGTCTGGTACACACCTTTTTAGCTGCTCCAAGGACTTTGGGCTTTTGGTGACAATGTGTTGCCAACTGCAATCACAGTCTTTGCAGTGGCAATGTGATGGCTCTGACATAGAACTCCATGTTCAGAAGTAGCATGACAACTAAATTCAGCTAGATTCTGTCCATTTGTGCTTGCAGAAACATCTCTGTCTTTGGCTACAGCTCTCTCTTCATTCTGCTGTAAAAAGCTGTGCTTTGTGACATGATGCTTACCTTCCAAGCTGGGAAAGGGAAGGACGAGGGTGAACACCATCGAGAGAAAGACCCCACTTGTCATTGTAGACCTAAAAGGAAAAAGCAATAAAAGAAAGAGAGAATTGAGAGGGACTAAAAGATGACAATGGCAATTTGGGATGCCTTCTCTAGTTCTCACAAGTCAACACCAAGTTTAAAATGCTCAAGTAAAGTGGGTCTCATGCCTTCCTGTTGTCCTGGCAACAAGGCATTGAGTGGCAAGCAATGGGGAGACTGGTGCTCTCCTATTGGCTGACTCAGTACACGAGTGTTTGTGTGTGTGTGTGTGTGTGTGTTTATGTCTGTGTGTGTTGGAGGGACAGGCTACTTGGCAATGAGGGAAGAGGAGCAGGCAGACATGAGGAGGTGGTGAAAGAGGAGAGGAAGACAGCCACTTTAAAAGTTTATTAAATTAACATCTCTTCAGATGAGCAGAACAACACCATCAACATTCAATGTATCATACCCAGATGAAAAACAGCATTAGGACAACCAGCATTCTCACATAAAGATAACAGATCAGAGCAAAGTCTGAAAATAATTAAAAATATACCAAAATATTAATCATAGAAACAAACAAAATAACCTTCATGTCTGTATTTTTTAACCTTCATTAAAAAATACAGACATGTCAGCAATATTTTTTTTATCACGTCATGTTTCTCTTGCCCAGGGGAAAAAGAAACAATGTGCAAATGTATCTACTTTATGAAACAAGGGAAGTTTGGGGGATAGGGGGAAGAATAGGGTCAATTTGTGGTTTTGTAGCTACTACTGTTTCTTTTTTCTTTTGTTTTTTTAATACATCTTTTTCCTACTATTTTCCATTTAAGGGCAATTAGAGAGCCACAATCTAGTCGTACAAAGCATATTTTCATCTGAGATTATTGACAAATAAATAAAACATATAAAAAGATTGCTGAAATCATTTCAGACACCTGGAGAAAGTCAGATATTAAATGTATCTGTAGGAATGTGCAGTTTTGTTGGTTTTGCTTCATTCAGCAATCCATTTTAAACAACCGACTGGTTTATCTATCAGTGCAAACTCTAGGAACACCCCCCCACCCCCCCCAAATCATACCGCCTAAGATAATATTTAAGTTTGGTGGAGACACAGCCTAAAGCGCGCCCTGTTCGTGCTAATCGGAGCTAAGGGAACGTTATCTTGGCAGCATGTGCGCCTGAGTGCATCTGTGCCACGGATAAATACCCCAACACCGCCTACCTCCACCCCCACCTCCTCCAAGCCATTGTGCCCGTCTCCCAGACATAAATGATTAAGCACGTAATGTTAGCATTAGCCCAACGGCGGCGTCTGCGCAGGCCACTCACACACAGACCACATGCTGCTCCTTTAATCAGAGCACAAAAAAAGAGGCTGCTACACAGAGATAATCAGGAGCTCTGTCTGCTCCCCTTGGACCAGGAGAAGAGAAACGGTGACGGGGGCAGAGAACGGGCAGGAGGGCATGAGGAGGCACGGGAGGTTTGGCCTGAGGGCATCTGGGGGACAGTAGGTCACTGAGAGGGGTGAGTGTGTGAGAGGCGTGTGGGCTACAGAGGATTGCAACCAGTGGTGGTGGTGGGGAGGTGGTGGTGGGGGGGTGTAGGTGTCTAGTGTCAGCGCCCAGAGGGACAGTGGGAAGAAGGGCGCCATACTGTGGGGTGGGGGATGGTGGGGTAGTCTGGCTTGTCTACAGTGGAGTCAGGAGGCCTAATGAAACAGGACAAAGATAAGCAGAAATGTAAAGAACTCTGGAAAACAAAAACACTCAGACCCACTAATATGTTTATATGTGTCTTATCTTCACATGGAATAGTTTCACAGGTGTAGAAAAACAAAAGTCAGATACACCTGAATGAAGAGGGAAACGTGTCACGAAGCTCCCTTCAATAGCATACATCAGTGAGGATAAATAATTTACTGCATTATGGTTCGTGTTCACAGCTAGAAGAGGACAATGAAAAAAACTCTTAGTGTTGCGCCTCCGCTCCGACGGTTAGGGAGAGGTAAAGTAGTTATTTCTTTGTAAAGTAGACAAAGGAGACGCAGACGACGTCTTCACTCCGTTTCACTTTTATTAAGAACACGTCATCACTGTGCATGCGCACGACACAATTTCCTGCTGGTGAAAAGCAATCGAGCCTGCAATCATCAAACTCCTACTGAATTGTAAATATTTACACACAATACTGATACCTTTGGTACTGTATTGAGTGTTCCCAGTTGTTGCAATTATGAACAATGCAATTATAAAATATACATTTTTAACCTTTTAACTCCTGCAAATCCAGCATCAACTTTTCCAAATATGCAAAATACATCAACTTTTACAATCTGTCACATTAGCTTATCTGTCTTTCTCAGAAACTTTGTCCTAAATGTGCTTCAAAGAGTTTACCAACCAAAGAGTATAAAAATGTTGCCACATTTGTGTGTTCTGGTGTTATAAATGCAGAAGATGATTTAGCAAGTGTGCTGCAAACCTGCACGACTCTTCTGGTCACCTGTTCTTCACCATGGGTTGAGCCAGATCTGATACAAATCTGAACACACAGATTTGGACAATACTACAAGAATTTGCATGCATACAATTTTGAGTTCAGTTTCTTTCTTTTTCTTTAATTTACAAAAGCTCAGCGAAGTGTCCCACACTGATGCTTGAAGCCGGTTAACAGTTTCGCTTGACAAACAGGCAGCTGGAGGTAGTCTTGACACTGGAAACCACAGATGGGATTCTTAGGAAGGAGAGAGGCAGGGCTAGCATCTGCAGAACTGATTGCTATCTGGGTACAACATTTTGTGGTGCTCTTTGTATCAATGTGTATGTGTGTGTATTTGCACAGTGCAGCCTTGTCCTACGTATTAAACTCTTTGGTAGTGTTGTGCAGCTGGCATTCAAAGTATGTACAACTTACAATGAGTGTGCCTTCAATCCCCTGCTGATAAGGTGTTGTACTGGGGAACTTGTTTGAATTCCAGATGGCATATATTATATTTTATCACTGATTTTAATAACCCTTAAAACAGGTGTTACAGAAGCTTTAATACAAACTTTTAAAGCTCATCAGAAACTAGATCGATAGGCTGGTACTTAATTATGCAAGCGAAAATTAATTATGCAAAAATCCTCAACAAATTACAAATATTTTGGATGTCGAGCTGAACTAACATTACAAAAAGGAAGAAGACAGTTATAAATAAATGTTGGGGGGGATGAATTAAAAACCATTTTAATGTGGACTGAGCATATAGTAAAGACAGGTAGTCGAGCTAATGAATAAGAGATGAAGGTAAGATGTGCTAAGGTAATATTAAGATTATCTAGTTAGAATAAACTTAGTTAATTAACAGCTTTGTTGCCAAATTTAAACAAGTATGAGCTGCTAGTACAGAGGCAAGGCTTAAACAGAGCTTATTTTTTCTTAATTTGTCTAAAGAAAATCAGTCTAATGTTAGATTGTTCTGAAGACGTGTTGTTTGGTGAAGAAAGTGCAATCACAATTCCCTTCATATAAATAAGGGAATCATAAACCAGAGAACGGCTGCTGATCTCCTAAGTGACGTGTCAGTTGGGGAAAACTGCATAACATATATACAGGAAATAATTCTTAAGCAGAGCATTGTGTTTCTGAACAAATGCAATTTGAGAGAATTACCAAGAATAATATTCAGGAGTTTTACTAAGTACTTCTGGTTTTTAGCTTAAAATGTTACTTAGTTTCAAATACCGTCATCTCCAGCTAGAATAAATTCCTAAGCACAGGAATAATTCGCCAAACAACCCGCTTATCTCGTAAACGATCCAAACACTTTTTCCACCACAGGTATTTTGGTTGGAAGATTTCAGAACCTCAGTGATGCCCACAAGTGTGCAGAACCCAAGAGAAACGGCTGAAATAGACATGGCCCAGTGAAAAGTATGTTAGGTTAGGTTCCTGCTGAGTGCTGCTCGCGAGAAAGTGAACCTACCATTTTTCTGACACCACATTTACTTCCTAGACTCTTTCCAGTGTTCCCACTCTACAGAGCCTTTTCATAAACAGCACTGTGAGAGGCTGAGCACAGCCTGAAGTGATTATGTGGAGGTGATGGCACATGCTGTTGTTAGTACAACTGAATGGAAAAAAAGCAGGTGGTTTTGATGATTTAAAAGCGATCTGACATGTTGGTACACATTTCCTCTACATTTTCAATATTAAGCTGAAAAATTGTGCCATTTTCCATGATCTCAAACAGACTGATGAAACAGCTTTCCACAGTAACCAAAGCACAGCAAATGTTTGGATGCTGCATTATTTTGGTCCATTTTGTATTCAGGTCAGCTAAAGAAGAGAATGACAAAACACTACTCTGTCTGATGAGTGTGGTGTATCACTGAGGTTGAGGAGGGAAGAGGCTGAAGCCCTGCAGGAGCTGCTGAGTCATCATGCTGGCAAAAAGGGAGACGGGAGGTGGAATCTGTGTCTGAGCAGGCAGGCTGGCACAGTTACCATGGCACAAATAGCCTAGGCACACAGGAAACTGCAGCAAACTGCAGGGCAGCAAGTGGAAGAAACAGGCCGGGTGTGGGGCAATGAGGCGCCTGCTGTTTCGTGTCCCTGTCGTTCTCCTCAGCGACCCACATCCAGACAGCCAAAGAGTCAGCATGCCATCAGGGATACGCAGATGGTTCACTCCTAGGTGGATGTGGGTGTAATGCAGACCTGAGGGTGAAAGCTGTCCTCTTTGCAGCAACCCACGTTCATATCCACACTACAGCCTGCCAGATCAACATGCTCACCTTTCTCTGCCTCGTCAAATACACAACTTGGGATGATGAAACCAAAGACAGAAAAACAAACAAACTAAACTTAATCCAAAAGTGATTTCAGAAAGGGACTCACATTTTATTCAGCACTGCATACAAACTACGCAGTGCCTTTCCGTTACAGAAAAAAAAAAAAAAAAAAAAAAACAGATCAAACATCAGAGCTTAATTCAAATGATCTCTCAAAATTTAATCACATAAATGCCCATTAAAATTTGGATTTTTTAAAGAAAAATGCAAGGATGCTGAAGACTAATATTGATTTTAACAAATAATTTATCTAAGAAGAAAGAAAAAAAAAGAAATGCAACGCACAATGCATCACCTTTACAAGACACTGGCTACGGTTACATTTTTTTAAATTCAGAATTAATAATTCAGAATTGAATAATTTGGAATGAACGTATTCTCCTTCCAGTTTACATGAAAACAATAATTCCGAATGGAGGTTTACATGAAACACATCCTCACTTTATTCCTCTTTAGAGCGGAGGGTTGGACAGAGGGTGCACTGTGTATGACATATACCAGAAATAAACAAACTTGGCTCCCTGCTTCCCGTCTTTTCAGTCATAACTTAAAAATTACTTAATAAGCACCAGTGTTTCTGCTTTTTTTTTTTTTTTTAATATTTTTAAGTACCAGCTCAACACGAGCATTCGACTTCACTTTTTGCAGCAACTGAGAAGAAAAACACAGAAAGAAAAACAACGCGCGTCATCGAGACAGGACGAGGTAACGAGCATGCGCAGAACGACCGGAATTAACTTTGAGCGGAATCAAGGTTTACATGACAAGAGGAATTAAATAGTTTGAAATTAAAATGCAAGTAAACCAGCCACTTACATCGTAATTAAGTTTAATTCTGAATGGAAATTTGCATTAGGTTTAGGTATGTAAGTGTTTACATGGTCATTTTTCACCATTTTACAGCGGAATAAACTTTTTCTCAGAATTAAACAGGAATTAAAACGGCCATGTAAACGTAGTGATTGAAGCAAATCGGTTTAGGAAAGATGTGATGAGTTCTGTCATCTTAAATGTTTGCCGTCTAGAGCAAAGCTTGCTCTGTAGCTGGGAATTGGCTTAAGGCTCCTACACACTGAGATAACAGAAACCTTGCATTCATTGAATATCATACTGTGGAAGATGGGGCCGATAAAAGCTCGGTGGGAAAGGCTCTACTGGATTGCAAAATACTTATCTGAAGTAAAGGAGTGTATGATGACTGTCAGATGAAGTGCAGCTCTGATGTAAATAGAAGAAGAGAGCATTGAGACAAAATGAAGGTGGGATCTATCATTACAACCCAACTCCAATTCTCAGACTTCATCCTCAAATAAAATGTAAAGGTGACAAATGAAGTACTCTGAAAGGCCTAAATCGAGCATCAGTTTGATGAGCTAACATGTTAAATTGCTGTATGGTATCCTCTGAAAAAAGCCTGATCATGTGACTATTAAGTGATTTAAATATAAATAAGTGATTCAAATAAAAACCTCCAAGCTGCAACGTTTATGCTGAAAACAGCACTTTTTTTTTTCAAAGATTTAGTTTTCGATATCAGCCTGGCCTGCCTGGTTGTTTCAATGAGTAGGTTTCTGAAAAGATGTTCGACACTTGGCCATCGGTGCCACCAAAAAATGTTACCACTCGACATCTATTAAAGGAATAGATTGCAGCTGCATCACTGACTGCCCTGCAATATCATTGTGACTCATTTAAAGAAATACAACCAACCAAGAGTTTTCCTCCCCCTGTTAATAACAAGGCTTTGAAGCCAGACCAGTGCTGAGGTGTGGGTCTGACTAGTTTAACTATATTCCTGCAAACTCTGCTTAGTATCAGGGAAAAGAACCCTTTTGGCTCCTCCAATTTGTGTTCTACACTGCTGCCTTGTGTGACAAATGAATCACTCTTCTGACTGGGAAGTGAAGCTCTTTTGCCTCTGGAAACACACCTCCCTGGTCAAGGGCCTCAACAAGCAGGGGATGAAAGAGGAACTTTGGTGCTTTTGGAATCTGCAGTGCCCCATCTGGCCCAGCTGGGGTCCATCTCTCAGGGCCCTTCAGCATCTCAGCAGCAGCCCCCATTCACAATGAGAGGAATGTGATCAAATGCAAATGCCCCCCTACTTATGTCCAATTGTCACTTGAACATTAATTATAGTAGGCAGCGGAAAAGCAGCTTTTTGTTTCTTGGATACACTGCAACCCAATGTGTATGCGCACATGCACACACCCACTGCACACACAGCACTTGTCCTAGATCAAATGTAATCAGAGACAATAGTTGACCCTTTCTCCCCAATTGTGCCCCACCATACTCTCCAAATCTGCTAACAACACCACTGACACACTATGACCTATTCACATGGCAGACAAGATTGTTTTGTTAACTTCTGTTTCTCATACAATACGAGTCCAGGACAAAATTTGATTTGTTTATAACATTTGGAGGTACCAGCTCTCGAGAGATAAGGCAACAAGATTCAAAGACTGGGAGTTTAGCACACAAACAACATGAACAACGGTTCTTCAATTCTGCATTATCAAAGACAGAAATAGCTACAACCCATGAAAAAAGCAGAGTATCTACACAAACAGCCACTCTGCGGTTCCCATAAGTTGCACCATAGCCTTGTTTTGTGTGAAGTCTCGTGAGACCTGAACTTTGAAGGTTTTACAGCATTGTGAGGACACTTAACAAGCCTTCTACGAAATGGTTGCCATAGCAATTAGACATTCGTTTTCACGCAGCCTTTAAAACATCTGAAACAGCCAATTCAAACACTGCCTTTATGGCCTTCAGCCATGTTTGCCAACACAGGAATGCACAAACATTCACCCTCCTAATGACCACCTCACAAAGTTCACTGGCCAGGGGGCAATACTTCTTTTGAAAAGACACCTTGATTTGTGTCAAGGTACATGCTTTAAAACACTATTTCTTCCTTGTGAAACAAGTCAGACAAATGGGTCAAATTAATGTGAATGCAGCTAGTCAAAATGCAAAAAAAAATATTTATTCTTGAGTGTTGGCACATCCTGGCTGGCACAGACCGAGTGGCATAAGTCAGAGGATTGTGATTATTATCACAAAATTATGTCAAAGTAAACAGCTTGCAAGAATATATTGGATGTGGATATGACGTGACGCTCCATAATGCAACTTGCTGTCTGTGACATCCTGCTGCCAATCCAGCCTTTATGGCCTCTGATTTCCTGGCATATGAAAGGCAAAGACTTCTAAGGGAACAGACCAGCAGTAAATGTTTTCTAAAGCTGTTTCTACACATGCTCTACAGTGCTGAAATTTTATTAGGCATTATCTAGAGGATGTCTATGTGGGAGCGCAAAATGTCGGCTGCAGTCTCCACAGCCTTTGTGCACTGTTTGCCAAATGTAGGCCCTCAGCACATTAAAAGTCTACATCATATCCAAATGAGCCCTATCGTGAAAACAAACGTATGACTATTTGACTGCAAGAATGTGTGTGTCCTGTGTGTTCACTAGTTAATCACTTTCTTCTCTTTCATCCATACTGCTGGTATAACCTCATTCATGGGGCACATATACCTTAAACACAAAATCAGTCACAGAAAAATGCGGAGAACGTAGAGCTTCACTCAGGTACTCCACTGGGTACCATCTCACACCAATAATGTCCTGTACTGATGCAAATGCTTGAACGGGCAGGGAATTTCCCCAATCTGGTCCAGACACTGAACGCCTCAAACAAAAAACACTGGCCCTTCTCAGCGGGGCTGCTATGGTATTCAAGTTATCCATTGAGTTTGGATATTTCCTTTGTTAACATATATTTACAGAATCACTTCACTTTTCTAAACAATTGCAGCAATGTTGATCTCAGGTGAATTCATGCCATGCCTGTTTGCTTTATTAAGTTACCTTTTTCTTTTTTTTTGGTGCAAAACCCACATAAATGAGCAATATATTGTTTTTGTATACCAGCATCCTGCAATTTTGGGGCATTAGCCACTGATTAAGTAATAAAGGCTAACCTATTATTATCTGATGACAATACTGACAACCAGAGTCGATTTTTACTAATATGCTGGTATACTGGTAAAAGATAGTTGCTATATTCCGATACAAAAACCTTTATTCTCCTGTAATATATTAAATCTAAGTGATTTCTAAGAAACATTTACTTATTTCAATTTTAAAAAATGAAATTAGATTATCTTTTTTACAAAGTTTAGACAATTCGTTAAGCAAATAACAGAAAAATATCACTTTAAACAATTGGTTAAAAAAAAAAAAAAAGTGGTACATAAAGCACTGTGTAAATAAAAACTCACAAAGAAATAATAATCAGTATGTCTTTAATGTTGTATGTATGCAGCAAAAAGCTTTTATACTGTACTAGAGCTGCAAGATATCGAGAAGAATTGACGCTGATATTTTCCAAACCAGCATGGTATGTTTCAACATAAAAATACAGAAATTTTCAACAAAATGACTCAAACATCACTTTAAAATATGCTGAAGTCCAGATTTCAACTCTACAAGCAAGCTATTCTTAGAGGTCAAAATTCAGAAAAACTAAACATTATAAATGCTCTATCTGGCACAAGCATGAATAATAGGTTGGATTTATTCAAGCATATGCCATAAAAAGTGAGATCAAAACGTCCTCGTAACAAATGCATCAATACACAGCTTCAAGACGTGTAAGATGACAGATTTACCTCAAATCCTAGACAAAATGCCCACCCTAACTAAACTAAACTAAGCAAGAGCCCCTGCCTGGATAAGGGATGAGATCAGCAAGATACAGAAACTGAAACAAAGCATAACTTTTCCAGCTGAGCGATAAGACAAGAGCACTGAAGCAGGTGAAGTGATCATAAAATCTGTACTGCAGACAGTCTCCAGTGCAGTCTGGGGTTAGTGTAGATACTAAGCCACAAGTACTGCAGCTCTACGCTTGTGTGCATCAGTGCAGACAGCAGTCTCTCGTCTTCCTTCCTTTTGTCTCCACTGGTCTTCACTCACATTTGAAAACAGAATAAGCGGAATCAATAAGTCTTTACAGAGCTACCAGTTGAAGAGGAGGAAGATCTCTCACACAGCAAGCAGTGGCACAAGACTAAAATCTGGTAGGTAGATAGGCAGCCTTTTGTCCCGTTCTGTTTCCCTTCTGACTTCCCGTCTCCTGCTGAGACGACAGAGCCCGCAAAGTCCCAGACAGCTCCTCTCATCGTGATGTTTGAGCTACATAAGGCTGATGATTATTAAAAGGCTCAAGATTTTTTTTTTTTGACTAAAAATAACACTGCAGACAGAGGGACCCTTTCTAAAAAGCTGGACACGAGAAGCAAATTCAACCCACATCCTGTGTTCCTCTGCAGTCTGCTGCCTCATCTGATGCCAGGTCTGTTGCTAGTCAAACCTTCTCCAAGTCAGCACATGCACACACAAAAACAGGACAAACAGTGAAGAAAGGCCTCTTTTCTGATGCCTCACTTCAAGCCAAAACCCTGCCCACTTTTTTTTTTTTTAAAATGGTTTCAGCCTCCCACCTGCTTAAACACACAGTCATATAATATCACACACACAAACAAACTCTCCTCCCTCCCCTTCCACCCCCCCCATCTAGTTTGAGAGTCACCTACGTGGAAGAGCAATGAGCCTCAGACTCTTGCTCAGACTTGAAGCAGTCTATCTTGGTCTCATAAGTGCAGTTCCCTTGTTAACGACAGACTGTGTAACCTGATTCCACACACATATGTGCGCGCGCACACACACACACACACACACAAATAGGCCTCCAACTCCTCCATCTCTTTTACTACACTTGCATATTGTTCCAGTCCAAACTGCCAGCTGTTTATGACAGACAAATTACCAGGCACAGGGAAATAATTAATATCTATGGTCTGCTTGCCTTTCTCTAAAAGCTTCCATGAGAACATGAGGTCTGCAACATTAACCACAACATCGGTCTGTTAAGAGTTTTCTCATCATCTTTGGGCCAAGATGCCTGAAAACCCATTTTGAGATGCAGTGACTTCTTGATGACAAAAATCAGAGGAAAAAACTTTGAACGACGTTTTTATTCCTCTATTTATTCCAACAAAGCTCTTTACTTTAAAAATGTAACCCATCGCTACTGTAAGTATCTTTCTATTATTACAGCTGCTGCAGTTCACACTCAAGATGAAAGCGGCACACACGTTGCTTTGAGACTGCAAAATCTGAAAAGTGCTCATTCAGCTGATAGATTTGGTTGCAAACAGCTTCTTACTGATTGACGTGATGATCAGTTTAATTTGCAGATGACTTGCTGGATTTCTTCTGCTGATCAACTAAGTAGCAAAGTCATTTTTCCAAAACAAAATTATGCCAGCCTAACAACATATTTAGTGTCTTTCACAGATGCTTTCTCTGCTTTCCTCCACTGAGTTTGACTGATTTTTATTCCTTATTTTAAAAAAAGAAAACTTAGCACCATAAAAAATTATATTTTTGCCATGACAAATTCAACTATATATTCAAAAAAAATTTTTTTAACCTTTTATGGGGCAAGTGACTATTTTTGATCACTTAGTTTTCCTTCATATTCTATTCTACAGTCGTTTAGCAGATGCTTTTATCCAAAGCGACATATGAGTGAGAACAACACAAGCACGAAAACAAACAGTAGAGGACATCGTAGGAAGGTGCTCGTGGACTGTCCAGTTGGACGCAGGTCCTTCCATGAAGTGCTACAGGCTTTTTCAGCATGAAACTTTTTTCTTTTTTTGTTAATGTAACAAAAGAATGGAGGTCTTAATACATACCAGAAGGCCAATTTTAGGTTAAAATTTCTAATTTCAAGGTATTTCATTGAAATTAACCCTATAAAGGGTAAAACTACACCAGGTCCTTAAAACAGTACTTTTACAAGTCTCAGAACAAAGTGCTCTATGTTTCTGGATAAATCTTCATTGCGTATAGAAAATCCAACTAGTGAGACATATCTCACTAGGTCTTTTTTTTTTTTTTTTTAATGATAGAGGCTGTTGCTCATCTTGGTTTTCCATTGTGTTGCCAGTTCCTGTGCACTTGTCTCACAGCCGACTGCACAATGCCATTTTCCAGCACGTAGGATATCTCATTTTGATGAAAATGAAATTGGAGCTCCATGTCTACCTTACTACAGCTAAAAAAAAAAAGAAGGTGCTGTTTATGTGTTTTTTACTACTTCACTTAGGAGATATTGATTTGGGAATTTTTCATCTGAATGTCGTCAAGCATCTACAGTGCCCTTCATGTTTCAAAGAAATGTCCAATGTTTTGTTTCGATGTGAACACTTGAATCATCTTATGCATCTTTTATCACTCAAACAGTGTTTACATCTTCCTAAATCACAATGAACAACCTCCACATTGATCATATCACACTGAACAAAATGCAAGTTTTCATTCGATTGAATCCGTTATAGACTTAAGCAGAATTTGACAACAAGCGACCCGAAAACCATTTCATTTAAGTCAAGTGTGTTGCTGCAGCGAAACATCTAAAACCTGCAGGACAGTGGTCTAAGAGTGGATGATCCCTGCTTGATCTTGGATACATATGCAAGAAAAACATTTCTGAAACCCACTGGCACTTAAAACACAACTACTACTTGTGTTGCTGAACATGTATTGTTAGTCTTAAGGCTTATCTATGTTTCCTTAAGTATGTTTATGGGAATGTCCATTTCAAATGTCCTTATGCATCTTTAACGCTGCCATAGCTGTTAGGTCCATTCTTCCACTGGTGTGCAGTGCTGCGTTCTGAGTTCACTTCCGTGTTTTGACAGCATCTGGTAGCGGTAACTTACAGATATAAAGTCTCTTACAGCCGTCCAAAAGCACCGGAAGAAGTAGAAGAAAAAAAGCATAATGTCCCTAACTTCCTCTGTGTCTTTTTCCAGTACTTTTTATTTGGAGGTTTTTGCATCATCTTCTTCCTATTCCTCCTTTTCTTCTGTGGTTTGCTCCTTTCACTGGTTGTGTTTCAGCTATACCCAACCTAACGCTGCCCCCATATTTTCAGGTAGTATTGCCGTTTACCGTGTCAAGTGGTGAAAAGCTAAGCTCCTTGAAAACTCACCAAATTATATGCATAACTTACGCAGGAGATGGACGAAACTGTCCGTCTGTCTGAATCGAGCGTGAACCCGGTGATTCCGCGACAGTAACACACAACAGTTTTGTTGTGCTCTGGCTTCTTGTAACAGAGGTTTGGGTGGATAAAAATCACAGATTTAGAAACAGCCTCCACAGTGAAACTTTCTTGCAACACAAGGTGAGACTTGTCATGCATTTGTGCACTCAGACACAGCTTAACCCACAAATAGCACAACAACAAAGGCGCACCTCTGCGTTGTTTTTGTGCTGCTGCATCTTTTCAATGTATTCCATTTATCTAAAGAAAAAATCTGCTTTGGGTAAAAAAAATGTATGCCTCCAGTGAAAATACAGAGGTTACATGCAAACAACCTGCTGACACTCAACGCTACATTTTCTGGTTTTATAATGATGCGGCACACACATAGACCGTATATAAAAGATGGACGGCGCCTCCAGCGGTTAAAAGTGAAGCCTATGGTGAAGTGCATACATATGCAGTTCCCCCCCCTCATCCGCTAGGGGCTGGCTGCAAAACAGAACAAATCTCCATAGACTCCCATGTTAAAAAGACAAACTTCACGGCAGAAATAAACATGTTTACAGCCTGGTTCAAAAATCCATTTTCGGTTTAATAGGTCAGGTTTACCTTCGTGACAACTGTGGGGGGAGTGAATTTTTTTTTCTAACTGGCCCGTTTAAAAGTAATTTAATCTCAAAGTTCGGCATATTTAGGGGCGTGTCCTTTTGATTGACAGGTACCGATCTCCCGCTTCAAGTAAGAAGAACGTAGAACAACTGCGGTTTTTAGACGGTTAACAACGTGACTTAGCTTTAGCCCGCTTACCTCCGTTAGCTGGTTAGCTCCCGTCATCTCCGGGTTAGCTCGGTTAGCTCATAGCTACAGAAAGCGCGGAGTTCACTCAATGTCAATCATCCACCAGGACGCTCACAGCTCCCCTCTCAGCTCCACCTCTTTGCCCATATTTGTATTTTCCGGGCGAGACGACGCGCATGCCTCTGCCAAGATGGCGATGGTAGGAACCGCCCACCGAGCTTCAATCCAGCTCTTCAGGATGGGTGACGTCATGGAGGCTACGTCCATCCCCTTATATACAGTCTATGGGCACACACCTGGATGTGCCGTTACAAAGTTTCACTGCCCCCAGAGGCCTGGCGAGCACACTACACTGCTTCCGGCCCCATCTGCATTTTACTCTGCAGAGATAGTTTTCATTCCCACACTGTGTAAATGATTTTTTTCCCCTAAATGCACAAAAGGTAAAAGTTTTGCGGTTTGTATGGAAATGTGGTGTAAACAGGGCCTAAGAGCTTCCAAATGGTTCACAGCAGATAGCTGTTTGAGACACAAACAGAAAAACAGTGCAAAGCATTGGGAACAAGGAGGAGGAAAGGCCCAATCTTTAGCAGCTGGAGCAGCCACACTCAGCTGGTGCTTGCTTCCTCAGGCTTCCCAAGACCACACTAGCCCAGACATCCTGACGTCCTTTTATCTGACCATTATTGGCTCGGCTCCAGGATGCGACTCCCTGAGAATGTCAGGGGTCCACAGAGGGGCCAAAGCTTAGTTACTGGTCAGCTATGGGGTTACATTCTCCAGCTCACACAAACAAGTACCACTTCTTACGTTCCCTGACCAAAATAAATCATCTGAGCTGTGATCCAACCCCTCAACCCTGTCCCGGACTTTTCTCTTACTTCATTAAATGCATCTCCAGTATCTCCACCCCTTTGGTGATGCATCCCAGTTATATTTGATGGTGTCTATTTCTCTTTAAATTGATTTTCGGTGGCATCAATCCACTCTCCAACGACTAGACACGACTACCCCACAGGTTCGACAGATTGTTGTGCAGCTACATTTTAAATGTGGTCAGTCACCTTGCAAAATCTGTCAGGTGTTGCTTTTAATCACATAGCAAAATAACTAGGTGATGAATAGGTTAGCTAGTAGGAATGCACCTCAGGAGTGTGACGAGTTGATTGTGAGGAAGAACACGTGTGTGTGTGTGTGTGTGTGTGTATGTGTGTGTGTGAGAGAGACATTCCCATTAACACATCTTGAAATGCAATCAGCACAATTATCTCTGAATGTGTTCAGCTAGCTTCAACACCTTGGTAATGAAGTTTTACACCCTCTCATCAGCAAGTCTACGGGGCTTTGCATCTGATTGCTCCTTCAGCCTGATCAAAAGCCATTTCCTGCTTGGTCTGATTCTCCCACAGCTGGGAAAGGCATGTCAACAAATATAGCATCACCTGGAGTAAGAACGACATAGGTTATGTTTAAGTATTTCTAATCTAAGAAGGGCTCTAAATCACACCTCCTAACTGTAAAGTGTAACTGGTTTTTTGGCTCTACCTCCCCTGCAGGAGTGGGATTGTGATGGTAATGGTGCACAGCGTGAAATGATGAGCCACACGATCAAGCCACATCGACCCTCCCAAAGTCACTCAACATGACAAAAACTTGTAGAAAGTCACAACTAGTTGTGAAGCTGTGCGCCTGATTTGATTTTTCCAAACATAAAATGACGATCCTGAGAGTCACAGTTGCATCCACGTATTTTATATTTTTTGGCCCTCCATTCATCACTAATCAGCAGTAAATAATATCTGCTAAAGAGGGGTGTTGTATGAATCTGGCATATGTATGTATGAAATATAGCTATTTGGTCGCACGGTTTAAGACTAAAATTCGTGTTAAATTGAACACATTTGGGTTGAAAAATAGAAGACAAAAAAAAAAACCCCAAAAAAACATGTTTTTGTGTAGCAAAGCTGTGTTGCTACGGCACCTCACGTAGCCTGCAACAGCCAGCAGCCAAACTTTTCCACGTCGCATTTCAACACATATTTTTCACAAAGCTGCTTCGAAGTACATTTTTTCTATGGCGTTAAGATTAAACTTACCCTGCAGGCTAATCTTTTTCCGAAGTGCTTTCAGAGATATCTCGGTTTCAGGCGCCGCTCGAACTATTCTGCCATCTCCCGAAAATTCACTGACAAAACCCAATTTGTTTTCCAAAGTCTGTTCATCAGAGCCTTCATGACGCCAACATGATCGTCCGTCGGTTGCTCAGTTGAAGGGAGGAAAAAAAAATTTTTTTTTATTTTAAAAAAAAAAAAAAAAAAAGTGACGAACTCAGTCGATGCTCGTGAGAAGCAGGCAGAATATACAAAGATACATTTTATAACCTTCTCCTCCGTCACACAGTAGCTAGGTCTGGGCTTTGCAACTTGCACTCCTGGCCGTGTTTCGAAGGCAAAAAGCCAGTATTGGTGGAGGAAGTTACCTCGCAGCGACTTACTACTGTACTCCAACGGCGTCGAGTCACGTCACTCACACACAAGCGGTTCCGGTCCGACGTTTCACAATAAACACCTCCAAAAAAAAAAATACAAATAAAAATAAAAAAGATAGCGATAAGAACATATGTCGTTTAGAATTGCAAATTATCCATAAAGTATAATTCTCTCCTTCTGTCTTGATTTTACATTCAGGTTTGTGTCTTTTCTTTATTTTTAAAAACAACTCACTGTAGCACAAGCAAGTAAGTAGCTTTTGTTTGGTTGATTATTTATCCCCTTTAATAACACCTGCTGGTAATGCATTGTTGGATAGTTTGATTAGTCACATTTATGTGGAGGTAGAATTTGTAAGGGTCGTGCTTCTGATGAATGAGCAACTCAGCTCAAAGCATAACCATTTATATTGTATTTATTCTACACTGTTAGAAATTTGAACTGCATGAGAAAGATCCATACAAAGCGCAGACAGCTTGGCACCTACTCCTTGTAAGGTTCATGCATTTGTGGAATAAGAAACCCTCTTAAACGTGTGGACAGTGTAGGCAATGTGGGTGGGTAATGGAAAAGTAAAGTAAAAGAACTTGCCAAAAACCACTGGAATATTTTCATTTCAGTTTAAGATTCAAGTATTGCCAAATGTGTGTCACTCACAGATGTATTGAGTCTAGACCTCAGCCCAACTGAAGACTTGTAGGATCAACTTTGGCATGCTGTATGTGCCAGAGTGATTAGCACAACCAAGTTGGTTGGCCTTCAGCAACTCCTGATTGAAAAATGGGATGCTATTCCGAAGCAAAATGTGTTCTGGCTGGTGACCAGCACCAGTGGGAAATGCCAAGCAGTTAAAATATACTTCTGCAATGAGCGAAAAAAATTAATTTGATAAAACAGGCACAGATGAAAATGATGGGATGTAAAGCAAGTCATGTTTTTAGTCACAGACATTCTGTCATGTGCAAAGATGCTGTATATGGATAAGTTTAACACAGGGTGCATTTTACATTCTATTGTATAAAAGAATAAAACAAAAGCAAGCTTCATGGCTCCCAGTAACTTCACACTCCAATCATATTAGTGTAGGTAACATAAAATAATCCTGTGATCCGAGATAGTAGCAATGGTTAGATGTGTGCTGACTGGAACTTTGATCTAATAACCATGCATAAGAAACATGAAACAAGTTAAGATTTGACAGTTTGTATTATAAAGGTACTGAAACTGCATTCAAAGCTGATAACATTTTCACCAGCTGGCAAATAAAACAAGTTCAATGTCCTCATCATGTCATTTGATGTTTTTACTGAAGAACCACGGATTTTTTTTTTTTTTTTTTTAAAAAGCTAAACTAGGTTTGAAAAAGCAAGGTCAGTTTGGAATAACATAATGTTCCAGTGATATTGGAATACTATAAGTTAAGATTTAAGTTGTACTTATGATTTTTGAAAAGCCCAACGCATTTCTTTGTTTTTTGCTTTATTTTGAAACAGGAAACAACATTTTCTGATATATTCCCGCTGTTTTATTTGACACATCGGTTTTTAAAGGACCTTCGCTGTTTTTCTTGCAGTGCGCATGTTCTCAGTTTTCAGAAGACGAATTGTTTGGTTTGGAAATACCTGATGACAGATGACAGACAGAAAATAAACAACTTTAAAACACCCCTTCACATTTAAGTAACGAGCTTATTGACTTAATGATTATTTAATGTCAGTACAACCGAGAGCAACTTGCCACCATGGAGTCAAATTCCCTGTTTGTTTGCGAATAAAGTGATTCTGATCAAGTCAGATATTTAGAGGATTTTTAAAAAATGAAAATAGTCTGTCACACTAGGCACACAAATGCTCTCCTTTTGTGTTGCTTTTGTGTTCGGGTTAATTAAAGACTTGATCATTTTTAAACCAAACAACTTAGCACAAAAAGTTGGTACATTTGTGTTGATACTTTATCCGATTTAATAAAAATCTGTTGGTAATAAAATTTGTTCCAAAGTAGCATTGTATCACAGTCTGATTAGTCACTTTTATAAGGTACATAAGTTATATTCTGTGAGAGTCATGCTTCTGTGGAATGAGAAACACAGCTCATATATTGGACATTTTTATCCTTTTATCCTTGATTCATTTTATACTGTTATGGCAATGCACAAACTGGCTCTAAGGATGTGGAATGTCACCTCTCTGGTGGGGAAGGAGCCAGAGCTTGTGCGTGAGGTTGAGCAGTTCTGGCTAGATATAGTTGGACTCACCTCGACGCATAGCTTGGACTCTGTAACCAGTACCCTCGAGAGGGGCTGGACCTTCTTCCACTCTGGAATTGCTCATGGTGAGAGGCGCCGAGCAGGTGTGGGCATTCTCATCAGCCCCCGGCTTGGTGCCTGTACATTGAGGTTTACCCTGGTGGACGAAAGGGTAGTTTCCCTCCGCCTTCGGGTGGGGGGACGGGTTCTGACTGTTGTCTGTGCTTATGCACCGAACAGCAGCTCAGAGTATCCACCCTTTCTGGAGTCCTTGGAGGGAGTGCTGGAGGGTGTTCCTTCTGGGGACTCCATTGTTCTGCTGGGGGACTTCAATGCTCATGTGGGAAATGACAAGGAGATTTGGAGAGGCTGGGGACATTGAGTCCAAATGGGCTGTGTTCCATGCGTCCATTCTTGAGGCAGCCAGCCGGAGCTGTGGCTGTAAGGTTGTTGGTGCCTGTCGTGGTAGTAATCCCAGAACTCGTTTGTGGACACCAGCAGTGAGGGATGCCGTCAAGCTGAAGAAGGAGTCCTATCGGGCCTTCTTGGCCTGTGGAACTCTGGAGGCAGCTGATGGGTACCGACAGGCTAAGCGGCATGCGGCTTTGGCTGTTGCCAAGGCAAAAACTCGGGTGTGGGAGTAGTTCGGCAAGGCCATGGAGAAAGACTTCCGGACGGCAATTCTGGTCCACCATCCGGCGGCTCAAGAGGGAGAAGCAGTGCTCCGTCAATACTGTGTACAGTGGAGATAGGAGCTGCTGACCTCAACTCAGGACGTGTCGGTGGCGGGAATACTTTGAAGACCTCCTCAATCCTACCAATCATCTCCCCCTTTTTAAGAAGGGGGACCGGAGGGTGTGTTCCAATTACAGAGGAATCACACCCCTTAGCCTCCCTGGTAAGGTATATTCAAGGGTCCTGGAGAGGAGGGTCTGCCAGGGTCTGCCAGGGTCCGCCGGGGTCCGCCGGATAGTCGAATCTCAGATTGAGGAGGAGCAGTGTGATTTTCGTCCTGGTCGCGGAACAGTGGACCAGTTCTATACCCTCTTTGGGGTCCTGGGACCTGCAGAAGGTGTTCGACAGTGTCCCCTGGGGGCTCCTGTGGGGGGTACACAGGGAGTATGGGGTACCGGACCCCCTTGTATGAGCTGTCCAGTAACTGTACGACAGGTGTCAGAGCTTGGTCCACATTGCCGGTTGTAAGTCGGATTCATTTCCGGTGAGGGTTGGACTCTGCCAAAGCTGCCCTTTATTGACGATTCTGTTCATAATTTATATGGACAGAATTTGTTGGCGCAGCCGAGGTGTTGATGGGATCCGGCTTGGTGGCTTCAGGATTGGGTCTCTGCTTTTTGCAGATGACATGGTCCTGTTGGCTTCATCTGGTCGTGATCTCTAGCTCTCACTTGAGCGATTTGCAGCCGAGTGTGAAGCAGCCCGGATGAGAATCAGCACCTCCAAATCTGAGACCATGGTCCTCAGCCTGAATAGGGTGGATTGCCCTCTCCGCGTCAGGAGTGAGGTCCTGCCTCAAGTGGAGGAGTTTAAATATCTCGGGGTCTTGTTCATGAGTGAGGGAAGGATGGAGTGCAAGATCGACAGACGGATCGGTGCGGTGTCTGCAGTAATGCGGACTCTGCGCCGGTCTGTCGTGGTGAAGAAGGAGCTGAGCCAGAATTACCAGTCGATCTACGTTCCTACCCTCACCTATGGTCATGAGCTGTGACCGAAAGAACGAGATCTTGTATCCAGGCGGCTGAAATGAGTTTCCTCCGCAGGGTGGCTGGGCTCTCCCTTAGAGATAGGGTGAGGAGCTCGGTCATCCGGGAGGGGCTCAGAGTAGAGCCACTGCTCCTTCGCATCGATAGGAACCTGTTGAGGTGGCTCGGGCATCTGGTCAGGATGCCTCCTGGAGGCCTCCCTGGTGAGGTTTTCCAGGCATTTCCCTCTGGGAGGAGACCCTTGGGAAGACCCAGGACACGCTGGATTATGTCTCCCGGTTGGCCTGGAAACGCTTTGGGATCCCCCCTGCAGAGTTGGCAAATGTGGCTGGGGAGAGGGAAGTCTGGGCTTCCCTGCTTCGGCTGCTGCCCCCGCGACCCAACCCCAGATATGCGGCAGAAGATGGATGGATGGAAATGTAGAAGTAATGAAAAAATTTTCCAAAAATCCTATGAAATATTCATCCAGCTATTGGTTTGAAATTCATCTGGCAGGCAGACAGTGAATACAAACATCAGAATATTGCAGGGGATTTTGGTACATTTTGGGGCAAATACCCATGTGTTTGGCTGTGTTGCTTAATCCACTGAAACATGATGCTCACAAATTGTACCTTGATATAAAAATCACAAATCTGGCTTCCCAACAGAGACACCAGTTGGTGTCATTCAGAAATAATCTGCCGAGCACAAATGTCACTTTTTGTGCTTTATTTGTAGGCTTCCTAAATTCACCAAAGTCTTTGAATTGTTTTAAAGCCAATTTGAAACAAAGTTAAATATATTAATAATTTTTTGGCAATGGATGAAGAAGCAAACCTTGGGGGTGGCAGTGGCTCAGGTGGTAGAGCCCCTTGTATTGTTACCTGCTGGTTGGCAGTTTGATTCCTGCTCCCTTACGCCACTGCAGGCTCGAGGGGGACATAATTGCCCTGAGGGATGGTCGCAAGCCCAGATATATACTTAGGAAGGGCATCCGGAGGGCATCTGGCGTAAAACATGTGCCAATGTGCAATGACTTGCTGTGGTGTCCACTTCAGAGCTGAAACACTAATTCATTCATTCATTATCCTAACCACTTAGTTTGATTAAGGGTCGCAGGGAATCTGGAGCCTATCCCAGCAGTCTTTGGGAAAAAATCTATGGCTCAGAAGGAAGAGCAGTCAGCTTGTAACTAAAAAGTTGGGAGTTTGATTCCAGGATTTGAACCCTAAGTTGTGCTTATCGTGGTATGAGTGTGTGTTGCTTTGGATAAAAAAGTGTCTGCTAAATGACTGTAGAATAAAAAAAATAGAAAGGCGAGGTACACCCTGGACAGCTTGTCAGTCCATCGCAGGGTCAAGCTGAAACAACATTAAAGAAAACCTTGCAGAGATGCTTCAGTCATGAATAGCAAATAAAAGTGAAATACTCAGTAAATTTATTCTGCTAATCAGTCTCTTATGGTACTTTATACATGTATGTATCATATGTTAAGTTTTTTTTTTTTTTTTAAATCATTTTCTTATGTAAAAGGGGCTGCACAACTTTAGATTTTAACAATAAAAGAAAGTAAATAGCTAGAGCTCTATTTGAGTCTCAGTTAAAGGGGTGATTTGTTGATATCAATAAATAGGCAGAACTTGATCAGTGTACTTATAATCTGATTACTAACCAAACAAAATCACTCATTAGAACATTTTGTGGAATTTATATTAATCAAAATGTTTAAAATCCAATGAAATATTCATTTTTTTCTGTTTAAACATGTCAAAAATATGTCTAAAGCAGACCACTCACATTAAATAAATGCAAAATTTTAAATTATGACACCTCATTTAGAAAGGGCTTTCCACAGTAACCAGTTACCACTTAAACTGTAACACAGCAGTATATTTACTCATGATAATCAACAGGTGAACCACACACAGTTACGTCCATATATATTTGGAGACTGATTTAAGTTGAATTGTCTTATGTGTTGACCAAAACATATTGAAGATACAGATATAAAATCAACATGGGCTCAAAGTGCAGACTCTTTGTTTTCATTGAAAGCTTCACATCAAAACTGGAGGAAAACTTTAGGAATTACAACTTTTTAATGTGCTGCAGCCTTTTTGTCAAGGGATCAAAAGCTATTGAACCATTCATTTTAAAGCTATTTCATGGGTATTCTCTCAAACATCCATCATCAGTCAAGCAGCTAAAAGATCTGGAGTTGATTCCAGATGTGGGAATTGCATTTGAAAGCTGTTGCTGTGGACAAAGAAAATGCAGCCAGAAGAGTTCTCATTGAATGTGAAACAAGCCATCCTTTGACTGAAAAAAAAAAAAATCTAACAGAGAGATAGTATAAATCTTCATGGCGTACCGTTTGATGCTTCATGTTCAAACACAACACAGGTCACAAAAAGAAAAACACTGCTACATAAAAAAAACAAACCCTCATTGTTATTGATTTATGCACTGAAACATCAGTAATAAACTGAACTTCAGGGTCAGCTTCAGGTTAAGAAGATGCCTCATGGGGGTCCAGAGGAGAAATATAAACATGTGCGTTTAGCATGAGAAGTTTATTAGAAAACAATAATAAATTTTATGCAAAGCACGACAAAAGCAATGTGGATCCTCCCCTTTACAAACCACAACAGGTATGTTGAGTAGCTACATCTTCACAGATGCAGCAAATGAAGCTACTTAGATAATCTGAATGATGAACCTAAAGGATTCTACTTAAGTGCAAACACAGAAATGATGCAGGTAACTAAAAGATAAACTGTTTTTAACTTGTACATACAATTAGTTTATTCTTGTTTTTAATGTGACATTATTGTAACAGCAGAATAAAGCTTTGCAATTTCCCTCTGGGATGAAGTTTTTCTTTCTTTCTTTCTTTGTTTTTTTCATTTCATATTCTAGGTTATATGTATTCAGACAACTCAACGATTAAAGTGTAATGAAATATTTAGAAAATGTGGTGTTCTGCATTATGTCTGTGTTTTTGTTTCAGTAAATTTTGTTTTTTCCAAAGAAAGATTTTAATATATTCGTATATGTAGACAATGTCTTCTTTGCATAAACACTATCCTCTTTCAATTGTTCGGCTGTTGTCATCTGGGTTTTATTCTCGACTTTATTGTGGAAACACACCGCAGTCCCTGCGCCCAGTATCTGTGTTCACATCACTGAACAGCAGCTGCACTCCAGAGGGTCTGGGATCAAGCCGTTTCCATGGAGACGAGGTCATAACTTCAAAACAAAGTGAACTCCGCGGTTTGTTTTCCGCTTCCACGATGAATTCAGAGTAAGTGAAACACTTTGTATGTAAATATGGGTTTTAGCTGACATGTTTGAACGTTTCTCTAGATTATTTAATTGGTTTTATTTAAACCGTGAACTTAGCAACAGCTAGCTAGCGTTAGCCGAGTTAACGCTAACGTCATTTTGTTAGTCGTGTTGACAACAAATAGGTTGACTTTCTTTTCCCCTTGTCCTCTTGTTTTCAACTAGAAATTCTTTAGTTGTCATGAGTAACGACCTTCAACCAACGAAATCTGGCAAGTTCAACTATTCATACTAACTTTTGTTACTTGGTGTTGCTTCAGTTACTGCACCGGTCGTGTGCTGCGGAAATGGCTCTTTTCTTTCACCATTTAGTGTTTTACTTTGTGTGTGACTTCTCAGGGGTCAAAACAGGGTACTTTACACAAGATGGCCATATCTCCCAGATCCCTGGACTGTCCCCAACCATCAGCACTCTCCAAAAGGAAAAGGCCCAAGGACGAAGGGTTGCAATCTTGGAGAGTGATTCTGACTATGTCAAACTTGCAAAACAAGGAGGGCACAAAGGTAGAGCCATTCTGTTATCTTAAATGTGCTTTAGCCTGGGCCATACCTGTATCCAACATTCATTTTTTCTCTTTCTGTCATCAATAACAGGACTTTTGTGGCATGAGAACACAATTACTTTGAAACCAAACTCATACAAACCTCCAGACCTGTTCTGCACTGAATTAACAGATGCCACCGCAACAAGGTGCTTAATAAATACTTTATTTATTTATTTTTCTTTTTTTATTTTATTTATTATTATTTTTTTTTTAATAGTATTGCCATTTACTGGGAAGTATTCACAGTTTGTTTTAAAAATGCTTCAACATTCATTAGGGGGTGAGATGAGCCATAGATTTTTATTGTTTGTTCATTATTAATATTTGTTCAAGCTGCTATTTGCTGTTGGATACATATATATTTTTTAATCTTAATATTGTTTATACTTATATAAGTCTAATTAACAGCGACCACAAGTTAAACCCTGGAGCATTTCAGCCACCAAGCCCTCCCTTTGGGGGTGACAATATGTCAGCCTGGGAGAGGAATAAAGGCAGCAATGATGGAAAAGAGAAGGTAAATACATAGAAATGTAAAAGTTGTTTAGAAAATAATTTAGCTTTATAAAAGTTACTCGATTCCTTGTGTATGTTTGTTATGTGAGGTTTCTTGTGTTAATCCTACATTAAAGGATTGTTTGTGACACAAGTGTCACATGCCTACTTTGTGGATCAGCTCGTTGTTTTTCAGTGAATTAGTGCAACATGTAAAGTTGCCAATATGCAAATAGAGAAACACTTAGCAAACATAATATATTTTGACTTTGTTTAAATCCAGGACGACGGCGACGATGATTGCCAGCAGATGGAAGAGATGCATCCATCTAGTCATGTGACCAACAAATTCAGGAGGATGTAAGTGCTTGTAAACACAAGATGGTGCTGTTGTTATGTGTTGTGTTTTTTGAAAGCAGTGTCACACAACTCAAAAGATTAACAGAAACCATGTATGTTACTATGACTGAAAGTTCATGAGAAGAAGTGCAAGAAATAAATCTAATCTGTATATCTCTGTCTTGTAGCTTTTCACAAAATTTACCGTAAATTTACATGATATTATTTGCCATAACCAAAGGCTTAGGCATTATTTTCCAGTTTGTGTTACAATGTTGTGAAGCAGTCAGGTGTTCTACATATGCATTGATAATTTTTACTTAATTCTGTTCATCTACACTGAACACCACATTGTTGATGATGTGACAATAATTACTGAAATCACACACCCTTTAAATAATCTAATTCACTTTCATTCTAAATAAGGTGGGATAAACCAAACATGCCTTGCTGTGAACAAAATTGTCTCCAAAATATCATTTTAGGCTACCGTAGGGTTATGAAAATGAAAATAAATTACTGAAGTAGATTACAAAGTTACATTCTTACATCTACAACATTTCCTCTTTCACGTAGCATAATAATGCTGTGAACATACAGTAGCAGTTTTTTTGTCCATCCATCCATCCATCCATCCATCCATCCATCCATCCATCCATCCATCCACTTATTCCAATGCAGGGTTGTACGGCCTGGAAGCTATCCTAACAGCCTCTTGGCGAGAGACGAGGCAAGGTATACTCTGGACAGGTCACCAGTCCATCACAAGGCCCACAAAGAAAGATAAACAACCACTCACACTCACGCTTGGGAAGAATTTTAGAACGACCATTTTACCTTATATGCATGTATTGGGACTGTGGGAAGAGGCTAGAGTATCCACAGAGAAGTCATGTACAAACTGGGAAAACATGCTAACTTTACACAGAAAGAGCTCATTTCACTCCCCCCCACACATGCATACATTGTAGCCCATGTGTTGAACCATTGTGATGATAAAGCAGAATATCATACTGACAGGCCACACAGGCCAGATAAAAAAAATGGCACAAAGTGCAGGGGCTGATAGACAGTTCTGGGTGATGACCTGTTTGCTTTGGCTCACAGCTGATCAGTGCTTTGTGTTCTTTACCTGCAGGGAAATGTCACTGACTTGTCAAAGATAAAAACATTTTTTAAAAAACCCCTCAGT
The DNA here is from genome assembly GCF_933228915.1 of Telmatherina bonti. Classification (NCBI taxonomy): domain Eukaryota; kingdom Metazoa; phylum Chordata; class Actinopteri; order Atheriniformes; family Telmatherinidae; genus Telmatherina; species Telmatherina bonti. Next base: position 21,341,927 of record NC_136613.1, on the reverse strand, counting down.
TTCACTGAATCAGAAACGAGAGTTGAGACCATGATCATGGCGCATTTATAGTTAAGAGATGTGATAGCCAGAAATGAGAAAAATAATCACAAGTTTAATGTCGATGCAAGCAAATGTACCAAAGCAGTGGGTTGGTGTTTTTTTTGTTTGTTTGTTTTTTTGTTTGTTTTGTGTTTTTGTGTGTTTGTGTATGTGTGTGTGTGTTTTGCTATTGTTTTTGAGGGGTTTTTTTTTTTGTCAGAAATTGTGATTGTTCTCTTTTGTTATTTTTGTATGAAGAACAATACTGAAACAGCTACAGTTGCAAATACCACTACTAATAAAGAACATTTCTTAGAATCCCTGTAGTAAGAATAATAAATAAATCCTGATCGGAATTATTTTTTTAGTTATAGCAGTTGTGTTATTTTAAATGTTGGCTGAACAAATGTGCTTTTAGATAGAGTTGAACAGCTGTTGTTTATGGTTTTTCAGCTTTCAGTTTATCAGAGATGCACAGAATCTAGAAATTTCCTTCAGCATTATTGATTTAGTAAGCAACAGTAATTATACCTGCTTATTATTAGCTACTTTGATAAAAGAAATACTTGATATTCTTAGTATTGTTTGATGAACCATCTTACAGAGTTGGTCATTTTTTCTAAGTGATGCAAATAAATCACCAAAGCAAATACTGGTTGTTCATTGCATGTACTTTGTTGAAAGAGAATCTCTGTAATAAGTAGCCAGAGTTTATCTTAGGACTCCAATTTGGATCAGAGAAGGCAGGGTCCATGTTTAATGTTTAATCTAATGGAGTCCAGTAGTTCGAACAGGCATTTTGTGTTAATGTCAAAATATTACATTATATTTGTAAATACAAAATCACCAAATGAAAGGAGGTCATATTAGAAGATGAAGAATTATGTCTCCAACTCATCTGAACTTGATTTCTTTGGTGTTTTTTACAGCGTGTTTGACAAGAAACCAGCACCTGTTGACATGTCTAAACTATTGAGTTTTGGTTATGTAGAGGACTACAAACCAGCAGAATGACATGTCAAGTAAGTAGTGCAGATCAAAGTTACAGTGTTTCTGACATCCTAAACCATTTCAAATTCTTTTTTTAATCATGCTTTCAAAAGGCACTTGCGCTTGCAATAAAAGAATATGAAGGCAATCTGTTAAGCAGCGTATTGATTTTATGGCGCTCTTACATGAATAACCACCATAAAATGATGGTCACAAAATTTGCGTGTGTAAAACTTTAAGCTTTTAGTCATTAAGAACCTGTGGCGCCTCTTGACAGTATAATGTAGATATATTAGTGAATTATGTGGGAATGACTGGTTAAATAACTCTCGTTCTTCTCCATTTTCATGTCAACAGACTGGAAGACTGCCAGGTGGACACAAAAATGATGTCGTAGCTCAAACAGGAATAGTGTAATTTTTTTCTTCTGATATTAAATTCTGTTATTTTTTAAGGTGAGCAACATTAAACATTTTGCTCAGTCTCAACTGTTTTCCCAAGTGTATTCACTGAGCTGAAAGTTTGTCCCTTTGTTTATTGTTCCTGTTAGCAATGCCTCATTAACGAACAGGTTGGCGAAAGAAAACCTGTTGAGTTTTTTTAAGTTTTAGCAATTTTTTTTTAAATGACTGAATGATAATAAAGTTTAATAAAATGTAAATTACTCAAAACGTTTTATCTATCTATCTATTTTTCTTTTTTTTCCTCCATGTGTTTAATGCCAAAACATTATTTCCTGTTTCAGGTTGTTTGACGTCTGAATGAACAATATGAGGGTTAGCTGCATGACGTTGGTTAAGTGAGTGTATCCCTTTATTTTGCCAAAGTGTTTTCATGCAAGGGTCAGAGGTTATCTTCATGTTCTCTTAGTAAGTTATGTCACAGCATGTCAAGTTTTGCTTTAAAGTGGCCATTGCTGAATCTACACTGTTTAACAGTGTTTTCCAAAGTTTAATCATCACACTATAATTATCATATAGGGTTTTCTTCCTGCTGCTGGTACAGATTTTTTATTTTTAATGAGGCATGGATCTTTTAATGACTAATCTTGATAGTTTTTTTGGGGACGAGTGGATTTTTGTAAGGGCAAGGACTGGTGCTACACCTCTTTCTAGAACCAATCAGTTACAAGGTCAGCGGTCTCCACTATATCAGCACCGCAGCTGGATCAGACTCTTATTCAAAAAGCAGCAGCAACAAGTTCTTGGAGAGTTTACAGCAATTTTTGAATACATTTTAAACGATACTTGAAAGCGTCTCCTGAAGTCATGGCACCGATTCTTCTGAACTGTATGGGAAATGACCACAAGGACTACATAAAGTGAGTGTTTGGAAACCTCAAATCAGTTTGTCATTAAATGTTTCTTAATTGTTTAGTTTTTTTGCTTCCAAATTCTGTTTAGTAGTTCAGTTAGACCTCATACTTATCCCATACCTTCGATTCACTTCTGACCATTTATAACAAAATGTATTTAGACAACAGGTCCAAGTAAAAAATCCCTATTTGGACACTATGGAAGAGGACATTCTCTACCACTTCAGCTTAGGCACAAAGACTCACAACCTTCCAGAAATGTTTGGAGATATTAAGGTTTGTGAAATAAGTCGAGCAAAACTATAATTTTCTAACAGAAAAAACAGAACTCATTGTCTTCTTGTTTGTCTTTATTTACTACAGTTTGTGTGTGTTGGTGGAAGTGCAAATCGCATGAAGGCCTTTGCCCAGTTCATCCACCAGGAGCTGGAACTGCCAGGAAACCCAGAGGAAATCAGGGACATCTGTGAGGGAACCGATCGCTATTGCATGTACAAAGTAGGACCTGTGCTTTCTATAAGTGTAAGTTTTCCTTGGATAACATTAACTATCTTTTCAGACACCTAAATGTTGGTCAGTAACAAATTTAACATTTGAAAGATTTTAAAGAAACATGTAAATGTATATTTTTGCAGCACGGCATGGGAGTCCCCTCAATTTCCATCATGTTGCATGAGCTCATAAAACTGCTGCACCATGCCCAGTGCCGCGATGTGGTTTTGTTTCGCCTGGGAACATCCGGTGGAGTCGGTAAGAACAGTGTCTTTATTTTGTTGTTGTTTGTTTTAAAAGGAAACTAAATTTTACACACATTCAAGATTTTTTCCGTTGGTATCCAATATTAAAGTAATTAAAAACTCTCCCTGTCATGTCCAGGCCTGGCTCCAGGGACGGTGGTAATTACTGACAAAGCAGTGGATTACTCTTTCCGCCCCCAGTTTGAACAAGTGGTTCTGGGTAAAGTCATCACTAGAAGCACAGAGCTGGATGAGGAAGTGGCCAGTGAGCTCCTGCAGTATTCCTCTGAGCTTAAAAACTTCCCAACTGTTATTGGAAACACCATGTGCACCCATGACTTTTATGAAGGTAAACTTGACAGATTTCCTCTCAGGGTTTTTTGTTTAAATCACATTTGCAAATAACTTGTAAAGTTTCTTGCACTCATCTTGTACTTACAAATCCCGTGCTGTGTCTCTATAGGTCAGGGCCGACTTGATGGAGCTCTCTGCTCCTTCTCTCATGAAGAAAAGTTGGAGTATCTGAGGAAAGCTTATGAGGCAGGAGTAAGGAATATTGAAATGGAGTCTACTGTATTTGCTGCCATGTGCCGTGTCTGTGGCCTCAAAGGTATTGTTCTTATTAGTTAATGTCCACTATTGTTAGGTGCAGCGTATTTATAGCAATAAATGGTCATTCACATAGCTTTTGGTTATGTTTTGCCAAAGAAAGGTAATTGATTGTGTTATTTCTACTGACATCTAAATTGAAATAAGTACAAAGAACTTTATCACTTATAACCATTTTCTTTTAGCGGCTGTGGTCTGTGTTGCGTTACTGAACCGCTTTGAGGGAGACCAGATCACCTCTCCTCATGATGTTCTGGTGGAGTACCAGCAGAGACCTCAAATCCTGGTGTCTCACTTCATTAAGAAACGCTTGGGAATTCTCGGCTGAAACCTCTGCAACGCTTAAAAACTGTACATAGCTTTGACTAAAATGTGGATATGTAGATACTGTACTTAACATGTTGGTATTTCAATAAGAAACTTATTTAAGCATAGTTAGATTTTTATGATTAAATGATGAGGATAAAATATTAGTGTGTTGCTAATAAATGTATATTTAAGAATGTATTATATATTTTATCATTAAAGCATTAGTATTTATGAAAAGTAATACAAATCTTTAATTTGAAATGTTCTGTATGCTGATGTCCATGTGCATGCCAAGGCTATAGCTGATGGACAATATGGAAAACGTAGCTCTACAAATGTGGCAGGTGTACAATATAGGGTCATCAAAACATTAGAGTTTTTTTTGTTTTTTTTTTTAAATGAATGGAATTTAAAAAACAGAAAATTGCTTGTAATAGACATTTGTATAAAATGACCTCTCGCTTTAGAGCAGGGGTGGGCAACTCCGGTTTGATGTCAAGCTCTGCACCAGTCTGCTAATTAAATCTGATGTGTGTTAGGTGTGTTGCAGCAGAGAAACTCCCACTCCAAACACTTGCAGGACTGCAGTACTCGTAGACCAGAGTTGTCCACCCCCACTTTAGAGTGTTCCTAATCATTGCTTTTAATTCATCTTATGGTTAAAGATGAGGCAGAACCTTCAAACGTAAACTTCAGCATTTAATGTGTTATTGCCAAAACATTCAGTCACTTGTGATGAGTCAGATAGCCGTATAAACCTCTTTGTGTAAGCAGGTACTAAATAAAAATCTGTTGATTGTGAAGGGGTGTATTTTATTGGAGGGAATTGATTATATTTCCATAACACTGTATTGCTCACGAGGTGCTGGTAAAGTCATGAATGGAGCAGTTTGCTTTGGATGTTCAGCAGCTGCTGCTTCAAACAGTATGAAGGATTTTGACACAATGAAAACCAGAACAAGTACTGACTGGGGTCAATGATCTGACCCAAACCTTGTCAAAATTTAAGCATTGATTTTGTGTCTCGACGAGGTGGTTTAGGTGGCTTGATATCGGACAGAAGTTCTTTGGCATACTGGTTTTGGTGCAGACCAGCCTCCCGCAAAGCCTGTTCAACCCGTACCCTTGGATCTGACACGATCTGAAATGCAAACACAAACAAAAATGGGATAAATAAATGACACATTTTTGGTATTAAGTTAACCACTATTGTTTACCAAAGAAGATTCACATATTGGCAGTCTTTAGTCAATGCCGGTGTTGCATAATAACCAAACCTAACCTGTTCAGAAAAGTCAAACAGATTGACATTCTGACTCTGAGAACTTGGGAGCGTGTTGAAACGAGGGCAGATTTTTGTTTGACCGGCCACCCACCTCGCGTATTTTCCCATCTGCATGGGTCAGTCACAACCAAGACGAATCGAAACATAAATGACTGAATTTAAAGCAGGGAAAGTAATCTTGTAAGGTGAATGAATACAGAGCAGAGATAAGAAGATTGGGGCAAATGATTATACAGTAAGTTCAATTGCAACGCACAGGAGTTGAAGGTTAGATCAGGGTAGATGTTATCATGTCTCACCTGTGTGTCTGTGTATGTGTTGATACTGTAAAGAGGCCTTTGGAGCAGAAATGCACTCTCCAGGAGTCGATTCCTCCAAGCTTGGGTATCTGCCATCATCCTGTCCTGGTCTGCGTCTGCCACCACCTCAGTCTAACATGATTAAAAGGTAGTGGGAGTGGGGTTACATTGCTAGCAACATAGCTTTATGTTTTTTTCACACAGCCATAAGATGGCACTGACTCCTCTAAACAGTGAATCCAGATCTTTCCATGTGAGTAATTGCAACTGACAGGAAAAAGCCGAGTGGCTCCGAGTGTTAAGACCTGCTAATGATTCACCTGCTTTCTGAGAGCTTCCAGACGATTCTGTCTCTCTTGTTCTTCTCTCTTCCACTCAAGCTCTCGCACCACTCTCTCTTCCCTTCGCTGCTGCAACATATCTGCCCGAAACTGCACCCTAAAGGGAGCAGACGGAGTATGTGGACATCACACCTGCACACGCTTCTCTTCCCTTGCCATGGCCACAGGCAACATAACCCATCACTCCTCACACAGCATGCCTTCAGGCTGATGCAGCGTTTAATGGACCTGCCAGAGAACAGCTCCTTTCCCATCATCTCGTTTTATCTCTTCCTCAGCACCTGATCTCAGTCCCGCCCGAGTTCAGTATCATAGCCCAAGTCGATGCCATTAGAAGTGATTCATGTGAGTCTCTCAGCATATCCGCAAAGAAAAACAACAAAAATAATGCCAGATGGAGTTCTACACTTGTAGAGTAACAACAGTGGGTTAAATAGTTGCTTTCCCTGACCTGATCATTTTAAATGGCTATTGATAAATACTTTCTTAATAAAAAGGAAAAGAAGAAATAGCCCTGTGATGGACTGGCGACCGGTCCAGGGTGTAACCTGCCTTTAGCCTTTAGGGTTCCAGCTTCAACGCGACCCTTTACTGGTCTAAAAGAAAGTACGGAGCATGAATGAATGAAAAGAAAACACACATTCAAATTTGGATCTTCAAGGTGTGACATGATACAGCTCGTCAGTCATTTAGAGTATAAGTGCTCCTAATGATTGTCAACTTTGTTTTCGGTCGTAGGCCGTTATCTGTTACTCTACAGGTGGAGCAGCTGGCTGTCTGGCTTTTCTGTGTTGATTTCACAACTGATGCGGTTGCTTCCCATCTGGTGTACCTTTCCACCCTCTTTCTTCTATTCACTCTCCTTTTCTATTCCGTTCACACTCTGCTTTCTTTTCAGAACTTTGTGTTGCTCTAAAAAAAAAAAACAAAAAAAAAAACTTCTAAATTGTTGCTATAATGACGATTTCTCTAAAACAGGGTGGGAAAATAGATCAGCTGTGTCCAAAGCTGGATCAGGGGCACCAGAGGAAAGCACCCCACCAAGTTTTGTCAGCTGTTCTACAAAATCAACTCATTCAGGGGAATTGCTCAAGGTTGAAAGAAAAGACTCAAATAAGCGAGAATACTTTCAAGTTTGTCTGATAGTGGTCTCAGAGGGCGACCTGGTGTCTCGTTCCACTTCTCAGTAGGTGAAACAAAGCCAAATAACAGAGGAACATTGATAATTCACAGTAGATTACCAGAGAAAAGAAGCAAAAGGGTGTACATAAAGAGATAAACGATAAAGAGACAGAATGTTAGTGCAACGTATTAACCTCACATTGATGATCAGTGTTTTGTCCACAATGTAGTTGGACACTAAACAGACTCCACAGACACTAAGAGGGATGCAACAGTTGTTTATGTACACTTCTATTAAGGCTTTGCTGAGAATTTTAAACAGGTTAAGGTCTGGACTTTGAGTTATTGCAACACCATATTTCATTCCTTTTTCAGTCATTCTGTGGCACATTTACAACCCCAAATCCAATACAGTTTGGACTTTGCGTAAAATGTGAAATAAAAGCAGAACACAATGATTTGAAAATCCTTTTAACCTCTGTAATCTAATGTTCACATTTTTTAAAATAAATATTTACTTATTCTGAATTTGATGTCTGCAGATATTTCCCCCGATTACACACGACATAAAATGTTCACTGAACCATCTCTGCCCAGAAATAGTTTCTTCAGCTGTGTTTCCGCTTTAGAAAAGAAGCAGCTTTCGCTCTAAAAGAAAAAAAGCTCTTTCATACAAAACATATAATACTTCAACTTTGACTTTAACATAAGTTTTTTTTTACAATCTCTATTGGCATGGCGTGACCTAATGTTGGGCAGAAATGAGTAAATATCTACTGGGAAGACTGACATCTATCTTGCATGTTTTCCATTTGTGAATAATCTTTCTCACTGCAGAATGAACTCCAAGGTCTTTGGAAATGGCCTAATAATTCTTCCCATATTGATGGACTACAGAAACTACTAAACTCGTCTTGGTAAATAATGACACAGTGTAATAGCTCATATTTTTATTCATCTGAATTTACCTAGACCCAAAACAATGATTAAAATCTGTCCTGATGTGATAAACCCCAGACGTGACTGAGGGTGTAACTTTTTCTCTTAACACAAGCTGCAGCAATGAAAACTCAAGGCCCAGCGGTCCAATACTCACCTCTGACTATCTCGCCTCGCCTGTTCTTCCATGACACTCCTCAGTTTAGCAAGCCTCTCCTGATCCCTCTGCTCCAGCTCCTCTCTCCTCTTCTGCTGTTTTAAATAAAACTGTTTCACCTGGGGAAATTAAAAACAGAATCAACAACAACTAAAAGTTAACAAGAAGAGCAGCCATCCGCTGCCTAAGCTGACTCTCAGTATCATCATGTCCTATTGATTCATTTGGAGCAGCAATCAGATAAGTGTAAATAGAGAGAATAAGATGATACTTCAATGTCTGCCAGACAATTGGGCTAAATTTTATGGAATCCATTGAAGCTTAAATGTCCTCATTAATCAGAGAGCATCTCAGGTTGCCAGTATGCCTGGCAGAACCCTGAGGAGAGAGTTAATTAAACAGTAAGAAACAGCCGCACTTTCTGGCATTATCGCACCTGTGTGTTCAATAACTTAAATGAATAATCAAAATCCCAAAGTAACAGTAACAGCACGTGCTTTCAATTTGATGGCATCCGATACTTTCTTGAATGTGAATTACTGTTTGTGTGCTGACATATATTTGTTTTAGTGGCATGGATCTGCACCACAACTGATGAATCTCTTTCAGTAAATACGATTTGTCATCTAGAAAGAATATCTGATGCAATGTTCTGTTGATGGAGATTTCCTTTACTAATAAGTTCACAAAATGTTTGTTGAGCTACCTTCTCTCACATTGCAGAATGATTCATTAATGTGCTACAGTGCAGCAGGAAGTAACAAACATATTCAGTGCATGCAAGTGCACACGCAGCGCTTACTTTTGCTTTCTGTTGTGCCCTGATGGTGGCCTCCTTCTCCTGCTCCCTCTTCATTTTTGCTTCTTCTTCATCCCGTTGTCTCTTTTCTATAACAGCCTCCAGCTTCGCCACCTCCTCCTGCTGTGTCCGCCACAGCTGCAGCTACAAACAAACATGCCAGTGCACACAAGGTGTAAACAAAAAGCAGAAAACTGTCAATCAGCAGCTGCTTTGAAGGAAAATTACAAGCCGACATTCAGCTGCCAAAGTGGCGTCAGGAATTCCAGAGGAGGTGGCAGAACTGATTTTCATACTGGATGTCAGAGCACCTCAGGAAATGTCAAGGCACTGAATCACAGACAGAACTGCATTTGAGCCTTTCAGTGAGCGATGTCTTCATTTAACTACTTCAGATCAGAGTAAAATAAAAAAAAAGTCCATTTCAGGAAGAATTCATTCCATTTTTTTTTTTCTTTTTTTTTTGGTGGCAAACTAAATGCTTATCTCCAAAATATCTGCTTGAGAATCAAACTTGGTTAATAAGAGCACACACGCACACACACACACACACACACACACACACACACACACACACACACACACACACACACACACACACACACACAGCTTGACATTTGTTGTAAAGGGAGTGACAAGGCGGTTAAGCAGCAGCCTCTCTGTGACATGTCGGGTATGAAAGTGTTACATTCCAACCAGGCAGACAGATTCACAGATCTATCAGAGGATAGCTTAGAAATTCCCAAAGGAGCCAACTGCAAATTAACATGGTCACACACACACACACACACATTAGCACCAGCAGTTATCATCAAGTCAATCGCACATGCCGTCTTACTGAAAAGAAGCAGCAGCTGTGTGTTTGAGAGGTGACTTCAGACAATCCAGGCTCTAATCTGCTTCTGCTTAACACTGCTGAAGCTGGAGATGCATTGGGAGCCCTTTTGACAAATTCCAATATTTTATTCCACACAGTGCAGACCTGTGAGAATCAGTGAATGTGTAGTTGTGGTGACAGCGTGCTGAACTCATGTTTTTTCACTTTTCATTCAGGGTTTTTTTTAAAAATGTAATATGTTATTGATTGCTGAAGTTGATACTGCTTTGTGTTGTGCATAACTGGTGATTGTAAAAGGGCACAGTATTGATTCCAGTTATTACTGGAAGTCATTGAAGCAAAACATCCAATTGCAACCAATAACAGTCCACACCTAAGTTTAAGTATTAAAAAGGCTTAGTGGGCATCATTTTTTTCCAATATGACTTTATTACTGGTCTTCAAAAAAGTAAACAATGTGAGATAAATTCTGGAGCATTAGGCTGAAGGTTACAATTTCCCATTTCAGCTTTGAGCTGAGCATTTAGAAGATTCCTGATAACATCAAATGGTACAAATGAGACAATGTATTGATTGTTCATTTTAAAGTGACGTGACTTATTTCCTCAAAATTTGGGAAGGAATGACTAAATCGGTTTTAACATCAAATCTGTGATACAACTAGATGTAACTCGGGCTTCCCAGGCTGTGTCCTTCAGATGTAAAGACAGGGAGAGACTGATCACTCTGTAACAAACTGTGAAGATAAATAGTTTTTGTTTTTTAAAAAAAATCTGAAAATTTCCTAATCTGTAATACATAATTGAATTAAAACAATGTTCCACAGAAAACCTTTTTCATTCAACTTGTAGCAAAAATTAAATGTCCATAATCTCTGACCCTTAATGCTGCATTGCTCTGACAAACAGATCATTCTTTAGCAGAAGTCACTGATTGTGCTCTATGAGCACAAGCTTGTATGTGGTGAAGTGGAAAACTGTCCAAAAGGGTTGTCAAATAGGATCTCAAAATATATTTGAAAAGTTAAAGACTGTGTTCTCTGGGAAAGGAGGGGATGTGGCATTCAGTTTGTTATCAATGCACTGATCAAAAACCACCTTCTGATGTGGTATGAAGCTTTGTTACTGCATACTTCATCCGTAACGTTGTCACTGAAGCTGAACAATACATAAAAGGTTTGGAGCAAGACATAATATATTCTAGAAATGCTTATGTTTTTTTTTGTGGTCATTTTAGCAAAACTCTTTGTTTTTCTAAAAAAAAATAAATAAAAAAAAAGTCAAAAGACAGAGTCCAAATACTGAAGTGACCTGTGTGCAGTCCAGATTTACTGATGAGATGAAACATGATGGTAAGTATGCACCATCTAAACTAAATTTGACAGTCACTGCTGGCAATACTTAAAAAACAATGAAGTGCAATAAATGAACATTTAAAAAACATGACCAAATAAAATAATTAATCAAAGTTGTTCATTGATTTAAGTGATAGATGATTTGTAGAAACAAAGGCTGTATGCATGCAGAAGAGACCATAAAATCAAATTACTGAAGTTTGTTTTTACTCTAAATCCAGAGTAAAAAAGCAGGCAAAATGAACTCATTTAGTTACCTCTGTCTTACAGAGTATATCTGTCCATGAGAATTTATACTATGTGATGAGTGTTTTAGGGAAATATTTTTGAGGCATTCAAATATTTTATGTTTGCTTATTAGATGATATGCAGCATAAATCTGATTTAACAAACAAAGTTCATTTGCAGCACAAGTTCCAATAAGATCATAGAACAATCTCTGATTTGACACTGAAACATTCAAGATGCACTACATGTGAATGCACTTGTATGACTTATTGTTTAAAAGATGATGAAGAGGCATCTTAGAGAATACAAAGAGAATAAAATGGTCATTATGTACAGAATACAGTTATTTGTCACTGGAAACTCATTTTCTGTGAATCTAAATGGAAATGGGACTCCATCCTTTTTCATGGCAGCACAAAAAAAGACTGCAGAGATGTCAGAATAACAAAAGATTGATAGTGTTTTTATCTGTGCACTGCAGCTTGCTCCAAGCCTTTTGTTAGCATAACTGTACAGTTAAACATTTTCTGTCATGGAGTGTCACCATAACCGTCTCACTGTGGGTCATTTAATGATAAGTTTTGGGTGCATACCAGAAGAGTGAAGCAGATTACGTATAAACTAATGCAGAACTACAATACACCACTGCTGTGGGCCACAGCAGCAAACAACAGTAGTATAGCACTATTTCTCCATATGTTGGGCCGCTCTGCAGAGCATCATTACTGACACAACACACTAGTAATTTTTTGAAAGTGACTAAAACTAATGTACATTGTAAGATGAGGAAACCCATACAATAATTGCCGCAATTCAACAACTGGCCCAGTTTTTGGCACTGAATTTTATGTGGTCTGTAACAGGTACAATATGCTGCAGAGAAAAAAGATTATACACATATGAGCAATTAACTCCTCAGAGAGTTGACAGCTGAAACACTGTGTTGCCCACGCGCTGTCTCAAACTACTGAGACTCTCCCACCAGAGGGACTTGATAGTCACTGACGGGGGATCTGCTTACATATTGCCTAGAGAATATCCTGATTACTGTGGAAAAGGCACACAGATAATCCATCCATAAATTAATCTCTAACAATGTTGTTTATTTTACAAGCCCTGGAGACTCATGCGCTTTTGCAATAAAATCGCCCGTCTCGTGAAAATCATTTTCCTTTTGACTGTTGTGTCGCTTGTCCCACTGACCCGCTCATCCTTTTCCCACCTGAACATGTTGCAACAATCTGTCATCCCCCCAGGCTTGATTCGCTCATGTGGAAAACACAATCACTCATCAAAGAGGCCTGGGGGCGAGATATAAGCGGGAGGTAGAATGAAAGCAAAGACAGAATAAAAGGCTCAAATGAACAGTAATGCCAAGAACAATACCAGCTAATTACAGCAAGCAGAAGAGCGCAAAACAAATGTCTGATGAGCTGAAAAGCGGAGTCTGTCTTGCAGTGATAAAGGAAAATAATATGAGCAATGTCACATGCTTTAAATTTGAACTTATCTTAATAATTTATTTAATTTTACTTGTCTCAGTGCCTGTCTATAAGGTCTTTTATGTATATCCCAGCTGTTGTGTGAGCTGAGACGTCACCTGCGTTCACACACAAATCAAGGAGATCATCTTTGGTGCTCGTATGAATTTTATGTGACAAAGTAGTCTGATGTTAATTTCCTTAGATTTCCTCACACTACAAATTCACCCAGAGGAGTGTCTGGTTAGGGTGCACAGGTGGGTGGGAAGGCAGCACACAACCTTGCTCCATAAAATGAGGTCAGAGCCAGAGCAGCACCGAACAAAACTCATGTTTTAAATGCTCTCATCTGAACCGATATGGGAGCAGAAATGAAGGATATTTGAGCAATAGCAGCTAAAGAATGTAGCAGGTCAGTAACAAAGGAGCTCAGTAAGGCGTTGTACACCTGTCTGTATGCCAGCTGAGTATATTAGACAGAGTACAAGTGCAATACTTGGCAGCAATACTGCACCCAAACTCTGCTAAGCCTTGCTGTAATACATGCTCTGTTTCATGATAGCATTGACTCAGAGGAGAGCTGTGAGGATTTCTTGGATTGGCTGAAGCAGCTGCAAAAACCAAATTGGTATAAGACTCAGATGAAACAGATGGAGAATCAATCTCGTCGTTCTGTTGCGCTGCTGTGCTGAAATGATAACGGCGGAGGAGAGAACAGCTAGATGCAAACGGGCATCCATCTGAGCTTCCACATAACCTCAAATCTGTAAAATACGCCATATTAACAAAGACATGCATGAGGAAATCTCACATGCACAAAATCATCGTTCGGATTTGTTTTCTTATTGTCTTAGAGAGCCATGTGAAAGAAAACTAAAAAATGTGTTATAAATATCATATATATATTTAATACCAGATGTTTCACTGTAGGTTTACCTAGACCACCCTACTGTTGTGAAGAATATATAAAATGACACCAACAACAAGCAAAAAAATCTCCATACAGCTTTATAATCCTGAATATAATGCAGCTATTTTTGAAAGTACTGCAATCATTGCCCTTGACATGAAGCCAATGCAATAAGGTCCACCAGCAAAAATAAATACTTCATAAAATAAATGTGATCAATGGATGTTAAGAATGAGAGCAAACTCCAATTTTCTCAACAAACTTTCAACTTTGTACCTGCAAATCAACAATGCAAGAACAACTGCTATGCGGTTATTTAACCAAATGAGTCTCAGTGACATTGGTTCACCGCAGCAAACATCAGTGTCTTATCTTTGACGTTTGCTTCTGCAAAAAAGACCCCTCTCAAGAAAGGCAAATTCAATTTGTAAAGCCTAATATCAACAGCACATGGATTTGTTATGTCAGTGTGAACAAGCACCCCTCAGAGACAGCAACATCATGTTTGAAAGACCATCCTTATTAGCTTGTTTACATTCGCAGCCCCTCCCAAGTGGCAGCTAAAGCAAAGATGCTGTCAGGCAGTCAGCCATAATATACAGCCTCATCAGCCAGTAGACTGTACACAAGTAAGCAGTCAGACAGCTCTGTCTGTCTGGTCCCTTACACATCACACTTGACACACATTCCATCTCCACTTGATCGTTCAAAAGGGATGTAGGAAGCAAAGATAATGGGACATATGCTGTACACTGGGAACAACCTAAGTTATGTCCACACTAACAGACATGTGCCTTGAAATCAATAACAGTAAATCTGCTTTTGCGACAATATGTGACAACTCTCAGTGTGAAGGTTTAGGAGGAACTAACTTTCTCTCTGAGTTGAAGGCAGATGTCCTGCTGGTGCTGGCGGTCTCTGTGGAGCTCCAGCTCCTCCTGGTGGGCATGGTTTGCTTCCTGTAGTGTGACCAGGGTTCTGGCAAACAGCTCATTCAAGTCCCGCTGAAACTGCTGGGTCACTACTCTCAGCTGTGTCTGGGTGAATCGCTGCCAGTCCCACAAACGTTCATGTTCCACCTGGAAAAAGGAGGATGGACAGACCACCGCTTGCATGAGCACAGTCCAGACCAAACTGAACTTCAAAAATTTATCAGCTGTGTGCACTGGATGAAACACCTCACCTAAAGCAAAGATCAGAAGATGAAATGACAAACACAATGTGAGTAACACATCCACAAAAACTCCCCTTTCTTATGCACCAAAGATGTTTTCACAAACAAATCTGCATGATACACTGTCTGTATTAATGGCAGAACCGTAGGGACACCTCTGTGCCAGATCTACCTCTGCTGATGTATAAAATGGTCCTTCTCTCATGGCTGTGAAATATCCTAAAGGAAAACAGTTCCTTTCTGTGTGAAGGCTGCTTATAGCTATTCATCATTGTGTCAGCGCTCTCAGAGGCTGCACCACTTGGTTGCCTCATTGGAACAGAGGGAATGATATTCATCTATGGGCTACAAGCGGCTAACTGACAGTGTGAAGGCATTAGACGGCTGACTGGTTTTATTGAAAATGAGTAAGCTGACAGACATGCACCAGGATCAGTCACACAAATCCTGTTTATTAATGCACAACTTTAGGATTTAAAGAAGATCCATCCTTTATTCTTCATTTCTTCTTGTCCTCTCCTTCACCATCCTTGTGTGTTTTAGAGGTGAGTAAGCGTGAACGCTGTAGATGTGTGCACGCATGTTCACGTGTGTGCACACATCATACGATGGCTGTTTGTATACATGCATTTACTTTAGTTGTTACACACGAGAGTGTAGACTCATCCACTGACTCTGTCTGCAGTGCACACCTAAAGTGTCACAACGCTTAGCTACTCCAAATTCCTTCTGCGAAGTGCTTCCTTCATGAGCACTTAGCATTGAGGAAAATAAAAATGGAAGGACAGAGTCAAAAACTGTAAGGGTCATGAATTATTCCTTCCATTGCCATGGAGCTTTATGAGGTCATTACCATGAAATCCTGCCTGTGATCTGGCAATCAACCTGTTAGGATATCAGACAATAAAGTGCCCCTTCCAGCAGAGGGAGTTCTCCACTTAAAGCAAGCTAGAGTGCCATCTCCATCCAGAAAAACATTAGAGACCGGTTCAACTTTAGGTCAGCAGAAGGAGGAAAACATTGTTTTTAAAAGTTCACAATCTGCTAGTTCCAAAAATGGCACTTTGCTGAGACTGTGATGTGCACTTGGATTGCAAGCGCAGGCGGTGGGCAGACACACTGTGGTGAGAAATAATTTGTTTTAAATATTCTGGGGATAAGACAAACAACGAAAGTCATCATCCCTGACAAATACCTGCAACTGTGTCACCCTATTCAAATAAATAAATAATCAAATAAAACCTGCAAGAAAACTGAGGCGGATTAATCATCAAGGCAAGAGAAACTGAGTGAGTCGTCCTGGAATGATTGCACACAAACCAAGTCAAATGGCAGGTGAGCAATGTGCTAGAACTCATACAGTAAATGCCTTTTAATACTCTGCAATACATAAATAAAACATTTAAAGGTTTCTACTCAGATGCTGACTCCAATGAAACAGAATTAAACTGTATTCTCATTGATCAATGAAATATCTGCACAAGTCCTACTGCTGACTGTCACAAGTATTTTTCTTACTTTATTTATGATGGGGGAGGGGTGGGGGGGTATCAGGCGTTTTCATTTGATAGATGATAGATAGATAAAGATATAGAAACAAAACAAAACAAAAAGCCATTAAATAAAGATTTTCTTTTCCTTAAACACTAATAGCAGAGCAGCATTTAATCAGGTGGGTTTCAGCAAACACATCTACACCTCACAGTAATTAGCAAGGCAGTTAAAATGTGACTAATGGTTGCATTAGGTCGAGTCAGAACTACATCAGCCCCGATTCTTAGAAAGTGAAGAGTGTGGAGAAAGACATCTCTTCTCCTCACAACTCCCCCGAGGCTGAACGATCACGGCTCTAAATGCAGCACCCAGCTGGAACTGATATGACGACAGGTCTCTGAATGCGGGCTAGGGAGGAGATGGGGCCTGGCGGTTGTCATGGCAATGCTAGGCGGTGGCGAGAGCGAATTGTCCATAGTGGGTGACACGGCACATCCTGCAGCATGCTGAGCGGATCATTGTCCAGGCTTATCTGCCTGCTCGTTCAGGGTACTGAGCTTCATTGATCAGGGAGTCGGGGAATCACACCGCAGGGCTGCCTCTGACACGGGGAACAGGGGATGTATTTATTTATTTTCAGATGGGTGGGTGTGAAAGGTTGTGCATCAATAAATAAAATGTGCTAGCAAGAAAACATAAACTTTTCTGTTTTAATGTGAAGAACAATCGTTAAAAAAAAGCCCAAAATGGTTGTCGTAGTTACATTTGCAAAAGGGTCCACTTACTGAGATACATTTTGCTCTTGAGCAAAGCATAAACTGTTATACAGTGGTCTGCAGATCAAACTCTGATTTGCAATGTGCAACTTAAAAAGAGATCTCAGTTTTAGGGTTAACCTTACTGAGAAAAATGAAATGGTGTTCCAACTAAGAACTGTTTAACTCATGAACAGCTTGTTCATAATTTTTTCTGTTAATCAGTAAGTCATTAAATATATCAGAAAAGGGACATGTGTCTCTGACAACAAGTTCAAAATCCAAAAATGTTTAATTTATTATGACATTTCTAAGCAGAAAATTTACAGTAGAAAATCTCTAGATTAAAAATAATAAACATCTAAATTTGGATCTCCTTTCTTTAAAACCCAGATTTATTACATAATAAGATCTACATTCTTTATAGTCTATTTGACCACTTTTTTCCCAGTGTAATAATAGCCAATTCTTTTTCATTCTGTATGCTCCGGTGTATTGGTGTGTATGTGCAATGTTATCAGTCAAGATGTACCCATTTGTGTGTATCTCTGCCTGCATTCTCTAATGACTGCATCACTCCTATTTGATAGAGCTGTTTGCTCCATTTAATAAGCAGCTAAATTGATTAACCTTTGCTTTTGCCAAAGTACTGACCAGCTCTAGTCTTGTCCTGTCAGGAAACAGTCTCAACAGCATGTCCCTACTGAGTTCTCTGTGGTCAGGAATATCATGCGTGTACAGAGACACTGTGAACTGGAAGAGTTGATGGTCATCTGGACTCCAGTCACAGAACCTAAAATAAAAACAGCACAAAAAATATTGTGATTAGAAAGAAAAATATAATTATGGATAATGAAACACTAAACATTTTGTTTCTCTTCCGTAATTTTACCAAGTTGCCTTTTTAACAATGAAGGTGAGGAAACAGCTTTATTTAATCAACCTCATGTTGAGAAATATTTCTATTAATCAACAGCTTGCTCAAGAGTGAGTTGACTGTGCCTGTATGGATCTAAGTAATCTAATTCTGTCCAGCTAAACCGGAGTTTTGCTTTAACATGAGATCATAAAACAGGCGTCTAAAAATCATTATAACATCTGATTCACCTGAGTCAAATGATGATTGATTGGAGGAAAAAACTAAATATCTCCTGTTTGATCAATGAGGGAACATGTGGAATAATAAAAGAAAGCCACCAGATTCAGGTTTACCTATCAGTTTTTTGCAGCTGCTCCTGTAGACTCTGCAGTCTGCTCTGGTACCTCTCTGACAAGGATCGGAAAGCCTGGATCAGAGAGTCTTTCAACTCTGGATAGGGACAGTCCGCATCCAAAACCTCCATTGGAATATTTTCTGAGTTCATCAAAGTATCTGAAGCACTAGTAAAATATTTCTAGAAAGGACAATAAGGACCATTTCTGAGGCAGTCTGATCAGCAGTACAGCATGGAGGTGTTCAGTTAAATGTGAAAGGAAGGGCACCCGAGTACTTAATACTATTGAGTTTAGACGGCAGAAAAGGTCAAATTGAACCCTGCAGCAAACAGACTTTAAAAAACTGGATGCACACATACGGATTAGGATCAAACCAACATATCTGGTCACACTAACTTAATAGAATTTAGCAGAAACAATAAAATCAACTTTTACAGTGCAATAATATGGTGAAGAGATTATGTCCAAGGAATCCACTAAATAGTCTGGATGCAAATATCCTGCAGTTATGAAAGTGAAACCTGTAAAAACAAAGTTGCCTCAAGCTCCAACATTATTTACTCTTAATTATCAAAGAAAATTTGCTTTTGACAAATGCATTTCTTTTCACTTCATAAATGAATTAAATATGTCCTTATAGTAACCTGCAGGTGCCCAGACCATTGCATTAATGTGAATATGTGATACAGTGACATTTTTTATTTACTCTGTAAGCACAATGTGACAATGACTTCTCCAGTCCAAGGATAAAGATAAATATAAACATACAGTTTGTAAGAAATTGAATGGCATGAAATCTAATAACTGAACTGCAAAGCATACCTCCAAACCAAGGCCCATGATGTCTTTTTCAGTGTGTAGGTACTCTGCATGAAGCTTTGTAATTATGTCCTCTTGCTGGTCTTTAACAAAGTTGATCTAGTTAGAAAACCAAGAAAAGACTTAAATCCTGTCTTTATATAGCTTGATTTTATATGCAGTCTCGCTGACATAGTAGTAGTAGTTTCACTGGTATCAAAATATTTAAAAAATAATGATGAAATGAATATATCTGTAACCATGCTCTTTAAACCATCCAGATTTGCAAACACGGGTGATTCAGTGACAGACCAGTAATCAGTAACTACATGTTTTGCAAGATGACATAAACAAGCAGGACTTACACATCCAGTTAGGATTCCTTAACTATCTTCCATTACAGTGTAATCACATTACCATCAACAACGTGTTTATAAGCACAGAGCACTTTAGATCAGACCGAAGTCCGACATCCACAGCAATGACCACAAAAAACTCTCCCAAATACCTACGAGGAGAACTGTGGGATGACAGCTGTAGAGATTTTGACACTCGAGACTGCAAGCCCTGATCGCATCAAAACTTTACAGCACCTTTAATACCATACAACCTTCTCTGCAGAGTGAGAATCTGTTCGGGATGGGTGCCAGCACTTCTACTTTATCCTTGGTTGCTGACTATAGATAGGGTTCAGTATGAGTGGCTGGGAAGCTCCTTGTCTGGTGATCAGCACCACAGAAGGACTGTCCTGCCTCCATTTCCTGTGACTCTGCATCCTCAGGTTTCCTGTCAAACTCTGTGATTTGCCACCTGCAGATGTTCTCCGACACCTCTATTGTGGTGGGATTTATCAGAGACGTAAAGGGAGCCAGAGGACAACTTTATTAACTGTTGCAGACCAGTTTTTTGTTGTATACTCCTTGTTATTTGTTTTCATTGCTAATATCTGTTATGATAATTAGAATATACAGATTGTTCTTGTTTTAAATTTTCTCTAAGATATATTTTATATATACTTCTGCACATGTAAGGTTTATAAGCAGCAAAGAAAATGCATAGAGCAGGAATGGAAAAGCGGATAATTACAAGGTTTATTATCAGAAGGTGAGATTGTAAGAGAAATTTAGAGTTCTCACCATTTCAGCTTAGAGGTAATTATTCAAATCATATATAATAACCAGAAACACTTAGTAAGTTTCACTTTCTGCGGCTAATGACTCCTTTTATAGGAGTCAATTTTGTGTCCTTTTTATGCATATCAGTTTTCATTTGAAGCAACCAGATATGGAAACATAATTACATAGCAACCACTTCTCTAAGGAAAAGGAATTAAATCATAAGAGAAATAAGAAGAAGATGTGAAAAGACTAACGATCAAGGGTCATAGCAGCCTTGTTTGTGTGTGGGTAATCAGATGGGATATGGGTCAAGAAGGTTCATTCCAAATATGTCTTTAAAGACCCTGGCTAACTCTCTAATCCCCCCATTCATCTGTAGAGCCGGCAAAAAGCCTCTGAGAGCAGAGCTGTTAACGTAAAGACTGCAGATTGCCAACAAACAAGAGTTTAATGAAAAATTATCAATTTTGTGCACATGTTGAGTTGCTGTGTGAAAAAGGTATTGATATTTCCATTAGATGACAGACTATATAGTATATACAATCATAAAGTACACAGTGTATAGTTTTCAGTGTACTGACCAGATACAGTACTGAGAACCAAAAAGTTGCCAAATGCAAATTAGTATCCTCAAAAGTAGATTTTTCTGACAAGTGCAGTAAAATTTATGCGCATCAAATTTTCTCTAATGCACTGTAAAAATTCTGCCAGGTAGCTTTTGGCAAATTAAGTACTGTTATAGCTGATCTTGAGTCAGTTCCTAAGGCTACAACTGTGGACAGGTAGTCATATCTTTACTTTATGTCACACAAATACCTGTTGTATAACTTGTTCCCAGTTTGATGGATGTTCACTGAGCTGCTGATGTTGCATTTCATCTAGTCTGAAGCACAGATCATCCTTGAGCTGATAAACAGGGTCCACAGTGGCTTTCCTAAATGATTCCCTCTCACCCTCAAGGAATAGTACTAGACCCCACAACACAATAATACAACACTTATAAACAGAATAGACTGGGCGGTAGGACACATTATTATCACACCACTGATACAAATTACTGTTTTCTTGAAGCGAGAAGATGGCAGTGTCTGTTAAACTGTTTGGCTTGATCTGCTCCAAAAAATGATGGATGTCATCCTCACTCTCCTCCCTGTTCCAAAAGACAAAGAGAAAGATGAAAAGACAAAAGGTTAATGGTACTAGTTAAAAACAAACAAACTTTGTGAGAGAGATGGGAACCTCCATACATATATTACACTTTTTTTTCCTAAAGTTTTTAAACAAGCTGCATGGAGGCAGGATTTAATTTGCTGATGGGCATTACAAAACCAGAGTATTATTGTTTATTTCTTCTTCACTGAGCAAAGAGCTGTCAAGATTGTGGAAAGGACAGAAACTAACCAGGTACTCACCTCCTACTGTATACCCCAACCACACAACTAATGCAATGAGTAGCTTCTCATTTCTTATATGGAAAGACACATTCTGTGATCATACAAGATGTTAGTCTGTTTAAGAAGAGTCAAATCGCTGGCACGCATCAAGCAAAAATTAAGACCAAGGAGATTGCAGAAACTAAAATTGGGTTAAGAACTGTCCAACGCATTATTAAAAACTGGAAGGATAATGGGGAACCATCGTCTTCCAGGAAGAAATGTAATGGAAAAAAATCTTGATTGATTGTGATCAGTGATCACATGATCACTTGGTGACATCAAATGGAAGAAAAACAACAGAACTCTGAGATATATTTAGCGAAAGTATGGACATGAAAAATAAATGCAGCACAAGATGTGACACTGCAGAGGTGTATTGAAACAATGCCACAGCAGATGCATGCTGTAACCAAAAGTGAAGATAGTGAAAAAATGTACAATATAAGACTGTGTGACCTTTTTATTTCTTGTCCAGGCAATGTATTTTCCCATTTTTCGATGTAACGACACAACTTTTGAATCCTGAAGTAAACTAACAAGATATATGTGTGGGGGGTTGCAAGCTGTAGCACAAATTTGTGACCAGCCTCATTACTGAAACTTGTGCTTGTGTACATCATTAACCTTGGGTGGCTTAGACACAGTCATTACACAGTCAAACAAGCTGCACCCCAGAGCTAGTGCTGCCCTTCTCAATTCACAAGCCATGACACTGCTGGGCCCAAAACCCACTCTACTGCCTCATCACATAGAGGAACAGACTTCATTCCTGTGTCCTCACAAAGGTATAACCCACCACTTTCCCTGCTTTGTAGTCAATGTCACTTGCAACAGAAAATCTGCTTAAATTTCTCTTTTGACACATTTTTCCTCTCAAGCCTAATTTTGTCCTCCCTCTTTACAATTTTTTTTTTATCCAGGTTCCTTTCCGGGGACAATAGGAGCTTAAGTAGAGCAGTTGCATGTGTGTAGTTGATTCAGAAAACTGCAGCAGATAACAACAGGCAGTAATAGCGGGCTCTTACTCAGCCTTTTGCAGCCTGGGGCACTTTCTGCTCCACACCTGTCTGTGCTGCCGTAATAAGGACCTCTCCTTGGTTGCCTTGGATGCACAGCAAGTCATCTTAACCTATAAGACAAGGTTTATTGCACAGCAGGACAAAAGAATTCTCCTATAAGTACAATAAACATTGGAAAAGAAAAGAAAAACTTCATTGCTTCAGTGCATCAATTAAATTTGCAAGGGACATGCAACAGATGGCTTTCTTAAATTAATGAAGTTTTCTTCTTCACTTTTCTGCACATTAACAATGTTTTTTTGCAATCCTTTAGTCTAGTCTTGATCAGTAATCCAACTGAAACAACCACCAGAGGGGAATTGAAATCATCAAGTAGACATGTATTGCTTGCATGATGCCTGCCTATTTGCATATCTGACACAAGATTAAACAAAAAAAGACCCGTTAAGTTACTGCAACACCTCAACTGGAATGAATAAACTGACCAATCAGAGATGAGTTGGTACTTCAAAGAGAGAAAGCTGCTTAGGGGATAGTTTCATAAAGGACGATGGCATTGGGTGTTGCAGCAATATACAAAAAGCATGATCTATAGGCTGTGAAAGCAATAAAAACTTCTTGTGTAGACACCCCACTTCCCTCTTTAATCACAGAAGACACCCACTTAAACTTTCTTAAATTCAAACATTTTTTATCTGTATTGCTTGTGTATCCTAAAAGTTACTGGTATTTTTTTAAACCTTGGTTGCACTCTGTGGGTTTACACGCTGTAATCTCATACTCTCAACAATTACAATCATTCTTGCACTAGCAAATGTTTCTACAGTCTGCAATTTCAAAGGGAGGGACTTGTGCACTTCCATGCACATTTAATAGGACAACACAGAGAAAACTACATCATCTAACATTCTCCTCTGAATCTTTATATAGCAAACATACTGGAGCTTCCTGGCTGTTTTGTAATGATATGTTCAATTTAAAAAAGCTGAAAGATCTCACATATAGAGCCTGTAATGTCCTACATACATAGCCAGACACAAAGACTGTGTCTTGTCATAAACCAATATAAAACAGTGCTGCCAATGGTTTAGATTCTTAAAATGCTGCAGCCTGCCAGTCCTTTCCTAGAAACCAAATATTATCCTATGCCTGAGGCTACTTACGCTGATTTATTTACCTTCTATCACACCACCAAAGAGATGCTCAAAAGCTTGCCTTTCAGCAGGGCAGCTAAATGCGAACATTTAGTTTCTTATCTAGGTTTTACAGAGAGCTGTGCTGGAAGGAGCCATGGGCAACTGCAATGATGCTAAGGGGCTTTTGACATGGTTCACCAATTAAAACAACACAGGTTTAACAGCTTAATTGTTTGTTCTGCTCAGAGTAATATAACTAGGAACTTCAAATGGTTTTCTTTAAAACCACAGGCAGCTAAAAAGATATTTCAGGACTGCTATTCTCTGTAGTAATGACATTATGTTTCTGTTTCATGCTGTTGGATAACCATAAATGTTATGAAATGCCTTTTCTTGTGGAATGAAATGCCCTTACAGTGTGTATTATGTATGAATAGAGGAAAAGAAGTTGTAAAAAACGTACTGTTTACTACTAATGGAGACATGCTGTTTTATAGCATCTCATCAAGCTCGGGTTTTTGTCAGTTCATGCTCTCCCTATGGAGGATAATGAGTAATGTTGCTGCACATTCTCCTCATCTGGTACTGAATCACCTTGTTATTAGATGTAAAAGGAATTGATCTCATACATGCATCACCATTTTCAGAGTGTGGATGATCCCAATGGCCAACATTTACCTGTTGTCCAATTAGATCAGACTGCAGGCGTTTGGCATCAATAATAGCTTGTAGTCTTTCATACTCAGTCGACTTGGACTTCGAGCTGCCAAGACCATTTTTCATTCGATGTGTCAGTTTCTCTGCTTGGATGAAAGCAAACAATATAGTTGAATTAGGATACTTAAAATTCTTAAAAACCTCATCAATTAATCAATAAAGTATTTGTGCAAACTTCATTAATGGAAATAACAGCAGTAAAGATGGAGTAACAGTAACAGTTGAGCTCTGATTAACTAAATGCATGTTTAAAAAAATACTGAAAAGAAAGAGAAGGGTAGCGGAAAGCAAACTAACGGCATGAGGCTTTTTTTTTTTTACAAAGTACTTCAGCTGCGGCTTGAGGTGACAGGTGAATAAACACAAGCAAAGCTGGCAAAAACATCAAAGACATGACAACACCTGGAGAATTTAACATAGGGGCTCCGGGTCAGGCTTGTTCAACAGTTCAGCAGGCCACAATGTCACATTTCAGCAATACCACTGAGCTATTTTCCAGTAGCTTACCTACATCTTCTGCTCTGCAGCTTGTGCTTAACATGTGTAGAGCCCTTCCACTCATGACTATTTAGCTGTATGTGCAAGCAGTGTGGACATAAGAGAGTTTAACAGAAACATTATTACTTTTTTTTTTTTTTTTTACAAATCAACACAAAGCAGTAAGTATAGGAATATTAAGGATGTAAAAGCAGGATATCATAAAACACAAATTCTTGATATTCTGGTTTTCTTTAGATATACTAGATTTTTAGATTATTTATGTATTTAGATAATTTATATCATTTATTGGGTTAGATTTATTAGTCTATTCCTTAAAGATTTATTTACTGTATTAGGGTGTTTGGCTTGCTTAGTAATTCATTAAATTTTAAATTTATAAATTTACAAATAGTCTAACATATTTATGTGATCACTCTGGGGTCACTTTGAATAATAATTAGTTTTCATTTGCTTAAAACAGGTATAAAACGAACAATTCATAAGACCATCATGTTTCCCACAGTTGACTTTTATCTAATGTTCTTTCAGTCACATTACTTGTTGCAACCTGTTCTTTTACGATGATTTAACACTACCAACCACTTGTTTGAAGACACGGTATTTCATTACTTATGTTTCAGCAGATCAAAATGGTGAGTGTGTACTGCCCTTATCAAAATAAATATAAAAATCCAGAGCATCAAAGCAAAAGGTTGCATTTTAAAAACAAATGTGCATAAAAATAAAATAAAATAAAAATTAGACAACTTAACCACTTAGAGGCAATTTCTTGGATTTTCAACAACAAAATCTGGAATTGTGTCAAAAGAGCCTTTTTTTTTTGGTCATTTAAGTTCCAAAGTCAGACAACTGTGTAATAACAGTTTGCAGGAAGTGAGTTATATATAAGTTAGATGCAATATCGTTGACTAGCATAATTTATTGCTATTTGAATAAAATAAAGACTTACTGAACCGCCTTGCTTACCGTGTGTTCTCTCCTCTCAATGTATAAGTTGACAAAATTGGTCACCACGGTAACTGTCACTTCTTCTACCATTGGTTAATTCAACCACACAGACCTCCTCTGGGTTGTACCTTCCGTGACTTATAACCAATCAGGAGTGAGCATTGCTTTCCTACATTCCTATTGACGTCATGCACGCTCGCGCTGCCTGGGACTGCTGCTGGAAGCAGCGAAGAGGTCGTCTTCTTCCCTCCACTATGGCCATGAGTTTCTTTCTTCCACATGAATGGAAGTAAACGACTGGACTTCACAGATGAAGTTACATGTTCCCATGTAGATCCGAGCCACAGCTCAGCCAGCGCAACAACGATCCTCCCAAGGTATGTGAGTGCTTTTTTCCCCCGCGGCTTCAGTAACTGCAGAAAATTTCTAGGGAAAATGAAGGATAAAAAAAGGGGGAGCATCTGTGCGCGAGGCAGGAGAGTGCGTGAACTCAGAAAGTCTTGAATTCACTCTGAGCAGAAAGTGGTAGCTTTGCGACACAAGGCAAGCTCCTTTGGGCGTCTTCACAGCGGGGAAGAATCTAATTCTACGCTAATCTTCTTGTGACCGATTCATCGCAGACAACGCACACCTTTGAGGGACACTCACGCGCTGTTTTTGATGTCGTGCCTCACGGCTGCTATGAAAACTTAGCTGCATAGCAAGAAGCTCCAGAAACTATTTCTGCTTTAGTTCCCTGAAAAACTCACTTTACTCTCTTAATGTCCTTGAAAACGTGTCGCTAAGCGGAGAAGGAAAAGGAAAAGGCAGGTGAGCTTAGAGTGTGGGAATCTCTGGAATGCGAGGTCGACCAGAGGCGGAGATCCTAACTATGGCTTACCATAGTAAGATTGACTTACCTTTTACTCCCACGTTCACTCGCTAAACTACGCCATATTTAATTACCCTAATCTGCATTTTAACCAGGGGCGTTTCTGTAAACGGGTATTCAGTCCCACTGCTCAGCACAGTGCAAGTCAAACCTGCGTTTTAGGACAGTATGGACTATTTTTTGTTGTTGCCACAGTGACCCTTAAGAAAAGAGACTGTGATTGGTTGATTCAAAGCATTTCAGTGAAAAACTGTCTGTGCATACTGGAGTGTTCAATTGTTTCAAATCTATTGCTACTCAGCCATGGTTTATACCCATGGTTGGCACGCGTGGGTTGTCACGATCATGAGATTTTTGTCACAAAATATCTACAATTTACGTGGTTCCATTGTCACTCTCTTTGTGTTTTCACTACTTTTAAAATAATAAGCTGTTTATTATTTAAGTATAATGAATGAAAAACCAGTGAATAATGAAAACTACTAAAATGTATTTTCTTTAGAGGTTTTATGTAGGAAAAATGCACTAGATGAGTGTTATATGGATAGCAAAACCTGTTACTATGTACATTTCTATAGCGCGATTCTTCTCCTTCATGTCCACAGCCCATCATGTAAAGAGATGCTTATCAAAAACTCCTTTGCATGTACCTTTAATCCATACAGAAAAGGGAAGCACTATGAGATTGTATTGGTCTTATTTTAAAAGATCGGGGAAAAGAAAAAAGAACAGTCAATACAATTAACATTTCAATGAATTTAATATAACCGTTATCATAGAGTTGAAAGGAGATGATTAAATTATGCAAAGTGACAATTATTCAAATATGTCAATTATTTATTGTTGCTGTGCACCCCAGGTACACAAATGTCCATTATTTTGTAGAATATTGATTAGGAATATGCTTAATTGGATTGTTTACATCTGAGTAACCTATTTGTTTAAACTCACTGCAATATGTATGTCTTGTGTGCATTGTAAAGGCCATTGCTGAGTCTTCACCTTATCTTTGAAGTTGTATAAATTGTCACAGAAAGCCCATTTGAGGAATGTAATTCTAAATACCTCACTGCCTAAAGATAATTGGGTAAGACTAGGAGCATAAACCAATTTTATTAAGATGAACTTTAACTGAAGGTTAAGTTTCATGACAATTTATAAATAATCTCTAATTGCTTTTATCTGAGCCCACTGCACTAACTTTACATAATCTTTAGAACTGCTTCATTTGCATAAAAATGTTGTAGATTAACAGAAATGTCAATCCATTCTTCCATTACTATTCCCACATCATTTTCCATTTTATGGTTCAGTTAGTGCTTTTTCCACCACGCATTTTTTTTCTTTTGCATCCGTTGCTTTCACAGACCACTTATTTCAACGCACCTTGCTTCTTAAATTTCCCCAACTGAATTCTGATGAGCATTTATTGCCATTATTACTCATTTAGCTTTTTTTTTTAAAGACCACAGCACAGCCACATGCAATTTTGTGTTTTTAAGGTAAATATAGAAAGGAGAAATCTACATCTTGGTGACATTTTCTTGGATTTTCAGCCAAAAGATAGTTGTCAGAGGCCTCAATATCACTAATCCACAGTTTTTAAAAGAAAATGGCCACAGTAATGGATTTACTAGCCCAGTGGAACTGTTGAATTTGGAAAGGCATATCAGCCCTGTGCAAACTTTATTTGCAAAGTTTGAAAAGCAAAGAATAATAAGATATTTTCCAGACCTGTTTTGTCATAAGGTGTGGGTGTCTTATCAAATTATGTTGTTTTATGCTGTAGTACCTCCTTAAATGAAAAAAAAGACAAATAAATTAACTGCATGGTTATTGCATCATGAAAAGGAGCAGTGCTTCATTTATGTTCTGTTACTGTTCAGGAGAGCACGTTATCTGCATGCATAGCTGCTGTTACCACTAAGCAAGTTAATATTATTTCAGATAATTAACACTGAATGTTTATATAGTAAGTTAACTCTCATGCCCTCTCCTTCGAACACACGTCTATGCACAGACACTCAGCGAGTGACTTCCCTCGTGACTCACATTACTGCACTACTCATCCAGAGGCACACAGCTGACAACTATTGAGACCGGTTTTGTGTGTAGTTGAAACAACAGCAGGATTTTAGCTCGATAAGTCACCTTTTCGTTTTTCTAAACACTTTTTGTATGTAGATATTTGCAGGTCAAAGGAGACACCAGCTTGCATTAATTTCTCTTTGTGTACAAAAGTGTGATTTGTGTTTCCAACACTTTGAAAACTATGTGGGTTGCAGTTGATGGTTTTTTTTTTGTTTGTTTTGTTTTGTTTTAAACAGTGTAGGAACAACTTTAAGCTCCAATACACAGACACTAAACAACACCAAAGGTAGTTTTTGTAATTGTTTGACCCAGCCTTCATGGTGAGTTCTTTTTAATAGAAACTGACAACAGCTGAATAGTTTTGTACTCTTTGGCAGGCATCTACTCTGTGTGCTTTTTCACCCCCTAATTCTGGCCTAACATCAAGGCGTAATCCTATACCCCCACGTTGCGTGTCAGATTTGCCTTTTTTCTTCTGTGATCAAAAAGTAACCACCCCCTCCCCCCTCAATCCCTTCCAATTTTAAGAAAGGGAAAGTATTTTCACTATCTGCCTCAAAGCTTGTATGCCTGGAAACAAAACCGTTATTTTCCTTTCTATTTCTACTTTCATGTATTTAAAATAAGGGCAAAAGTATGTTTCCCCAGAAAGTATTCACTTGGTTAGCATTCATTTGTGTAGCTCATTCAGTCACATGTCAAAAAATGAGATTTTAATGAATAGCAGTAAAAATGTTGTTTGTCTTTTATATTAGTGTGTTCATAAAATCACATTAATCGATATACATAGATATAGATACAAACAGATCTGCCCTTTTAATGCTGAAAACAGACGTTGAGATTGACTATATTTGTGAAATGTCAAAGCACATTTACTGGGTAGTTTCAATATTGATTAGTTCAAAAGCGTGAGTGATGTTT
Source organism: Telmatherina bonti (assembly GCF_933228915.1). Lineage (NCBI taxonomy): Eukaryota > Metazoa > Chordata > Actinopteri > Atheriniformes > Telmatherinidae > Telmatherina > Telmatherina bonti. The sequence continues at coordinate 21,311,999 of NC_136613.1, read as the reverse complement.
AAAAGTTATGCATTTATCCTTTTTTTTTTAGCCTCCAAAGTTACCTCAGCTGTTTTGTGAATCCTGTGTAATGAATCATAATATAGCAGCGAACCAAGTGAACACTTTTCACAATTTGGTTTATAAATCTTTCTGCCATCAAATCAACTCAACATCATTTCTTTCCATCCCACTTTATGGTTTGGTCTGAGAAGAGTTCGTCTTTTCCTTCCCTCCTGTCTCCCTCAGCAGAAACCACATCTAGTAAAATGGGGGATTTCCAGAGTGAAGTTGTTTTATCCATCTTGTATCCTTGAGAAATTTTCACTCTCAAACTCTAAAACTATTTTAGAGACCATTCAGTGTGGTGATAGCATATAAAAGTATTTTAGGTTAACTCTTGTTGTAAGAATACCCTCAAATAATATGTGGGAAAGTAAAAGCTCATTAAATCAAACCAAAAATGAAAAGACTATTGATTCATTCATGTAAATGATGCATACAGCCTTGCTTTGGCATGTGTGGATAAGCGTTGACATGCGCTGCTGTTGGCTGATTGTTGATATAACTAGATATGTAGATAGAAAGAGTCCGAGATTTCATGCTCTGGTTGGATCCCAGACAGCTAAAGATAATACAGAACACAAAGCATGTCAGCACTTTTAGAGATTAGAAGCACAATAGAATTTTGTCCAGTAAAGCCGCCCTCCATTGGCCTGACATGCTGAGTCTGAAAGACACCCTTTCCTCTGTCGATGTTGACAGCAGTGGTGGAGAGACAGAGGTTCACCGCTGTCTCTTGCTTCATGCAGCCTTAGTGATGGAGTCACACAGCAAACTCATTGCTAAAACATTTGTATCTGTCTAACTCTATCTGCCTACAGAGTTACTTCAACAGGGTACGTAATACCTTGTTGAATATTTCAAAGTACTATCCACATGCTCACCCCAAGCAACCGCTCTCTTTTCTAGTGGTAAAAAAGAGGAGTGGTGTAAGTCCATCCCAGTGAAGAGCTTGTCATAACAAATAAGCAACACTACTGTTAGCACTGTAGTCATGAAAACGTGTAATGACCCAGAGTAACAGATAATTCGTAAGAGTCAACTTTTCCGCTAAATCCCATATTGCTGTAAATAATTAAACATTTGTACTTGTAAGCTCCTGTTAAAACACATGCACTTTTAATTTCTTGTGCAGCAGATAGAGGACATTTTCATCTAGAAAGTAAGATGATTGTTTAAAACTAGCATAAGACGAGAAAACAATTATTTTCTTACAGATAAACCTGAAAACCCTCCCCATATTAACTCCAACTAATAGATAATTGTCATTTTCAGTTTGAGAAATTACTTAACCAATTATTTGAGTTCCACTTTTAATTAATTAAATCTCAGTTGGCTCAATTTAATTGACTTGTCCTTTCAGCCTACAGTACAAACATAAGCCTTATTTTTCTTGGTTTAGTCCTTTTGTGGGTTCAGAGGTCACCCCAAAGTGCTACTCTAGTGCACCGGCTTGCTATATTTAGTCAGGTGGTGATGATGTCTCCCCAGTGTACTTTTAGTGGCTTATGAGGGTTTTTCTAGTTACCCACACTACAAGAGAAAACTGAACAATCTGCAGGATTTGACTGCCTTGCCAGTTTGCATAAAAGATTCATTTCTTAAATGTCGAGGCATTTAGAAGACTGCAACAAAGTCAAATTACCTCTAAAAAATTGAGATGGTTGACACTGGAAATGAACAAATGAATACAGTTCAAGCAGATGACATTTAAAATGACATTTTATAGATTGCTAAGCTTTGCATTTAGCTCTAGAATAGAGGCATATGCAAGCTATATTGTATCAAAACTTCTAGTATATCTTTTCTTTCTCTGAGAGTAACAAGATACAGAGACAGCATCAAGGTCAGGAAATCTGTAGCCTTAAGGCAATGGATCATTTTTTTGTTTAAAGATTCATTTAACTAAGCTATTCCAAGTACTAAATTTTTTTTCTTGTTTCATATCTGTGTTTGATTTTTTTTTTTTTCTTTTCTTCATTTTTACTTTTAATTAATATTAGTGTGAGACTGAATTTGAGTAGTTGAAGCTAGCAAATGGCATAAAGCAAAGATCCACTTGGCAAGAAGTCAAGTAGGAGCTCTGCTGCTCTGGACCTCTTTGCCTATTTGCTGTGTTATCAGGTTGTTTAGCTACTTATGTGTTACTAGAGAAGCTATGACCACTACACTTCCAGCTTCCAAACCCATCCAACCTGTTAGAGTGTGCATTCATTTCAGCAAGGACCCTTTTTGTGGCATGTAAAAGTGAGCTCTTCATTGAATGCATCAGTTGATTTTTGGCTGGACATTACTTTTCAGATGTTCGTCATTTGAGAGTGGTGTGGAAGAAGAGGAAGGCATCTACTCTCTTATTTGACTGTTTTGAATAGTCACCATCCAAACAAATACAGGTATATAGAAAAGGACAAAATTCGCAATCATGCAAATCCCGTTTTGGACATTTACAAACTTGATTTTTTTGGCAGATTTGTTTTGCAGGATGACAGAACTTGGTTGACAAACAATTATGACTTTATATTGAGCCAATATATTTGAGCATGAAAGTTGATGGTTACGTCATCAGTCTCCAGTATGACCTACAGCTTAACAAAATAAACTACACTGCTCAAAAAAATAAAGGGAACACCAAAGTAATATGTTGTAGATCTGAATGAATGAAATATTTTTTATTAAATACTTTGTTCTTTCCATAGTTGAATGTGCTGACAACAAAATCACACAAAAATGATCAATGAAAATCAAATATATCAACCCATGGAGGTCTGGATTTGGAGTTATACTCAAAATTAAAGTAGAAAAAAACACTACAGGCTGATCCAGCTTTGATGTAATGCCCTTTAAACAGGTCAAAATGAGGCTCAGTAGTGTGTGTGGCCTCCACATGCCTGTATGACCTCTCTACAACGCCTGGGCATGCTCCTGATGAGGCGGCGGATGTTCTCCTGAGGGATCTCCTCCCAGACCTGGACTAAAGCATCCACCAACTCCTGGACAGTCTGTGGTGCAACTTGGCATTGGTGGATGGAGCAAAACATGATCTCCCAGATGTACTCATTTGGATTCAGATCTGGGGAATGGGTGGGCCACCCCATAATGCCTTTGTGTTGCAGGAACTGCTGACACACTCCAGCCACATGAGGCATTGTCTTGCATTAGGAGGAACCCAGGGCCAACCACACCAGCATGTGGTCCCACAAGGGGTCTGAGGATCTCATCTCAGTACCTAATGGCAGTCAGGCTACCTGCCACCCCACACCATTACTGACCCACTGCCAAACCGGTCATGCTGGAGGATGTTGCAGGCAGCAGAACGTTCTCCATGGCGTCTCCAGACTCTGTCACGTCTGTCACATGTGCTCAGTGTGAACCTGCTTTCATCTGTGAAGAGCACAGGATGCCAGTGGCGAATTTGGCAATCTTGTTGTTCTCTGGCAAATGCCAAATGTCTTGCACGGTGTTGGGCTGTAAGCACCTGTCGGGCCCTCATACCACCCTCATGGAGTCTGTTTCTGACTGTTTGAGCAGACACATGCACATTTGTGGCCTGCTGGAGCTCATTTTGCAGGGCTCTGGCAGTGCTCCTCTTGTTCCTCCTTGCACAAAGAAGGAGGTAGCTGTTTTGCTGCTGGGTTGTTGCCATCCCACGGCCTCCTCCACGTCTCCTGATGTACTGGCCTGTCACCTGGTAGCGCTTCCATGCTCTGGACACTATGAGCTTCACTACCTGAGCCACTTGTGTGGGTTGTAGACTCCATCTCATGCTACCACTAGAGTGAAATCAACGCCAGCATTCATAAGTGACCAAAACATCAGCCAGAAATCATCGTAACTGAGAAGTGGTCTGTGGTCACCACCTGCAGAACCGCTCCTTTATTGGGTGTATCTTGCCAATTGTCTATAATTTCCACCTATTATCTATTCCATTTGCACAACAGCATGTGAAATTGATTGTCAATCAGTGTTGCTTCCTAAATAATCAGTTCGATTTCACAGATGTGTGGTTGATTAGGAGTTACATTGTGTTATTTAGGTGTTTCCTTTATTTTTTTGAGCAGTGTATATAATTAGACAAAAGAGAGAATCTCATGTCTTTCAACCTTGTAAATTGCAGTCATTTTTCTCCCACTGGGTAGCATGGAAATGGCAGTGCGGAAATAATGAAGTTGCTTTGCCATATTTGATCTAACCAGCCTTTATATTAGCTCTGCAATATATAGTTACATCTTCCCAGTCCAAGGTTTCAAACAGAACCACCTCCTAATAACAGTTAGAACTTCACTCATTATTGACTACAAGATCCCAAAGAGATTTTTGTGTTGCATATAAAATGATGGGGGGAAAAAAACCGCACAATTTTAATGAAAATATATCGTTATAACCAGTAAATTCGAATTAATCAATAAAATTGATCGAGTTTCTAATAGCTTATCCACATGGAGCTCTCAAGCTCCATTCAGTATGCCATTAGATAACAGCTGGTGATTTTAGCCTTTTTTGTCAGCTTTGTAAGCCTCATGGAGAACTCTGTTAGAATGTCAATCTTTAAACATTTCCGACACTCAAGAAAATAAACATCTACAATCCTTTTGTTTAAATAGAACCTGGTACTGGTTGACTTTACTGACATTTATTTAGTAAATGAGAAGTTAATTCATTCTAGCTCTGAGTCATTCTTCCATGCATGTTGATGTCCCAGCTGGAGGGTTAATGCGGATTTCTATTTATTTCACTTAATTTAGTTACTCATTTTGCGGATTATAAAGTGTTATTATTGTTGAATGGAAAGAGTTATTTATTCCCTTTTACATTAGGTTCGGATGCAGGTCATAATTTGTTTTGTTTTATTTTTTATTAACAAAAATCTTCCTTTCCTCCTCACAGTACAAATCAAATTTGCTCCACTATTCTCAAGCTTAACTGTATTTAAAGATTGTTGGAAATATACCAGTCCAAAAGGATCATATCGTAACTTAAGAACTAAAGGAAACTTTAGTTTAGTGTATATAGCTTGTGTTTCAATTTGTCTTTTTTTTTCTTAAATGATTTCAAATGCAGCAGTTTGAAGTCAGACATTTTCTTTGGAAGTTTCAATAATCAATATGCTTAATAAGAATTGCAGACTAAAAAAACAAATATCTGCTTAGAACTCAATAATTAAATCTTACACACCCTCCAAATAATCTTCGGTGATGCATGGCTAAAGTTGTGAGCTGTGGTTAGGTGTGTCTGTTATAAGGCATCATAAACATGCTGCACCAAATCAAATGGAATAAATGGGAAATGAAAAAGTATCAGCCAACATGACTGTGCATTTAACTGTCACTGATAGTTTCCTGGTTAGTTCAGTGGACCTTGTTGCACTCCAAGCTTTTGTTCTTAAAGGTGTGTGTGTGTGTGTGTGTGTGTGTGTGTGTGTGTGTGTGTGTGTGTGTGTGTATGCGTGTGTGTGTGTGTGTATATGCGTGTGTGCGTGTGCGCGCGCGTGTGTGCGTGCGTGCGTCAGCAGTTGTAGTCATCAGCCAGCTGTTCCATAAGTCTTGCTTAACCGCTGTGAATCACAAGGCATTGAATATTTATTGTCTTAGTCTACATCCTCAAGCCTCCACTTATTTATTTATATTAATTATTTCATTTTTAAATGATGTACAAATCAATCTTGTGTTGACCAAATATGTCAGCCGTTCCTTTTTTCAGGAGTTATTCTTTGGCCAAATGTTATTTCACCAATGAAACTAAACTTAAACTGCATTTGAAGCTAACAGGATGTTTTTATTACTATATCATAGCTACATTACATATTTAAAGACCAAGAATTTATGTTTGTTTGTTTGTTTTTGTTCAAAGTTCATCAACTCCCAGGAGTCAATGATCCTACACAAAGAAATTTATTTTATCAGTCCGAATAATTTGTTATTGCCTTGCACTGCTTGCACAGCACAGTACACTTAACTGCTCTTTAGTAAGATGTCAATACCACATGAAGAAGTTCATATGGTTAAAAAATAAAAAAAACATCTTTATCTTTTATCCATCCATTGTCTATACCCAGCTCAGGGTCACAAGGGTACCGAGGCTCACAGTTCCTATTTGGCAAGAGGGATACACCCTAGACAAGGTCACACAGAGAGACATAACCATGGACACCCAGCTGGCAGTTTAGATTCACCAAAATAATCGAACATGTATGTAAGTATGGAAAACACCGAATGTCCACACAGAATTAGACTTAAACCACGAACCCCATGATGAGGTGACCTTGCCTCAAAACAATTTTTGAATTAAAATAAATTCAGTATGAATCTTTTTTTCCAGTGTCATAGCAAGCAGATGGTGGTCTGGCTGCTGTGTTGTGCTGAATAAATTTGTATTACCAAGAGTATGGTAAAGAAAATTTAATTCACTTGATTAAATACAAAGGCATACTGATTTTGTCCAGAGTACAGCGTCTTGCTATTATAAAGAAGTCAGCCAATCACAATACAGATCATTATCATATTAATGATAAAATTAGTAGGTTTAAGTTCTGTAGAAATACAGATTCTTCAATAAATTATATAATATTCCATCACAAGAAAAAAGAGAGAGTTTTTAATATTTTTTGGTAACTATCATCTGTTTGCAGAGAGCAGTTGGTACTCCCATGCCACATGATGAATACATGCATGCACCGTCAAACCAAATGGTCATTTTATGAATCTATGACAGTATTATACAAGGCCAACTTTTAAATGATGTATACTTATCAACATGTGGGAGTCTGTTCATGGGATACAGGATCAGCTAGAACTCAGGCGTGAATGTCCATCTTTATTTCTGTAGGAGTTAAATGTTTTAGACCAAGACATCCTCAGCTTTCAACTTTGTATCTTTGTACAAGTTAAGTGTAAGTTTGTCTACTGAAGTGTAAACCTGCTGTAAAGGATGTCCCACACATGTAAAATTTACTGTGAATTTGGATACATAAAGTAATATCAGTGGGTTGGCAGGTGGACTTTATACTTGTTTAACTTCTTTCAACCCTAGCAGATTATGAGAGCCATGATATTTGTGGTTTCTAGAAATGCTTGACTTTAATCATTTTAGTACATTGAAGGAGTCTGGTCTGACTCATTCTTTCACCAAAAAATGTAAATGTAAATGTAAAAAATGTAAAGTCCAAAGTGAGAAACCGTCAAATGCTTCCTCTACTTAAAAAATTAGACTTTTACCTCCCAACCCTGAAAGCTACCTTAAACCATCAGTTTTTTAGCAGCACTTTAGCAAATTGTGACGGCAAATGGACTAGGGATGTGTGATATGACCAAAATCTCATGTCCAGATATAGCTTATTTTATATCCCCATAGAAATATATACATAACAATATAAAATTTTTTGTGTAATTTAGTGTCAGTCATCAGTTATTTCAGATGTGCTTGGTAACGACAGCAGAGATCTCCTTCCATCTGCAGGAACTATGGCTGTATTGCGTTTCACAGGTAAAAGCCTGTTGCATCGTTTGTGTCTGAAGTTTATTATGAGCGCTTTTGCCACCGTTTGATGCTGCTTTTGCAACATTTGCTGGTTGACTCTATTCTTTATCCTGATTCTTGATCAGGTGATAAAATGAGGTAGTTGGTGTCGGAGTCCGTTGTTGGCACTATGAGCTAGTCTGTTGTTGGTTCCATGTCGGTGTTTTTATATCCAAACCGCATCCATGCGACAGAAATTTCCCCTCTTTTATGAACAAGCTCATCAGTTTTGGTTGGCTAGTCATCTTTGGCTAGTCAGTGAATTACCCTTCTCTGAAACGCGTCTACTACCGTTTTTCTCCATGTTTATACATTGTACCTGTGCGTGCTGTAAAGTGCATCTTGATGTAAAATACTGCAGTAAAGCACCTTATCGTGGCGTAAACGATAGTCGTTTCATATAATATGAAATGATAGACATTTTCTATCGTCCAAAGATACTTGTCATATTGCCGAGCACTAATAGCATCCATACCCTCCCTCAATTAGATTAAAACATAATCTAATTGGCAAGAAGACCAAACTGTGAACATTTTATTGTCAATTTTAAATTGGAAGGAGAAAAAGTTTGTAATGTAAAATTTTTTTAAAATATTTTGTTCCTTGCTGTTGGAAAACTTCCCAGTGATTTAATATTATGCATATTACACAGAAAAACTGCACTCTCCAAATTTAGGACCTGTAGTCTTTTTGGAGATGAAACAAAGGAATGCTGAAGGAACAGAGACTGACTTTTAGTGATCAGGTTACAGAAAACAACTATCTGAATGCTGCCCAACTATTTAGCAACAGGTTTTAGATATGTCAGTAGGTTTGTTTCACTGGTCAGGAGAAAACAAGCTGCTGTCCAAAAACGTTTGCACTTTGTCAGTTTCCTATCAGACAAAAGTCAAAGCAGTTTTAAATTGATGTCTTTCCCTGAAATCACTTAGCATGTTTTCGCTTCTTTGATTATTTTAAATTTTCTTGCTGTTCTGGCATTATATAATAAGTGTGATCTTTCCTTTCCTAAATGCACAACCTCAGTGTTTTCACTAAACAGACCTTACAGTCAGTAAGTTATCACTTTATGCCATATTGCTGTTGTCTTGTATAACATAGACACATTGCACAAATGGATATAAATGGTTTGTTTTATAGTAGAAGGTATCTGGAATCGACTTTTTAAGTAATGTCCTTATTTTTCTCATAGATCTTTGCAGCACAGTTATTTCAATAGGAGATGGCCAAGAAGATATTCAGTAACTTCTGAGGTACCAAAGGGAAAGTACAGTTAGTGAATATCCCCATGAGCTATATTATGTAAAATATATTAATTATTTATAGGCAATATCTATAAATTCTCATTTTATTTCCATATTTTATTTAATAAACTACAGATTATGAACCATTACAGTCAGTCTGTCATTTATAACAATTTTCTGCTTGTGCTGCTCATTGATATTTTTTTGTGCGTGTGCGTATTTTAACCATACCACAGGTGTTTTGTGTTGTTTCACATGTAATATTGGGCAGGCAGGGTGGAAAGGAAGTCAGAGAAGATGATGAGTTAATGCTAACAGAGACTGTTGTTGTCTGTCTGTAAATGGTTGTATTTGGAGTGGAATATTTATCTTCGTCTTTTCAGATTTTGCTTTTTATATTAGGCAATTTTTGATTCCAACCTATACAGTGATTATAGTCACTAAAATGAAAGAGATCGGCATTTTAAGCTGTGTCCCCGAGAACAATCAAGCTCGCATTGACATAAAAAAGCCAATTTTTCTTTTTATGACAATTTTATTACAAGAAACACACCAAAGTCTTCTTTATAGGAAGAACTTTGATGTTATAACCGTCACAGTCTTTCCCATTAATTAACAGAAAAGATTTATTTTTCTGTCTTCAGTCAGCTTTAAAGTCAAGTCTCTGCTGTTTTACATTGTGAAACCCAGTCAGTAGTTCGGCATTTGTTCATATTCACTTTCCTTTTTAGTGCATGTTTTTTCATATAGTCCTGCTATTCTTTTTCTGCACATTAAATCTTAGCATGATCATGAAATTTGACAGTCACCTGACATTACATGGTCATCAAATCACTTCCTCTCAGCAGGATATGTTTATTGCAGACAATACGGTACATATGGTTGATAAAACATGGAACATGTTTTTGCTGAAAGGCTTAATGAGGTTAAATAATGAGCATCCCAAACCACGATGACATTTGCATTAAACTCCATCTTTTGGCACATCTGTTACATAAGGATGAATCTGTTTCAAGTGACTTTTCTGAAAGACAATGCCAGTGAGACAACATACTGCTATACAACCTTTGTGGGCAGCACATTGCTCTGGACACTGTGTTTGCATTGTAATTGTATGCAGGAAGGCGTTAGGGTGTTAAATGTATTTGTCTAACAATGTGTGACAGGATGAAGCATGTCTGTCTAGCACAAGCTCTGATTCTATTTAGGGGATTTGCATGCAATCAGAATAATTTATGTCCCGTTCTGTCACTACATATTACTGAGGATGACACGTTAGAAAAAGATGATGAGACTTCAGTTAAGCCTCTCTGCTCCCAATTAGTTGGGGAATTGTGGTGAGGAAATGATTTTGAAGGTGAATGATCTCTTTGAATTTGTTCACAGGAAGATGGAGTTGGGCTTTTGCTGGTGTAAAGTCAAATTTGGATTGTTTGGTTGTGCCGTCACTTTTCCAAGGTTCTCTTTTAGTAAACATTTTGGAAACTTAAGTGTACCTCAGGACAATTTAGTGCTTAAATATATTGGACATAGTGTAAGATGACTGTGTAAGTAATGGGTTATATTGTAAGATGACTGTGTTTCTTGCCTTTGATCAGGGACATGCCCTGCCCTGTGGACACATGCTTGCATAGGCCTCAGGTTATTGCAACATCTGTGGGGGTGAGGTTCAATATGTGAAGCAGGCATGGGCGCAGCTTCGGAGTGATTTCCTTTTCCTCTCTTCTTTGTTGAAAAGGTGAAGTAGATGATGTCGGACGCTTGTCACACAGCCTCATACATCTCACCCTTGTTTAATCCTAAATCAACAGAATGGCAGGTATGTGTCTGTTTTAAGGAGGCTAAATTGTTCTCTTTGGCTTATCGGGGTAATCATTGATAGAGTGATTGAGCATACAAGTGAGGGTGGTTCAGCTTCGGAAAGGGGAAATTCCTTTGCTGTTAGTTGTGTAAATATAAGCAATGCATTTTCAGCTGTTGCATGTAACAGATAGTCAGCTCCTTTTTTTTGGACAATTCACTTAACTTCATAATAATGAGTCTTTCTTCAGAGTTTATAGTATATTACAATGGGTTAGCAGCATTTTCACATCAACTCAGAGCAGCTACTTTGTCAGGACTTCCATTAGCACTTCCTAACAATATGTTGGGACCTGAGTAGAAGATTTCAGAAACCATTTTGGAACATGAATAAGAAACTCAGCGTTGCTGCTGTAAATGTTTTTCTTAAGCTGATGCAAAAAAAGTTTTTGTACCTTTGCCTCAGTATATATGTGATTGTTCATCATAGTGATTTGGGGTGAAGTCAGTGGGACAAAATTTCTTACTTTTACCAGAAAAGTCAATATATACACACACTTGGGGAAAAAAAAGCAATTAATTACTGTGAGTCTTTGGGGATGTCATTGTAGCTGTTGATAGATTAGTATTGGGACCTTTTTTTTCCCTGCAAAGCTTTCCCACATCATGCACATTGGTCCCTACTGATGACTTAGACGCTGTCTTGTGCCACAATGTGCCCCTGAGAACAAGGGGGTCTTTTTTTTTTTTTCTTAAAGTATAACCAATAAGTACTCTTATCCCAGACTTAATCCACTTGGTATTGCACATAACTTAATTTTTTTATTGAGAGAGTAGCAGTGAAGTCCTGTCTTCTCACCAGCTGAAGAGACAGACAAGAAGCCAGGAAGTGTTTCAGCTGGTGAAGCTGTGTTTCTGTATCAGAGTGGCAGGGTCTCGTCTTGTCTTCATGCTGCTTATCCAGGGTCGGGTTGCAGGGGCAGCAGCCTAAGCAGGGAAGCCCAGACTTCCCTCTCCCCAGCCACATTTACCAACTCTGCAGGGGGGATCCCAAGGCGTTCCCAGGCCAGCCGAGAGATATAATCCCTCCAGCGTGTCCTGGGTCTTCCCCGGGGTCTCCTCCCAGAGGGACGTGCCTGGAACACCTCACCAGGGAGGTCCAGGAGGTATCCTGACCAGATGACCAAGCCACCTCAACTGGTTCCTCTCGATGCGGAGGAGCAGCGGCTCTACTCTGAGCCCCTCCCGGATGACCAAGCTCCTCACCCTATCTCTGAGGGAGAGCCCGGCCACCCTGTGGAGGAAACTCATTTCAGCCGCCTGTATACGAGATCTCGTTCTTTCGGTCACAACCCACAGCTCATGACCATAGGTGAAGGTAGGAACATAGATTGACTGGTAAATCGAGAGCTTCGCCTTCTGGCTCAGCTCCTTCTTCACCACGACAGACCGGCGCAGAGCACCAATCCGTCTGTCGATTTCGTGCTCCATCCTTCCCTCACTCATGAACAACACCCCAAGATATTTAAACTCCTCCACTTGAGGTAGGACCTCACTCCCGATCCGGAGAGGGCAATCCACCCTATTCTGGCTGAGGACCATGGTCTCAGATTTGGAGGGGCTGATTCTCATCCCAGCCGCTTCACACTCGACAGCGAATCGCTCAAGTGAGAGCTGGAGATCACGACCAGATGAAGCCAACAGGACCATGTCATCAGCAAAGTGGCAGGGTGTCGTTTGTATTTCCTGCAAAAACATAAAATGTCTGAAGGAAAATCTTTAAAATGCAAAGAAATGTATCTGCCTTTTCAACCCTAACCACTCACGCTTATATCACAGTAATCATGATTGCACATTGGTCACAGATAAAATGAGAACCAAATCTGATGTAGATATGTGGTTTGCAAAAAAGATGTTTTTAACAACACTTCTCTAATCACTTTTCTTAAAAATGTGCATAAATTTTTTCAACAGTCTTTTGCTGACAGTAATTGATACACATTTTTGTGAGGTTAATAAAAAAAAAAAGTATGGCTGCAAGTTTCCGCCCTCAGCCGAATTTGCTCCTTAGATTTTCTGGCCCTTTGCTGTGCGTCAAGATGGGACATTTATTTATCATTCTTTTCTGACAGATTCCTTGCTGTTTAAGTTCATGCTAATGTGAAAGTGTCTCACCACATATTTTTATCTGTACTGACTGTCAGTGATGTAGTGTCACTCGGTTTCCAGAAGACAAATCTTCCTCATCAGTAGATAATGAGTCTAATGGCTGTGGCTTAAAGGGCCTCAGCAGGTTCCCAGCTGAGGCAATTTATCTCCTTAAGAGGGAAAAGTAAGAACTATAGGAAATGAGAAATTAACAAAGGCTCATTTTAGAGTAACCAGTTTTCTAGTAGAGTTTTAAAATAAGGGTTTCCCAGTAAGAGTTTAATACTTATGCCCAAGAACCATTCCCATTATGTATGTTTAATCAGGTTTACATTAACCATTTTAGTGATGAATGGGCACATTTTCCATTTTTACCGAACAATCCACACTCACATGCACTCATATAGCTGTATTACAAGTTTTAATCTGAAATCCTTCTTTTACTTATTCAGTCACTTCTTGTTGTACTTTATAGAAGCAGGGGCCCTTCGGCAGTAATTTCAGCTTTAACCCATTTGGCAATGCTCAACAGGCTTAACACACCAGGGTGTAAGGAGGTTATCCCCTTTTTCTTGACTTCCCTCAAGCTTTGCCAGACCAGAACATCTTTACAGATGTTCTCTAAAGTGTTTAGATGGGCTTTGGTTGGACCATTCATTGGCAATCGGTTTTATCGTAAAGTTACTCTGGTATTGTTTTAGATTACATAACCATGATTTCTGTGCAATTCCTCTTCAAGGACCAGTCTTACGCTTTCCTCCATTCTTTACTTCTGACAAGTCTTCTTCCTCGTGCTGTTTTGGTAGCCAGCTGCTAATAAGAGCCAGGTTGTTCCAGGCATAGTTTAGTAGTGTGTCATTAGATCATAATCTTTTAAATAAATCTTTTGCTCTTGGTGATTTGTTTCATACCTCTTCTGTTAAGTTGCTTCTGTTTTGCCACTTAACCATGAAGCCCTTATTGGCCACAGTTACATGATGTTCTTTAACTCAGAATTAGTTATACAGAATGAAATAATTTGGTATTAAAGTATTTGCATTTAGATGGAAATAGTCATTCTAAATTGGAGTATGCATGACAACACATTTAATTGCCTTTGTTTTAGATCAGGTAGTGGGAAGGGTTCTGATTGGACAAGGGAGTGGACGTGACATATCTTCTACCAGAAGAACACAAAGTCGTCACTCCTTTCTCTTTTGACGACAACATAAAGACCATGTAATGAGTACCACTTTTGCTTTGATTTTGATTGTAGTTTTTAAACAGTAGCTTGACACTTGCATACTACCTAACTTTAAGTACTGGAGCATGAACCAGCATGGAATATATGCGTCATTGCGACAGGACAAGTAAACAGGCATGCACAGACTGACCGGATTAATTTAAAGCTGAATCAATATACATGATTGAGATATGATTAATTTCATATTTAATATCAAAACAAACCAGCCACTTATTTGGGATTTAATTTTAATTTAGAATGGCCATTATCATTCAGAATTAGGTCTTTACAAAGTCATTTTGATATTTTTTTTAAAGAGGATTTCATTTTTTTTCTGAATTAAAAGGGAACTAAAACTCATGAAAAAGTGGTCATTGATAGGATGAACTTTGGATGATTATTATTTTTCCATCCTCTTCAGTCGCTGCACATGTGACTGATGCAAAGCATTTTTTTATATGATAAAATAGAGTAGGTGAACTTATCCCGCTTGTCTGTCAAAGTATATGAAAAATAATTACTTACTTCATAGACACAGCTCACCTCTTGGTAATCCATTTTCTCATTTACAAAGATCGCAACAGTCCACTTCAGTAAAACATTTCGCATAAAACAATTGTTGATTAAATATATTAACACAGATATTGGAGAGCACCTGGACATACCTCACTGTTTCCCCTACCGCATCCCCAGTGCTATAAACCTGGGGGACTGGGATTTGGACTTGGTCCTGGAAAAGTGTCTAGATGTGGTCTGATGATGTCTACCAGCTAATAATTCACATAATCATTATCTAGAGGCATCTGACTTTAAAAATGCCACACATTTCCTTTTCAGTGTTTTCAGAAGTCAGGTGCTGCGCTTGAAGTGATCCTGATTGGGGGAAAAATATGCCACTGGAAGGCATTTTACAAAAAATTGTTGTGAAAAAGCTGGTGCAATATGGCAGAGTTGTTTCTGTAAGATTTCAAACAAAACAGAAATGTTTCAAACACTGCTACAGTCACTTCTTTTCCTGCTCCCCTTGCACCATACACTGTATTTAGTTGGGAAGACTGTTTCACTCAAGAAGTGGTTGTATAAGAATCTCAGAGCACTGCCAAATCTGAGGTCAGCAGATCGGATCATGTGATCCAGTAAGTTAGGGTGGGGTCAGACTGAGACTTTTCTTGGCAAACTTGAGACATTGAGTATTATGTTGTTCTAAAAAGGGAGATTTAGCTTCTACTACAATGACTGTCTGCTAGAATAGTTGTATATTATAACATGTTGATGAGTTAAACAAAAATATGGCTGAGTTTGTCAATAGTAATCATTTTGTTTTTGTTATGTGTTTCTTTTTTACTTAGTCCATAAAACAGTCATAATAGTAATTATTAGCTACTGGGTTCTCTTTTTGTTTTGACCAGAATGAGGTCATAGGTATTCTGTGGGGACTATGTAACGTGATCCTTAGATTCAGTGGCCTTGAAACTTGCAGAGACTGGCCTTGCCTTCTTAATTTCTTACCTATTTCTCAGGTATGTGCTTGCTGTGCAAACTGTCACAAGGTTCAACCACAAGTCTTTTCAACATGTTTTTCGGAGTGAAACGCAAACTTAAATGTTAAGAAACAAGTCAACTGGGGTTTCTAAAGGGCTGTGCTAGTTTTGCACCCACATTGTCGTCCTCAGTCCCAGTTTAAAGCTCCTTCAAAGTCAAAGCCAGGCAGAGGGAAATTATTCTGGACCAGACATAATGGGAAATTTCAAAGGTAGGCTCAGATGCCAATTGTTTTGTTTTTTTCCCCTCTGCTTAATGATGCTTACAGCATGTGTAGCTTTGCGTTAGTTTTTCTTTTTTTTTTTTTTTTAGTGGTTCATTTCCTACAGTTTGCTTTGTGTGCACTTTTATTTTCCACAAACAAGTTCAGATTGCTGAGAATTACACAGATTAAATACACAGAGTTTTGGTCTCAGTAAGGAATTTTGTCAAGTAGTAGTCTGATGGAAGGCAGGTTACAGAAAGGCCAAATGTGGCAAGACCCATTTTCCAGAATGATATAAAAGCTCGGAGCGATGTCTGTCCACTTACTAACCTTTCTTTGTCCTTTAACATTAAAAGAAAAAAAACAAGAAGAATTCAGTCCAGCTTTACCAAGTTGGCAGCTTCTTTCAGTTTTAGTCCGGACTGTCTCAACAACATCTGTGTTTGTTCAGAAGTCAGGAAGGAGGAGCAATGTCAAACGGCTCGTCCTGTTTTCTTGCTATTAAGGGCCATGTCCTTGACTCAATGGCTGCAGTGGCGGTGGGAGGGAATTAGGTAAGTATGTTTCAAAACTATGAATGAACAAGAACAGAATCTGAAAGATGGACACAGGAGGGATTCCTGGAATATCCTGTGTAGACTAACGCACTATGCAGTAATAAAACATTATCTGTTATTTAATTCCAGGGCTGGCACCTGGTTCTCTACTGATCAGGCGCCTTGAATGGCTCAAACTGTTTTGGTTACATGCTCCCAGAATACTTCAGGGTCACATTTCTTCCAAGTGTTTAGGGCCCTTTTACATGTGACATGTACATACATAGCTTGTAGAACACAGCAGCATTGCATGTTTAAGCTATGTATCTACTGTGTTGTTAGATGCCTAGCTTTCCTCGGCTTCTGGAGCTCTGAATAGTGATGTATCCATCGCAGCCTTCTGCTGTCCTGTCTGGCTGAGCAGGCTGATTCCAGTACATCTGGACCCACCTTGAGCAGTGTTCCCTTGACACTTATTCTGTCAACAGATATAATGAGGCCATAACTATTCATTCCACTTTGTATTTCACTGCTGGATAGGAGGCTGGAGAGCATAGACAGGAACACCTTATCACCCCTGCCTGGCTGCTGATTCTATTTTGTTTTTTTGTTTTGCACCTTTTTTTTTTGTAGCTTTGCTCTTGTCTCCTGCAACTTCCCATTGCATTTGATACACAAACATGGATAGTATAGCTGATATTTTAAGACATTTTTAAAAAAAAAATTTCAATTGTTACAATCATGCTGAAATCATAAAGTCATGCACCGTCCCAGTGCCGTTTAGGATTCATTTGTACTGTCACAAACGTAAAACATTGAAAGTCCCTCTCTCTTTGGGCCATATGGCATGTGTGGGTGTATGTTTGTGTGTTTCTAGTATGGTGTGTGACCACTGCTAGTCACTTCTCAGCATTACTTGCCAGTTTGCAACAGGGAGAGTTTGAATCGTGTGTGTTTGTGTGTGTGTGTGTGTGTGTGTGTGTGTGTGTGTGTGCGTATGAAGGGAAGTGTGTTTGCACAAGCATGCACCCATTCTAGTTCATGCACATGGTTTCTCAGGCGAGCGACTGTGGTCACCGGATCACAGTGTGTTTTGTGTGTGTCCACGCAGGAGGAATGCCAGCTCCTGAGCGGAGCCCAGCGAAGGAGGAGGGGCTTCTGCTGACCATCCGTGAAAGCTCAACTGGCCAAAAAATGGAGGCTGATAACACAGCAAACAACATCCTGGCCTCTGTCAAAGAACAGGTATCGTTTCTTACTTTACAGCTGTGCAAACAGACCTTTTTGCTCCTGGTATGTCACTGATTACATGGCACTGTTTTCTACTAATTCATGCACATTTTGTATACGATAACTATTTTGTATTTGTGGCTCCCAGAAAGCTATATTTCCATGGCATGTAATATTTTGTAGCAGAGTTGTTGGAGATTACTTAGTTTGCCTCTGAAGTTCTAAGGGAGATCAGCTCTAGCTGGGTTTCAGGGGCTTGAGGAGAGATGTGCCCTCTGACTTAATCCATCTCTGCCTGTTTCTTTGTGATTCATCCACACCCCCTTTGGTCACTTACAAACACATACACACGCACGCGTGCACGCACATGCTTTCCTCTCTGGCTCCGCTCCACTTCACCAGTATTCCTGGAAATCCTGAACAGGGATAACTGGGTGAAAGCTGTTCTGCTCTTCCACAATGTAACTTGACTTAAGCTAAACTTTGAAAAGGATTTCTAAAACAAGCTCTCTGGTGTTTAGCAATTAACAGACACAAGTCCCATGTAGATTTGCAGCAGGAAAGTGGGTATTGTTTACATGAGGAAGGAACAGAGGAAGGAAGTAGCACCTGTCGATGTCACTTCCTTCCCTAGACTATTCCTCGCTGGCTCGTCCGGTTAAGTGAGTCGCCTGCATGAACTGTTGCTTTGAGAATGAGTGAGACATTCCTCAGTGGGGATTCCTGCTAAAGAGTTGAGAGCGTAAAATGATCGTTGTTCTGTATTCAGGCAGTACAGAATTGGAAAGGCACATAAAAGGGTGAATAAGAATGAAAACTTGAGTGTGAGTGGTTTTTGTTTTTTTTTTTCTTTTTCCTTCCCCTCTGGTTCATCTGAGGTTTTCCTGTGATTGTTGAGAAGCAAACCTTCCAGGGATCGCATTGTCGGCGTAAACATGCAAGTCTGTTATGTTCATAGTTATGGCTGAAGCTTAGGATGACTGGGTGTGTGGTAAGTGTTTATTCTACAACTGGATTCCCTTTCAGTTTTGCTTTCTTCTACTGCTTATTCGTCTGCAAAATTTCCTCCCCTTGGTATTCTTGTCTGTTCCTTGTCTGCCTTTATTTTTCTTAAGCTTTTTTTTTTTTTTTTTGTCCAAATGTCGGTTTCCGTGACTGTTGTAGTTACAGCTGCACAGAGCTTGCCCAGATGCCCAAACAAGGACAGACAAACCAACATATTATGGTTTCATTACATCAGTGTTCCTTTGCTGAGACATGTGTCCCCTCTGGCTTCTGGTCTGTCTATAAAGGCTAATAATCTCTTTTAACCATAAACTTTTACAGATTTGTAATGCTGTGCGGCATTTGCTGCTTATTGGACTTCAGTGTTTGTTCTGCTTTTTGATTTTTGAAGGTTGTGCTAAAATGTGTCAATCTCAATTTTTCCTTAATGATTAGTACACCAAGTGCCTATCATTACAGTGTCTATTTAAGGATAACATTGCACACTGTCGGTAGAACAGGACTGCTTTGAGTTGGTTATAAATGAAAATTATGCATGCTCGTACGGTAAGTCAAAGCGTATTTGAATTCCACTGGACAGACATTTTGCAGCTGCGTGTGTTTTCATTACCATCTAAATACCAAATTTCATTTGTAGGAACGTTGTCCAGTAAAGATCCCTTCTTTTAGTAAATTTCTCACATGAACCAGTGTGCCTAATAGGAAAATGCAGTACACTGGTAATGTCAAGCAGAGAAGCTCACAGTTATATAAAAGCATTTCCAGGGGCTTTTCTGTTGAAAAATTTCTATAAGAATACACGGTTTGTTACCTTTTCTAATCTGTTAAAGGCTCACAGCTACTCATTTAATTAGGCATGAACTAAATAAACTAAGAGTTGATCAAAATAACATTACGTTGTGTTAAAATGCAGCCAGAGATATTAAGTTTACGAGTTGATATATGTCATGAAATATGAAATGAAGATGAAATTAGGCCTGTGCTGTTCATGTAGGGTCACAATCACTGGATTAATGATGTTATTCAGGTAGTATGGGCTTGTCACTGTACCATTCACAAAAGCCTCTTTCCCACTGTAGGAACCATTTGACGTTCCTGTAACCTTTTCAGTTCTTTGGCGCATTCGGACAGATTGGAACTTAGGGACCATGCCCCTGAGTTCCTATAACCATTTCAGCGCCTACTCAACTTCCGGGTCTTTCCTTAGTTCTGTAGGAACGCATCTGACGAAGCAGGCTGACGTAGGTGATAGCTACGCCCTCGCGCTGAGCGCCGCTACTTAATTTCCGCATCGTCAGACCCCGCCATTTTTAAAAACCACTGTTTACGGAAGCATGGAGAACGCAGCTGATAAGTGGACGGACGACGAAGTCAGAGCCCTGCTGGCCGTTTTTTCAGCCGAGGAAATCCAGAGGGGGTTCGAAAGCACACAAAGAACACGATGGCCTTGTCGCTCTCCATTTTTGCTCCTTTGTGGTGTTTTCCTCTTCGCGGTTTGTTTTGTTGCTGAGTGGCGCTAAAATAACACATCACTGTCGCAGATGGTTGCGTCAGATCGGTAGCGATCGGGTCTCCGACTCATGTCCGAATGCAAAGTGACACGGTTCTCTGGCGAAGGACAGTTCTTAGAACGCTATTAGTTCTCAGAACGCAGTTCTTAGAACGTCTCTGTCCGAATGAGACTAAAGTGTAGGGCAGTTCTGTACCAAGTGGACACCCCTGCCCACACTGTAACACCGCCACCACCAAAAGCTCGCCTGGTGACAACAGTGGCTGATGCATAGCGCTCTCCCTGACGTCTCCAACATCGTTGCTGGCCATCATTTCTGCTCAGTGTGAATCGACTTTCATCAGAGAACAGCACTGAGGCCCACTGGTTCCTCGTCCAGCGTAAATGCTCCCTGGCCCATGCAAGACGATGATGCCTGTGCCTGGTGGTGTGGTCAGGTACCCGTGCAGGTCGTCAAGCACGCAGACCACGCTCATGTAAACGGTTTCGAATGGTCTGACGTGACACTTGGGTGCCTCTCACCTCTCTTAAACGTGCCTGGAGTTGAGTGGCATTCATCATCTGGTTTCTCAGGGCAGTGTTCACAATGTAGCGGTCATCAACATGGGATGTGGCCAAAGGACGTCCACTTCTAGGCCTTTCTGTGACTCTTCCAGTCTCTCGATATCTCTGTTGCAACCTGCTGATGACACTCTGTGACACTCCAAGCTCAGTGGCCACTTCTGTCTGAGAACGTCCTGTTTGAAGCATGGCAATGGCAAGGGACTGTTGTTCCATTGTTAGGTGTCGTCTTGGTCTCATGATGTCAAAATGTGAACAGCATGATGAGGACAACTGTTTAAACACCAGCTCTAATTGAACCAGGACATTTATTGGTCAATTCAAGGATCACACACCTGCCGTGATTTTTGCCGTTAAGCTCCTAGTTAGAGAACAGCAACTTGTGCAAAATTTATTGAAACATTTAACAGTTTATTGAAACATTTAACAGTTGGACATGTGCATTTAAAAGCTTAGAGAAGATCACATTAAGTTCACCTGTACAGGTTTGAATGCATTTTAGGCTTGTTGTGAAATTTCACCCAAAAGCTGAATATCCCTAACTTTTTGTGAATAGTATATGTGTGTGTGTGTGTATATATATATATATATATATATATATATATATATATATATATATATATATATATATATATATATATATATATATAATATATCCATCTTCTGCCGCTTATCCGGGGTCGGGTCGCAGGGGCAGCAGCCCAAGCAGGGAAGCCCAGACTTCCCTCTCCCCAGCCACATTTGCCAACTCTGCGGGGGGGATCCCGAGGCGTTCCCAGGCCAGCCGAGAGATAAAATCCCTCCAGCGTGTCCTGGGTCTTCCCCGGGTCTCCTCCCAGAGGGAAGTGCCTGGAACACCTCACCAGAGAGGCGTCCAGGAGGCATCCTGACCAGATGCCCGAGCCACCTCAACTGGTTCCTCTCGATGCGGAGGAGCAGCGGCTCTACTCTGAGCCCCTCCCGGATGACCGAGCTCCTCACCCTATCTCTAAGGGTGAGCCCGGCCACCCTGTGGAGGAAACCCATTTCAGCCGCCTGTATACGAGATCTCGTTCTTTCGGTCACGACCCACAGCTCATGACCATAGGTGAGGGTAGAAACATAGATCGACTGGTAAATCGAGAGCTTCGCCCTCTGGCTCAGCTTCTTCTTTACCACGACAGACCGGCGCAGAGTCCGCATTACTGCAGACGCCGCACCAATCCGTCTGTCGATCTCGCGCGCCATCTTTCCCTCACTCGTTAACAACACCCCGAGATATTTAAACTCCTCCACTTGAGGCAGGACCTCAGTCTCGACCCGGAGAGGGCAATCCACCCTATTCCGGCTGAGGACCATGGTCTCAGATTTGGAGGTGCTGATTCTCATCCCAGCCGCTTCACACTCGGCCGCGAATCGCTCAAGCAAGAGCTGGAGATCATGACCAGATGAAGCCAACAGGACCACGTCATCCGCAAAAAGCAGGGACCCAATCCTGAGGCCACCAAGTTGGATCCCCTCAACACCTCGGCTGCGCCTAGAAATTCTGTCCATATAAGTTATGAACAGAATCGGTGATAAAGGGCAGACTTGGCGGAGTCCAACCCTCACCGGAAACGAATCCGACTTACTACCGGCTCTGATACCTGTCGTACAGGGACCGGACAGCCGGTCCCTGTACGACATATATATATATATATATATATGGCATACAGGTGTCTAGGGGAGGGACCAGACCAAGCACGGCTCATCGACCTCTACGATGACGACCAACCTGGGCATGAATGTTCCCTTGCCCGGACGCGGGTTACCGGGACCCCCCTCTGGAGCCAGGCCTGAAGGTGGGGTACGAGAGCGAGCGTCTGGTGGCCGGGCCTTCGCCTATGGGGCGAAAAGGGTTACATGGGCCCCACGTCCCGTGGGCTCACCATCTGTGGGAGGAGCAGTAGGGGTCGGGTGCAATGGGAGCTGGGCGGCAGCAAGGGGCGGGGACCCTGGCGGTCCGATCCCCGACTGCAGAAGCTGGCTTTAGGGACGTGGAACGTCACCTCTCTGGTGGGGAAGGAGCCTGAGCTTGTGCGCGAGGTTGAGCGGTTCCGGCTAGATATAGTTGGACTCACCTCGATGCATTGCTTGGGCTCTGGAACCAGTACCCTCGAAAGGGGCTGGACTTTCTTCCACTCTGGAGTTGCTCATGGTGGGAGGCGCCGAGCAGGTGTGGGCATTCTCATCAACCCCCAGCTCGGTGCCTGCACGTTGGGGTTTACCCCGGTGGATGAAAGGGTAGTTTCCCTCCGCCTCCGGGTGGGGGGACGGGTCCTGGCTGTTGTCTGTGCTTATGCGCCGAACAGCAGTTCAGAGTACCCACCCTTTCTGGAGTCCTTGGAGGGAGTGCTGGAGGGTGCTCCTTCTGGGGAGTCCATTGTTCTGCTGGGGGACTTCAATGCTCACGTGGGCAATGACAGTGAGACCTGGAGGGGAGTGATTGGGAGGCATGGTCCCCCCCCCCCCCCCCCCCCCCCCCCCCCTCTGAACCCAAATGGTGTTTTGTTATTGGACTTCTGTGCTTGTCATGGATTGTCCATAACGAACACCATGTTCCAACACAAGAGTGTCCATATGTACACCTGGCATCAGGATTCCCTGGGCCGCAGTTCGATGATCGATTTTGTAGTCGTATCGTCGGACCTGCGGCCACATGCCTTGGACACTCGGGTGAAGAGGGGGGCGGAGCTGTCAACTGATCACCACCTGGTGGTGAGTTGGCTCAGGTGGTGGTGGAGGAGGCTGGTCAGATCTGGCAGACCCAAACGTGTTGTGAGGGTCTGCTGGGAACGTCTGGCGGAGTCCCCCGTCAGAGCGAGCTTCAACTCCCACCTTCAGCAGAGCTTCAACCATGTCCCGAGTGAGGCGGGGGACATTGAGTCTGAATGGGCTGTGTTCCGTGCCTCTATTGCTGAGGCGGCCGGCCGGAGCTGTGGCTGTAAGGTCGTTGGTGCCTGTCGTGGCGGTAATCCCAGGACTTGTTGGTGGACACCAACAGTGAGGGATGCCGTCAAGCTGAAGAAGGAGTCCTATCGGGCCTTCTTGGCCTGTGGGACTCTGGAGGCAGCTGATGGGTACCGGCGGGCTAAGCGGCATGCGGCTTCAGCTGTTGCCGAGGCAAAAACTCAGGCATGGGAGGAGTTCGGCGAGGCCATGGAGAAAGACTTCCGGACGGCTTCGAGGAGATTCTGGTCCACCATCCGGCGGCTCAGGAGGGGGAAGCAGTGCTCCATCAATACTGTGTACAGTGGAGGTGGGGAGCTGCTGACCTCAACTCGGGACGTTATGGGTCGGTGGAGGGAATACTTCGAAGACCTCCTCAATCCTACCAACACGTCTTCCCATGAGGGAGCAGAGCTGGTGGACTCAGGGGTGGACTCTCCTATCTCTGGGGCTGAAGTCGCTGAGGTGGTCAAAAAGCTCCTTGGCGGCAAGGCCCCGGGGATGGATGAGATCCGCCCAGAGTTCCTTAAAGGCTTTGGATGCTGTGGGGCTGTCCTGGCTGACACGCCTCTGCAGCATCGCGTGGACATTGGGGGCATTACCGCTGGATTGGCAGACTGGGGTGGTGGTCCCCCTTTTTAAGAAGGGGGACCGGAGGGTGTGTTCCAATTACAGGAGAATCACACTCCTCAGCCTCCCTGGTAAGGTCTATTCAGGGGTCCTGGAGAGGAGGGTCCGCCGGATAGTCGAATCCCGGATTGAGGAGGAGCAGTGTGGTTTTCGTCCTGGTCGCAGAACAGTGGACCAGCTCTATTACCCTCTTTGGGGTCCTGGAGGAGGCATGGGAGTTTGCCCAACCAGTCTCCATGTGTTTTGTGGACCTGGAGAAGGCATTCGACCGTGTCCCCCGGGGGCTCTTGTGGGGGGTACTCCGAGGGTGTGGGGGTATGTGTGTGCATATATATATATATATATATATATATATATATATATATATATATATATATATATATATATATATAGATAGATAGATAGATAGATAGATAGATAGATAGATAGATAGATAGATAGATAGATAGATAGATAGATAGATATATAGATATATAGATAGATAGATAGATAGATAGATAGATATATATATAGATAGATAGATATATAGATATATATATATATATATATATATATATATATATATATAGATATATATATATATATATATATATAGATAGATAGATAGATATAGATATATATAGATATATATATATATATATATATATATATATATATAGATAGATAGATATATATAGATATATATAGATATATATATATATATATATATATATATATATAGATAGATAGATAGATAGATAATATATAGATAGATGTATATATATATATATATATATATGTATATATATGTATATGTGTATATGTATATATGTGTATATATGTATATGTATATATATATATATGTATATATATATATATGTATCTGTATATATATGTATATGTATATATGTATATACATATATATATATATATATATATGTATATATATATATATATATATATGTATATATGTATATATATATGTATATATTTATATATATATGTATATATATATATATATATATATATATATATATATATATATATATATATATACATACATATATATATATATATATATATATATATATATATATATATATATATATATATATATATATATATATATATATATATATATATATATATATATATAATATACTGCCAACAAAATCTATTTAAATTACTTACTGAGGCAGTGATATTTGTATTGCAAATGAATGATCTACATCAGTGTTTCCAAAAACATGCATGCCCAAAATTGGCTTACCTCACTAAGATAATGCCAAATTCAGATTTTTTTTTATTTTTTTACATGGCTTCAATGATATCTATGTGGTTTATGCATTTATGGTGTAAAAATGAACTTGTTCATTTAATTAATTAATCTTTTTATATTGATATAGTCATTTTGACAACCCTGATAAAAATCCCAAATCTATTTTATAGATGTTGGGAAAGGCTGCTCTCCACATTACTAGCTTCTTTTAAAGTAATGAAAGTCATGACGTGTTACAATTTTATGTCATACAATGTTTGAATGAATACATTTTATGGATAAGAGTATTTCAAGGGGGATATTGATACCGTGTAGAATTTCCTAGTATTCCTTTAGCTTTTAGCTTCTGTATAATCTGTCTTTCAGTGTCAGAAACAACCTGATAACAGTTGAAATAATAGTATTTATAGTTGGGTCTTTACAGTTTGATGTGATTTTTAAATAGCCATGGTCATGCTTTTATTCCTAATCATACAGAGAGCGCAAATGCAGTTTCTGTGTATCAATAAACATTTGGCCATGATGCGGACAGTTTTATGTTTGATCAGAACCATTTCTCTTAGACTGAGAAAACTGTTTTATACAGCATCATGAAGTCCTGGTTGATTGTGTTTGGTCTAAACTTTATTTGCAAAATGCCATCATAATTGCTTGTTTCATTTGCTTTGAGTTGTACAACCAAGAACAGTTAAACACCATTTCTATCCTCTGAAATCAGGAAGGTTGTGCGTTGAAGATTTTTAAGCGCATTTGTAAAAGTAATTTTTCCTTTTTAAATTAGATGTTTTTTCCCAAATGTTGTGTGTTGCAATATGGTTTTAGTTATGGTGATAGAAGAGAAACTCAAAAATAACACCCAGAAGGTAGTTGGATTTGGAGCAAAATATTAATTAGATAAACGTACTGAAGTGCATGTACAAGGTTTGTAGTCTTTTTCACCAAATTCAAACATATTGTAAGATATTGTGTTCTGCAGACATTTGAGATTGACATTAGTATGCAGGGTCCCATCAGATCTGCATTGAGGAAGCCCTTGAAATGCAGAGAGCAGGCATCAATAAGTAAGAGGTCAGGTCATTAAAGAACATCTCTCTGATGACTCTGACCTAATCTCTGCTTTCAAATGCTCCTCCCTGGAGAGAAATCGCTGCAGGAATGGAGGGCCCTTTAGTTGTGTCAGCTTTGATTTTGTCCACAAAAAGCACATCTTAATGTACACAAAGCTCCTTAGTTGCCCCCCCAGTTTTCCTAATTTTAGCCATGTTAGTTTCAAATCACCAGTGGGCTAGGGAAGCAAAAAGATGTACGGCTAATAACTGATCATGAAGCTTATGGTTTCCTAACTGTTTGCATGCTAATTAAGATCAAACATGCCATGCTTTTTTTTTTTTTTTTTTTTTTTTTTTTTAATTAAGTGCAAATGCAAAGCAATTCTGCAGAATAAGTTGTGTTTTTTTGCAACTGTTACATTGCATGTCATCCAGAGTCTTAAGTTTGTTGTCATTGTCATCATTGATTGAGCACACAGTCTACATTTTCTACTGTTTAAATGCCCAGAACAGTATCTGTGCCTTTTTTGCGTGGCTCGTGTTTTTCCAAACTGTTAAGGATTAAAATATGGAGTAGGAAGGGAGTTTATTCATTGATCCAGTTTTGTGTTTTGTAGATGTTTGACAGAAACTATAAAGCAAGTATTATTGTGGATCATTCATTTCAGATAGTAAATGCTTATTGGCTTTTGAAATGTTTTTGTGTCCTCCCGTTCCTTCTCCATTTGCCCTAAGAGTATTTCTGTTATTAGCCGTGCCTGAACATGCCTATATGAACTGCACAATTGGCTTCGAGGGCCTCTTAGACATGCCGCACTGTGGTGTTTCAACACACCACCTTACAAAAAAACACACCACAGTGGAATTTTACCACTACGTTGAAGTCAAAATCACATGAAATATCTGTCTGCATCTCCCTAGTATACTGGACACAGACTCTATGAGTCTGCATTCACTCGATCAGATGTATGTCCACACATATACACGCTTAACAAAACTAGCAAAGCTAAAGAACTGACCTTGTTTAACTGTATCTGTAGTACCCAGTTTAAGGCTTGATAAGCTGCTTTGAAATATCATCCACTTAAGTCTTTGTCTTGTTTTAATGAAGTCAAAGTCAACTATCTAAGTCTGAGTGGCCCGAATAAAGGAGTTAATAGTTTGGTTCAGGGTGAAATGTTAAGCAATGTTGTTGCCTCTTTGCATTTCTGTGCCATAAGTGCCGCAGAAAGGTGGAGTTCTCTCTGATGGCGATAGCGTCTGTTCCACTTCCATAGGCGAAATAAGAACTCTAATTACAATCGACTACTGATTTTCTCCACTCCTTGGGGTCTTATCTGCCTTCCTCTGCTTAGTACTGCTGCTGTGACACAGGCAAGGAGAAATCTAAAGGCATAAGCATTCTGGCCTCGATTATAGTCATAAAAATGGAAGCCTAGCTCCAAGCAATTACCCCATGGGGGAGCCGAACAAGTGCAAGAGGGAGGGAGGGAGATAGATCCAGAGGTGAGGGATGCAGGTGAAGGAGAGTGCTCAGATATACAGAGGAAAGACAAAACACTCAGTAACACAGGTTGGTTAGTGCGGAGGACAAAAGTGCGACTCTGACCATGATAGAGAGAGATGGAGGTAGAGAGGCTGTCACCTTTGAACGGCTCTCTAAAGCGCTGTGACAGGAAGCCGTCAGTGCCATGGAAAACAGAAACGGGAGGGAAAAGGGAAATAGAAGGTAATCTGCTCTCAATGTGACATGATGTCAAAGGAGTTGTGTGTCTACCCTGGCACAGTACTGTCATTTTGAACCCCGACATGGGAGATCTCCCCCCAACTAGCTTGCTAATACTCATCACCATCACTGTCATCATCATCATCATTATCACTGTAATCATTGCCACTGTCAACAGCACGCACAGAGGACAGGGTCATTGGAAACAGGAGTGATGTTCGTCATACAAGGAGTATAGTTAAGGCTGCTGTGTTGGGTTTTTCTTGCATCCAAACATGTGGTGTTGGAAGTCCATGTATGATCCCTTGCTCAGTCGTCTCAGATAATTTTCTCAAAGCGACTGAACCTGAAGTAATCACACAAGTCATGGTGGTCTTTGTTCACTACATCAACCCGTGGATTGACAGTCCAGAGATTGCGTCCTCTCATTATGGCCCAGAGCCCTTCTCTTTTTGTCTGACACAACACTATTGATCCCCCTCTGTGGAATTGTACATTCCACGGTCTCCATGGGTTGCTCTGGGTGTGTGATTGCACTACTGCAGTATTTAGGCTTTTTGCCCCTGTTGAGGACCTACAGATCGTCTTTGTGAGTTTCTCAGATTTTCAAGCTCTTACTGTTTGGTGTTCTCGTCTGCAGTATCGCATAAACCTTTTCAGTTCAACAGTTTTTAGCTGCATGAAATAAGAAAAGCCGGTCTCATTCAAAGGTGAGATCAGACGATGAAAAGAAGAAATTGGATTTTAAAGTGTAGTGATTTACTGTAGCAGTTTGCAGTTTAAAAAATCAGCCTTTGGATCCAAGTTATTATACTAAAAGCACCAGTGTTATGCTTTACTTTAAATTAGCAGCACAGCCTAGAGAGAGAGAGAGATCTTGACATCTGATAGATGCGGCTTCATGTTGGTTCTATGTTTTCAGATTTGTATTAAAAACTATGATGTGTGCTCCAGAGGTGAGCTTTCAAATTTTAGTTTATAACCATAATGGTATAGAATCTGTTATATTTATACTATACACATAATATCAACCAAGTTAATTTTAAATTGCATTACTTTGTTCTTCGAATTAATTGCTTATCAGTTTTCTGTTTGCAGGTGCTGTCTGTGTGAACATATGAAGATGTGAATGAATACACATGCACTGAATTATTCTCATGCTCAGTTATGATAAAGGTTTATTGTTTTGTTATGAGCTGGTTTTTTTTTTTTAAATCTGCATTTGTGTTCTGGCTATTCTCTTGTTTTAATTGGTGCTGCTATAAGTACATTATACATTGTTATTATGTATTGTTGTAGATCCAAGCAGACCGAGCTGCTGCTGGAATAAACTAACTCAGCCTTTACAAAGTACAAAGTCACGTGCTTCTGAAGCCACATTTAATACGCTTGAAATTTATGTTATTTTGAATGAGGCCAAAGATAATTGCTGTTTCCACTTGAATTTGTCATTTAAGACTCAGAAATTGAAAATAAAGTTATTTTAAACATTTGAAGATAGCCAAAAACACAGAAGTATGTTTATCCGGTACCAATATTGGGCTCCTTCCGTTTGTCCAAACCACAACTCAGACGTCATACATAAAGTCTAAAGATATTAAGTAAATTGGTCTAATTTATCTAATGTAAGATAACTTGTTTGCGCAGTAATTGGGCTAAAACTGTTAAATTAGATGACCAAATGGGAAAATCGTAGTCAACAACAACAAAAGAAAAACTAATTTTAAAGTGGCTGCTGACATGTTCATGAATACTGATACAATTTCTCTTTCAGCCTCCCCCTCATGCAATCTTTGTTACTGACAGTCTTTCTTCTGTTGTCATTCTCTTGTGTGGCATGTGCAGGGTACGGCACTTTCCAATGGAAGTGACAGCTCTTTTAATAGCATTTACCCCGAATGCCAATCTTAAATGACAATTTAGTTGACAAGTTAAATGGGAACGTCCTTTTAATGTTTGTGTTTCATGTTCCCGGGGATCTTTGGGTTTGATCATTTTCTAAGTTGGATTTTGAGATTGTTATATATCAAGCAAATACATACCGGGATCACTAAACAAGACAGATTAAAATGTTGGAGAAGCAAAATTCCTTGGTGGAGTTTTATGACCTTTAGGTTTTTGCCTTGGTTTATCTGTCTGTTGGTAAATACATGCAAAACTACTGGGAAAATGTTTTGTGAAAATGGGTCTTAGTAGTTTCCATTAAATTTAGGGAGTGAGCGGAAAAGAATTGCAGACACAGGTATTTTTAAAAGGACTCTTCACTTTATGCGTGGAAATTAGCTGCTTAGCGGAGGTGTGCGCTCTCTGAGTGCTAGTTATTAAATAAAAAGTGTCATTATGGAAACACACCCCTATAAAAAGCATTAGTCATATCAGTAGTTTGAAACTTGAGTATGAATGTACCCACTTTTAATAAGCGCAACAGAACTAGGCTCTTGTGTCAGAAATAAGAGCTATTTAATTATTTTACACTGCATTTAAGATGCTTCATTATTAATGATAATACAAGATATTAAATATATTTAATATGTTTTTATGGCTCTGTTATTGAATCAGTTTAGAAACATAGTGGGTGAGATCTTGTATTCAGTATCTTGTCCTGAGATTCTTTGACACGTAGACTGCAAAGTTGGGGATAGAATCACTGACTGAGCTGAAAGCCACCATTATGCTCATTCTGATTGTCAGTCAAACCTTTCCTAGAAATTAAAATTTTATGAAAGCACATCCTCTGCAGTGTGATTATCAGTCACCAAAAAAAAAAAAAAATGTAGAACATGTTGGCAGCTTTGCAAGTTTTTATTTTGAAATACTTACAAAGTTGCATTACAAACCCTGGCAGACATTACCACCACAGCAAACTTCGCCATCCATTATTTGAGAGTGAATTATGTTTCACATTAATATTTGTAGACTCCTGTCACATTATCAGCTAAAGCTTACAAAAGCTGTGGACGCTGAAGCAATTTTTTTTCTGTGATTCACCTATAGCGCTGCCTGCAGCTCAATACTCTTACCTCTTCAGGCCACTTTACTGTGTTTTCAATGTCTCTCTCTCTCTCTCTCTCTCTCTCTCTCTCTTTCTCTCTACAATATAGTTATTATAAATGTGCTTCGCTGTCTATGCCAATGGAACCAGTTTTCTAGTATTATAACAAGGTGACTTTGGAAATTTGTGATCATGATTGCACTGCATGGTTCCTCCAAGTTTGCTCTCACAGCCTGCTCTGATGCTTCTTCTCTTCACTCTCGCCTTAGGCCTGTTTTTCTGTCCCTCTTGCTGCAGAAATTCTTTAACCTCTACTGTCACTCTCCTACTGTGCAGCAGTGTTGGTTCCTTGTTGGAGTGTGTTTGCATCACTGCAGTGAGGGTGCAGAGCTGTCAGGCCTCATTGCCACTTAATGAACAAACAAATTCCTGGTAGATTCTATAGTTAAGTGGGAAAGCTATCTGCACTATTTCTGCTAAATGCATTTGAGCATCATTAGTTAGCTTGCATTCTACATTTGTGCCAGCTGACGATTAGATTAACTATTGACTGTATGTACGGCTGTTGTTTCTGTCTGTCATGTCATCAGGCAATATTTGGCTCTCTTCTTCTGTCTTACTGCCTTTGTTTCTACCTTATGTGTGTAATCGCTGACACAGCATAAAAGCAGAGTGTAAAGATTGGCTATAGGCTAATCCGAGCAAGTACTGAAAGTAGACTATCCACTATTTTTGGTGTGGTACTTCTGTGTCTGTAACAAGTAATTCTGAGAGAATCGAGTAATTGATTTTTTTTGTTTGATGCTGCTTATTGTTTAACAATATCAAGAAAATCTGAGGACAAAAATGGTTTCACTGCAAGATATTTATAACACACAAAGTGGCAATCGGGTTAGTCTATAAGTACAAAAATGTCACTTATCATTAAGTTATGGGGTGTGTTTATTTTGCTACTTTTACTCAATATTAACAAATTTTCCTTTGATGGACATGCTTTTGTATGATGTCCTCCTCCTCCTCCACTCTGTTGTTCCCACTTGGCTGCTTGAAGAATTATTCCTCAAAGTCAGTGTAATTATTTTTAAGATTTTTAAGCTGTCTCTGCCCTCTACATAATTCTTAGACAGCTTTCATAAAGCTGTTGTGCAACCACTGCTAAAGAAACCAAGTCAAATCCTAATGTGCTAGTGAGTTGCAGATGCAATCTTTAAACTTCTCTTTCTGTTTAAGGTTTTGGAGAACTTAATTTCTGCAGTCTATCCAATGTTTTAAAGAAAGCAGCATTTTTAACAGCTTTCAGTCTGGTTTTACAGTACAGCACAGACACAGCACTCAGAGGTGACTGATGATTTACTGCTGTGCACAGACAGAAGTAAAAGTTTAGTCTTGATTCTATTAGATTTATTTGCTTGATACTGTTAACTACAAAATTCTTTTTTTTTTTTTTTTTTTTTAGCTGACTATATTTGCTTTTTCTTTCCATTTTTAAAAAAATGAATTTGTCTTATTCATTGGTTCAGCTCAGCTGTGGCATACCACATGGCTCATTCTTTGGTATTCCTCTGTTTTTATCTGCATGGTACTTCTTGGCTAGTTTATTCAGAACCATATTGTAAATGACTATTTTTATTACATTAATCTGTAAATTTTCATAAAACCAACAATCCCAGCACCCTTATGGGGCTCACTGCTTGTCTTTTCAAAATTTCAATAAATCCCATAAAGCCAAATCCTATTCTGTCATCTAAATGCTCGCTGTTCATTCTATTGTCTCTAGTCTTGGCAATTCTTCAAATCATATCACCTAAGTTGCTTGAAATATTTCTTCCAGTGAATGACAGACTAGAAATTGTAACCTCACTGTTTATAAATGCCAGAAATGTTTTGGCCCTGAATAAACCTGTGATGTGTTCTCAAAAAATATAAACCAAACAGAGTTCTGAGATCTAAAGACTCAGGTCAGTTAGTCCAGGCCAGAGTCCAGACTAAATATGGAGAAGTCGCATTTGACTGCTATGCTTCAAACAAGTGGAAAAAACTGCCAGTGAAGATTAACGTTTCATCAAATGTAGACACTTCAGGTATATTTATAATATAATATTTCTTCTCTTTCTCACCAAAGCTTAAAATCTGCTTTAACTTTTAACTTAGCTTTCTTTTAATCAGTTTGATTTAATTTAGGATTTTATTGTCATTTATGCTGCCTTTTACCATTTTAATGTTTTCTTTGCACTATCTGTAATGCCTGTGTTTTATGTAAAAGCACTTGTAGATCCAGAAACTGTGCTACACAATTTGCCTTGCCTTACTACTGTATGTGCTGCTAATATTTCAAATTTCCTAATATAAGATTGTTCATTTTTATTTCAAAATAATCTCTGTGTGCCATATGTGGCACATTATATACAGACCCTGTATATCAGGATGCAACTCTTTCTCAAGGCATGAGGAAATCAAAGTATGTTAATGTAACTGTATGACATTTGAGGTTTATGTGCACGTAAGCCTGTCTTATGTATGCTGAACCATAGCCCATGTGCTGAAGCAGCAGTGGACTAAAGTCACTTCAGGCACTGCAGATGGGTCTTGTGTTGTCAGCAGTGCCCAATAATGATGCCATGGATGTGTATGCATTTGTAGCTTGATCCACAGCCATGTGTCATCTGTTTCTTTAGGGGCTGTCAGAGGACACAAGGGGACAGGATCTGATTCAGCTCTAGAATCGCTGGCAGATCAGGCCTAACAGGCTCATTGTAATGGCAAATAAAGGCATTTGGGGCCTTGTTGGTACTGGGAAGCCTATAACCCATTGTCCCTCCCTTCTCCCTTCTTCATCCATTCTGTGTCTGCTTCCAACCAAGACTGGGACCACACCTGTTGGACAAGCATTTTAATAGTACTTATTGCTGTGCTTGGCCTGATTTGACAGCTTGTTATACCAAATGGATAAATTCCAGTCCATGTGGAGACAAAATTTGGACAATTCACTATCTCCATAGCTTATGTGAACCCTGCCTATTGCTATGGTTCCCCTCTCTTTTTCGTTGTAAGGCACCCATTTTAGCTCATAGCCCTGTTATCAGATGTGAATTATAAATGTATTGAATCCATATTCATAATAGCTTTAATGAGTCTGGAAAGTCTATTAAAATGTGTGTATGAGAGTTTTTGAGAACCATTGTGCCAGAGAGATTGTGAGGATGTGAAAGTAAAGAAGCGCTGATGTAATCCTTGGTCCACTGGAGAGGCTATTAAACTTGACATGTCTAAAAGGCCGTATTGAATACCTGCCTGTCTATGAGAGCCACCTGGTTTTGGGATCTGCTTTGTCTTAAGAGTCTACAATCCTTCTATATACTGTATGCTTTACATAACAGTGTAGATCTACTGAAAGAAATTATGGTAACCCTACAGCTTGGAAGGGGAGAGTAGCTATTTTATCAACCATGACAAAAGTACTACAGAACACAGCTCTGTGTGGGAGACTTAGCAACATTGCTGGTACTGTTCTACAGCATGAAAATAGAAGGATTGAGGCAGACTGGCTGGCAGGCAGGATGCCTGTCTGCCATAGTGTGGAAGAAGCTCTTAAAATCAGACGTGACAGCCTTATGGCTGCAGCAGATGTCTCACTCTGTTGTGCATTATCAAGATCATAGACCATTTCAGTGGAACTGAGGGCCAGCCTCATTGTGTGAAGTATTAAACAAAAGGAGTAATAGTTTCTCATTTGCTTATGAGAACTAATGTATAATAGGGGATGTGCTGCCTAAGAAGCCCTGGCTAAACACGAGAGGATGACTCGCTGCCACACAACAATTGGATTATGAGCTTAGAAGAAAGAACACAAAAAATGACTGGCCAAGAACAGTGACATTTGGAGGAATGGATGATCTGTGAAATCCCCGTCTTAATTAATCCTTGTGGTGAATCTCACACCATATGTTTAAAAAGCATCTGGTACATTAGAAGATGCGCATAACTCAAAAGCGTCACACATGCAAGATGATTTTCATTATATAGGTGTACACACGACTGTGTTGGATTAAGTGGGATTGTACTCTTTCCATTCACATTGTCTCATTCCTCAAGTTCCTATGTGTACATGGATAATTCCTTCTGTGCATGTCACCCGATGTTCTTGTTCCTGTACACTGGTGGCACTCGTCCTACAGTAATTGCCGACTTGAATCAGGAGGCAGTGAGACTGTTTAAATGAGATTGCCCCTCTCATATACCGATGCATGTGTGGCAGACCATCTTGTCTCCTTTATTCATTGTCTCCATCTTTGTTCTTGTGAAATTTATTATATTAATTATTTTGTGACTTGCATTACCATATTATCACCTATGCCACCTTCTGACAGCACATGTGCAGATTATAGGTGTCTGCTTCGCAGTATGCTCGGCTGATGTTGGACAGTAGTTGCCATGCTCCTTGATGCTGACAGTGGCTTCAGTTTACTGCACAG
The DNA here is from genome assembly GCF_933228915.1 of Telmatherina bonti. Taxonomy (NCBI): domain Eukaryota; kingdom Metazoa; phylum Chordata; class Actinopteri; order Atheriniformes; family Telmatherinidae; genus Telmatherina; species Telmatherina bonti. Next base: position 21,276,348 of record NC_136613.1, on the reverse strand, counting down.
GCTCTTATGACATTTAAATGTCAGTATGATTTATTTACAATCTTGATTGTAACACAAGTTCACCAAAGCCAGGCAGAGTGTAACCCATATCCAGACAAACAGAAATTCAACAGCCATATTGAAGAGTCTGTAACCACATCGGACCATACACACACAGCTGTGAACATGTAGGTTAATGTATTGAATTAATGATTATGTCATAATTCAGTCAATGACTTTGGCAAGACCTCGTCTAGGATACTATTCACTCAGCTGTTTGAGAGATACTGATGTGTTTTGATAGCCCAATCTTGCCTTTTGTTATTTTAAGGGTTGCCTAGAGGAAGTTTTGCATATAAAAAAAATCTAAATCTGCTGAGGATTCTCCTTGTGGATGCAAAGAAAGCCATGATCAAAAGCTAGCTTAACCCATAAGAGCCCAGTGTGACATATGAAACAGACGTATTCAGAGACGTTTGCCATCACTACTCTTATGCTAAAAACTTTACAATCCTGTTCAGATTGTGCTGAACAGGAATTTGAGCAAAGTCTTTACGTTAAAGTGATGTAAAAGGTCTCAAAAACTTTGTGTCAAATATGATACGTTTTGCTTTATAGAGTTAAGGCTGAAGTCCCAACATACAAACAATGGCTGTGCATCACAGAAAACTGAAACTGAAAATGAAATAAAATCTTGCAAAGCACCATGTTCAAAGAACAAGAAAGGAAACAAAGGAAGAAAAAAAGGACAAAAAGTATTTCTGATTGTCTGGCCCCCTGCCTGAAAGAACAGAAAACGTGATTGAGAGAAAGCTTTTGAATGAGACATTTCCTCTGAGAGCAAAAAAACAAAAAAAAAGGAAAGGTTTTTTTTAATAATGTCTTTTTTTGATGACTATCTGAATTTTATCTGTCTCAAGGAAAGTGAAAATGGAAACGGAAATAATGGCTTGGATCTGGCAATGTCCATGCTACTAAATCTCAGTAGGATTTTTGTGTCATACAGGGGATTGATAGCTCATTTCTCCCTCGAAAAGAAAAGGAAAAAAAAAGGCCACACACTGGACACTCAATTTCTGCTTTTCCCCCCCAGTATATACAATGTTTAAGCTTTTGGGCAAGCTTATAGAGCATTGCGCTGCTCCATAAAGATTGCCTGGTGCCCTGTTCCCATCAATGCTGCCCTGCTCTATGAAATGATTATTGTGGCCGTCTAATGGATAAAATACGGTTAAGCACTTCTAATTTTCAGGTGAAATATGTTGTTTATAGGAACATTCGCAAGTGGCACTCAAACAGCAAACCTAATTGGATGAGTAAAGTCATGCAAATGCTCTCTGAATGGAATTTAATTAGAAAAACTAAACTGATTAAATATAATTGTAATATTTATTTCTTTTAAACTTTTTACTCAGTCGCCTGTGGCCTAAAGCACTTTCTGAAGCTCAGCTGTTTGTTGCTCCGTCTTGCCAGCTGTGCATGTTCATGACCTTGTATGTTGTTGATTTTATGTATTTTTATTCTGTTACATCTGTTATTGACACCTGCTATGTCCACCCATCCCACCTTCTTTTTGGTGGGCTGTAGAAATTTCATGTGCGCATGTTAATTGGCATATAAATAACATGTCTTGTGGCAGCACACAGGTATCCCAGCTGCATTAAGAATGCCATCACATGAAGGAAACAGTGTAGCAGTTTTTCCTCTTCCTCTCACACTGCAGTCAAGCTTCACATATTCTCAGCTGAAGTAGAGGAGAGGTGAGCAGCCGAGGGTATAAAGTAGTGCTTTGGAGGAGGGGTGAGCAGAGCATGTCCACAATGTGGAGGGAAATTTCTGTGCTGCCCCAGGGAGCACAAGAGAGGTGTGAAAAGTAGGCTGGTGTCGGTGATGTAGAGTGACTAAATTTCCTCAGACAGGTCACACAAAAGATGTTGATAGCCAATTTGTGTGTGCGTGTGTGTCTCTGCGCATATGCAGCTGGCTTTGAATGTAATTGACCATGGTAATGGTCATTACATGGGACAGCTAAGGATAGCAAGGAGAGGAGCTTTCCATCTGTGCGGTGAGTCATGGTGAGTAAGGTCCTTCTGCAAGAAAACAAAGCAGATACTCTTTATACTCACTTGTGAGTACTGTTCTTAAATAAAACAATATTTCTAAGGAATGCAAATGGAAAAAGAAGAGTGTGTGTGCCTGAATTTTTCTGTGTAGACTTTGTGTTATAATTGTCATGATGCAGTGCTTGGAGCTAAGAGCTATGCAAGTAATGGCCTTGTTCAAGCTAGATAATTAGTCAAATGCTGATTTCTCCCCAACTCCCATAGGAACAGTGTCAGGAAGGCTAAATATCAACCACTGAAGTGGTGCTTATTACTCTGTGTGGGTTTGAAATATGGTGATACCATGTAGGCCACTTAAATATATGTGTGTGTGAGTAAGTTTAGAAACCATGGGTACATACCGAGTCTGTATTGTGAAGCTACCAGTCTAGAAACATTTATACTTGTCAGGAACTTGCTTAAGTTTCTGTATTGTGGCATCATTAACCTACGTTTCATAACAATGCATAAATATGTTTGAGCATGTAGTGAACTGCTAACCTGCCTAACTACTTCACATTCGTCATTTATGTCAGTAAACATCCATATAGCTCGAAGAATGCGACCTCGTTCGACCTTCAATTTCATCTTTCTCTCTTTTGTTGTGCTCACATGCAGGAGCTTCAGTTTGAGCGGCTAACCAGGGAGCTGGAAGTGGAGAGGCAGATTGTGGCCAATCAGCTGGAAAGATGCAGACTTGGGGCCGAGTCGCCAGGCGCTGGTAGCAGCAGGTAATGAGAAGATGCACATACACACACTCAATAAGCCACAATCCAACACATGGCTTTTCCCCTCCTTCACAGCAGTGTCCATATTCCATAGTGTATGGAGCCTTCTGGTTTTATGGGTTTATGAAGAGCAGCTCAGCGTTCTCAGTTATCATTGGACTGTATGTCCAAACCTTCCCCCTCCTTTCGTGTTATTTTGAATTGAACATGCAATGTTACGTAGCAGAGTTGCATCAGTTTGTACCTTAGATGTGTGTTGGTGTTTTTCAGGCATATTGTAATGCATGTATATCAATGAAAGCATCTATTCAGGTTTGAGAACATACATGACTGTGACTGCAGCTTTCAGTAAGTTTGCTCTTGAAATTTATTCCCACATTGTTGGAAAAACCAGCAGACAGTCTGATCATTACATCTCAGTGGTCGTATACTTTGTCCTTACTGCTGTAGTTCAAACATGTCAGGCTCATTTGTGAAGCTCAATTTCACATAAAATGTTTTTGTGGGCTTCAAAGTGCTGGGTTTTAGAAAGCCCCAAGTCTTATTTTCTTATGTAATCAGAAGGGCCTCATGTTTTCTTTTTTCTTTTTTTCTTTTTTTTTATTTATGAGGATAGAAAAAAAAAATTGGATCTGTGCATCACTGCATGTTGTCATTCTAAGAAACTTTAAGAAATTATTTTCAATTTTGCATTTCAAACATGCAGCAGGTTGCATTTAGTAAGTAGCAAGCAAGTAGTATTTTGTTTGGAAGTATTTTAGTCATATAACAGACATGAAATGGAACATTTGTTCAGCCTCCACAAAGAGTTTTAACAGTATATTTCTATCGTTAGTTATGCATTTCTGGAATTATATATAAACTGTAATTCCAATCAGTTCTAGTGTCTGAAGTACTTGCAATCATGGTGATGGAGTCGGAGTACTTAAAAAAAACATGCAGCTTACATCTTGATTCACACTCAGTACTGTAGCTGAACAATGTCCCATTTAAACTTGGTAAAAGATTGATGGAAGATGGAGTCAGATTGCATGGAATTAAGCTTTAAAAAACACAAAACTTTTGTGTACCCACGTAAATTAGTTTCTATAGAATATCAGTTCACTTTTCAAAGAAAAAAAAGGGCTATGTGCCTGTTACTAAAGAATTGTCACCTGTTATGCATTTTGCGTAAAAGTTTGATTGGCAAAATATCTGAAATGCATTCAGGATAAATCTGGATTCAGTGTTTGTTCCACTTGGGGCATGTAATGGTTCTTTGTGGTATTTTCTGGCTTTATGATCATAAGCTTTATAACCTTGGACAGGCCATTCTTGCACTTCAGCCTACATACTTGTAAAAATTACCCACCTAATACCAGCAGCTCACACTACCCAGGGGTAAGTGTCCATTTTTGGATAACATGCTTGCAGCAGCTTTAAGTGCTGCCAGAACGGTGCGCACAATAACTCTGAAAACATACACGCGCCAGACTGTTTACTGTCATGTCCTTTTTAGGTGGTACTGATATAAGTATCGCTGTGACCAAATTTAAGGGTAAAAGTAACATTTGCTTTGTTTTTCTTGTCCTTTATTCACTCAGGCATGACACACACTGACTAAAGCCATTTTTCTTTAAGGCTGATTAGAAAGGAGTGCTGAAGACGTTGCAATCTTTAATAATGACACCATGACTCTTAAGATAAAATGTTTTTGATTCAGTCATAATGAAAATGAACACAAGAGTGGATTATTGCAGCCTTAAGTTCATTTTCTTGGTTTACTGGCACAAGACTGGTACAAATAAAAGATACTGGTCTAATTATAAGAGCTCTGAATAGTTGACTCAAGGTTAAGATTAGAAAATTCATTTGATATTGTGCTTGAATAATAGATGAATAATAAAAAAAATTCTAGTGAGCACTTCGGATATTGCATTTTAGATTTTGTGGGCATATTGTTTTAAACCAAGCTGCTTCAACCAGGTTACCAGCGACACATTCGTCAAGAAAATGTAAACGCCGACACTTTACCCTCCAGGGTAGCAAGACCACCTCCCAAGACGCCATGAAAAAAACATGCTATGCCATTTACACCTCTTTTTTAAAGCCGGCGAGGGACAAATAAAATGGTTGTCACAGGATGTTTGCGTTTGAATGGTGATCAGCTTTCAACCCAGAAGTCACACTGACTGGCTCAATGGCACCGCAGGACAGCAGCAGAGGTGACAACACAAGCGTTCTGATGAGCCATTACGTTTCCTGACACCTCTAGTGCTGACCACTCCCTGGATTTCTGCAAGCATTAGGGAGGTGGTCATCTAACTTGACCAGCGGCAAGACTTGTAAAAGATTCAACCTCCCACCCGAACAGGCACTCCCTAGCTGAAGTGGTTTATGGAGAATAAAATATCCTGCAGGGGTTAGGCCTGTTGTGTATCAGCAGTGACAGTTTTACCGTCACTAACGGTGCCTTCTCTCACTCTGCTGGTCAACATGCAACACGCACACTCATCAGCATCATCGTGGTAGCTATTCTTCTACTCCATCTGCCGTGGTTCAGTGAAGCACAACTTCACCAACTTCCTCTTTTAATTGCCTGCGTGCTCATTAAAATTCTGAGGTGAGCTTGTGAAAGCTCAGATAATGTCACCTCGTATTAAAGCATGATAGCAGTGATGGCAGCACTGAATGCTTGACAGAAATGACAAGCAAGTGGATGTTTAAAAATAGAAAGTAGTCACTGACATCCCCTGCTTGATTTTTTTTTTTTTTTTTTTTTTTTTTTTTGTAATAGCCAGCACAAAAACAAAAAACATGGCTAAGTGAAAAGCTTTTTCCTGGTCAGAAACTATTTTCATGGCTGTTTTAAATTGTTCAGTAGTTCTTAAGATGCCTACAGTATTGTGTTGACCTTGTGTGCTCTGCTCTTCTCCTTTTGCTATGGACTGTTATGTTTTCAGTGCAAAACAGAAAAACAACCTCTTCCAGTTCCACTTCTTCCTTTTTTAAGTTTATGGGGTGTATTGGTATTTTCATTGTTAAAAGCATAGAATGAGAATGACCAGACTAAAATGAAAATGAGCAGAGTTGATTTAGCAAATTAAAAAACTATAAATATAAAATATTAAATAGTGTATTTTAAAATGGTTGTGAGTCCATCTGAAATAAAAAGCGTCTGAATTTTTTTTTTTAGAATCTCTTAAAGGTTTCTTTTTATTTATTTGTTTTTTCTTGCATGCACTGGTTTCATATTCTTACATTGAGGTATGAGCTGGTGGTCCGGGACAATTCATCACAGGGTTGTACCCACAACCACTGGATTCTTCCTGGTTTTTGTGTTGTTTGGTATTCTCTGTATTGTCTCTGAATAACAAATTCAGCTGGTATCAACTCTCATACTGAACCACTATTCTCCTGCTGTCTTCCTTTGGAACTGGCTGCTGCTGTGAGATCCTCTCTGCACACAATAAACAGTGGCACGCATGTAAAGGTTGTATCAGGACTCTGAGCTTCTAGATTAAGTGTGTCAGTGTGCAGTATGGTCAATTTTGGTTTATTTTGGGAGGTTATCTCATTTGTCTGTAATTGGTTTCATGTCCTGTTAGGTTGCACTACATCCACTGGCCGGTGACTTAGCTGAATGTGACAAACAGCTTACATTCCTGCATTATTTACTTTTTTGGTGAATCAAACAAAACACCAAGTGACCACAAACAGCATCAGATTGCTATAAACATAGATAACAGAAACTAATTCAACAGTTTGGTTTCAGGCACAGTTGTAATAATCTACAACACTGTTGTGATCTAAAGTCCTAACAACAGATTACTCAAGATACTGAGGTTATTTTTTTCCCACATTTGTATGATTTCTTTTGGATTTTTGAGCATCTATTTACTCTTTTTTTTGTTGTTTCCCGCCACAGCTCATCAGAGAAGTCCCTACCATGGAGAGCTGCAGGTATGTAAGCTCAGACTGCAGAATGTCTGAATAACTATTCATTTATCACCAACTTCGTTCAGTTCGTACCAGTTTCTCTTTCCATTCACATTGTTTTGTTTATCCATTCTGGTCATAGTTGGTGTCCTTTTATACTCTGATAAAAAGCACTTAGGAGACAACACACCTTCCCCTTTAGTTTTTAATCAAGCCTTAATATTACTCTACCAATGTACATGCTACAATGTTTGTCCAACAGTAAATATAATTACATTTATCTTGACCTTTACAGTCACTTTGTACTCTGATATCAAGTGTAATCACAAAGTATTGGTTAACAACTGTTCCAGTCTGAACCCGATCATTTCATCCATAACTTCCAGTCAGTGGTTCACAACCATCATCACGTTAATACAAATCTGCTTGTTGTCTTTCACCCATAAATTATAGTGAAATAAACAGCCAACAGTGCGCTAGGTATGCATTGATGAAATACTGATCAGAAAAATTGATGTACTCCGCTTAATGCTGCAGTTCACACTTGGTATAAACAAAAAGTGGAAGCAGACCCTTCGCCATTGCTGCGGTGGCCTTTCTGTGCATGTCAGAGCAGAAAGTAACATAATCGTACCTATTTCTGTACAATGACCGTAGAATCTGGAAGGACTTTTGTAGTTTATGGCCAGTGGAGAAAACCTTAAGTTGGAGGAAAAATTGACTGAAGAACGCAGACCTTTACTTCCTTCAGATTGCCCCTGTCTGACATGGGTGGGAGGGTAGCAGCGATTGATGCTTTCAGCTTCAGGTGGAGAGCGTGGTCAGACACTTAATATAATGACAGGGGAAACAATTGACTTGACTCCCATCGACGGTGCAGTAAATTTTTGGTGAACAGTTGTCAATCCGATAGTAAATGCTATGTATTCATGTTGCCATCAAGCTTAAAATGGCTTGAAAGGTAATGTTTGTGGTGCTAGTTAATGTTAATGGACTAAGAGACCAGGAGCTGCAGTGTGTCTGAGAGTAAATGACTCATTTGCAATACATTTTCTAGCGACGCTGCCTGGATGGATATGGATAATTTTTTCCCACATAATATCAGAAATAGAATGAAGAACAAGTAATTAGATTTTGTGGGTGCTCTGGATCACCGCCTCCATCCAGGAATTTTTTTTTTTAAGGATTCGTAGCAATGGAGAGATAGGGATCATTTTCCCATTAGAGCTTCTAATTCAACAATATTGCCCACAATTACAGGCAAAAAAAGAAAAAGACTCTAGCCTGGCTGAGGTCTTCGCTCTCTGAGTGCTTCTAGTTTTATATGTAGTTATTTTGCTTTGATACCAGAAACTTAAAGAAATCGTTCAGTAACACAAACAGATCCTGTGCAGCGTCGTCCTGCAGCCTCGAGACAAGAAATAACAAAATTACATCAAATGCATTACAAAATATTATACTGACAGCCTTTGCAAAAGTAGGAAGCTTTTTTTTTTTTTTTTTTTTTTTACCAATCTTTAGTAACTTATTATAACCATATTTGTGTTTTATATTGAACTGTAACTGCTGCTAAGTTTCACATTTATTCAATAATTTCTTAATACCAGCGTTTTGTTCAAGGAATTAGCAGCTCAAGGCTTTTTTTTTATTTTTTATTTTTTTTATTTTTTTTTTTTAATTGTTTTGTTTAGCTTTCTTTTTCCTGCTCATCATCAGTGAGGATGAGCAGCAGAAGGATTTTTCTAAGAACGCTTAAGTGTGTGTTTGTTTAGCCCAGATCCTTATCAGATCTTTAGAAGAGAACAGATAATAAATTACACTTGCTTATGTCTTTCATGGGTTATTAATTGCATAGCGAAAAGTCGCATTTTTGTAACGGTTATTAATCTTTTATTGTCAATTCTGTCAGAAGGGCCTATGGGGGGTTGTATCTGTACATATGCAATTGGAATATTAATAATCCCCATTTTTCTCATTTGCTGCCTGCTTCCCATTTCCTTTCTAAATGCATTTTATTAATGAAAGAACAAGCTCTGGGGCTAATCACAATCACTGCTTAGTTTTGGATTGATTTTTCATCACACCATGAATGATCAATTATACTCAGATGTAAAGTAGTTGTGTGGGTTTTTTTCTTCTTCTTGTTTTTGTTTTTTGTCTCCATAGTCGATAGTTGATAAATAAAACTCTAAATGTGTGGCACACAGTTTTTCAGTGTGTGCTGTCCCAGCGGGGAAGTCCTGCTGCAGAAACATGTCTTTTTGCCCCTGGAAATGTCAATGCAGTCACACCTAATATCCACTGAGAGTGGAGGAGAAACACCACAGAATCACACTTTCTCTCTGTCTCCATTCCTTCTCTTGTCATAATGACGGTTGTTCAGTATGTTGGCAAATCACAGACTCTGTATGCTTCATATAATTTCTACACATTATAAGTGTCTTTAAAAGCTGTTACAGCACAAATTGGATCTTAAAAAGGAGTGCTATATGATAGTCAACTTGACAGAAAGTAGTGGTAGATGTTAATGCATATAGTCTCTCATCAGGACTCTTGTCCAGATCTCTGCTTTGACCCCACCTGCCATCTGACAAGAAAATTATAAGTCTTTTGTCCCTTAAGTGCTTTAAATATGCATATCCAGTCTTATTAGAACCTAGATCAACTCGTATAGTAGTCACAGTCCACATTTAGTTTATATTTAATACTGAAAGACTTATCTGGTTTGGCCAGTTTTTCTCATGTAATGTCACAGTTTCAATGTAGCTCATTAATAGATATTTATCTCTGGATGATTTTCCAACTAAACTGGAGCTACAAACAACAAAATGCTGCGGAAGTCCAGTAAATGCTTTGAAACTTAGACATACAAGAAAGTCATGAATGATATGCAGCAGAGATGTTTGGATCCTGTTGTGTCGTGTTTGGGTGCGCTTTTCCACAGTTTAACTGAATGTGCTGTTTATTAACAAAATGATGCGTCGGGAGGCACCGTTGTCTCAGACAACTATAGGTAGAGTTCCCAAAGCGAGGCTCCATAACATGGCGGCCCCCTTCTCAACAGTACATCTAGATTTGCATCAGAATTTCCCAGTCAGGGGTAATAAAGTAAAAATGATTATTATTAAGTCATTATTATTCTCTGTTATTAAACTGAGTCAAGGCACAGCATGATGGAGGCATCGCTGTCATGTCATCACGACGGTTTTAAATCCTGTTTAATTCGCAAACATTTTGTTGTGTCACTCTGGCAATTAGTTTCAACTACACATACACGTTCCTTGTCGATTTCCGCTTCATGTCACACTTGTACCCAAGTCATCCAGCGAGCTTACAGTCTTTCCTTTTTCCCCAACTTTAACAGGAATTTAGCTTTTAACCGGGAACGTGAAAACCGGAGAGAAATTCAAGTCAAACAGAGAGCCGAGCTTTTTGAAGCTGTTAAACTCAGGACAATGTTTTCAATTAACCGCGCTGTCAGAAGTGTCACAGTTGCTGAAAAGTGAGAAGTTTGACATGGACTGCACACACAGAGGTTACTGTATCCAGGGCACGCAAGGGTTAACTTCTTCCCAGCAGGCAATGCCAAATATGTATTTCTAACAGCGTGACTCAAGATGCTTTTTAATCTGGTTTGAGTCACTCCTGTCCGTAGATAGACACAAACCCTCAGATGTCCGGAGGTAGAGGTGAGGAATGTCCGACACACATGTCTTTGTGTCAACGGCTTCATTCACATGTTAAGCTTTGGAAACAATAACGCCTCCTTCACAGGTTTTATCGCTCATTCAGGCACAGCTAAACAGGCATGATTTCACAGAACCAAGCCGCCAGTGTTTGTCGCCCTGCTCTGCTCTGCCTATTGTTCTATTTATTGTTGAGGAACCCATTGACTCTGGTCATGCTTAACTAGATTGTGACTGTGGGGAAACAATGTGCACTGGGAGATTTGAAGGCTAATTCCAGTTTCTGTTTGCCACACCAGTTGCTTTCATGCATAAAAAAAAAGAGGGAGGATGTGGGGGGGAACATCAGAGCAGTGTGACTGTGGCTTCACTGTTTACACAATTATAGTAAGATGCAACCCGGTTTTAAATTCCTCGTATTAGTCAGTTGTAAAAATTTAGTGACTTAAGCTGTGCGCAGATGTGAAACCATGTTGCAGAAATTCTCATCCACATTGTTACTTCTCAATTCCAAAATATGCTTTCTGCATTCTTGGCTTTTGTAATATTTTAAGCAATGTGAGCTCATCGTCTCTGTTTGAATCTATTTCATTTTGCTCTCTTCAGATGCCACTGCTTCAGGGGACACCAAGTCTCGGGTGACTGACAGCTCCCAGTCGCCCAGCTACAGAGTCAGGACCGAGTCAGAGCAGGTGTCTCTGTACTCCCCGGAGCAGTCCTCCCTTCATGAAAGTGAGGGTCTGTTATTGACTTCTCTCTATCTCTATCTTCCTCTGCATACATATTAATCCTTTTGCTTCAGCTCTACTTCACCAAACTGATGGCAATTTCAAGCGGTTAAATACTTCTTTAGATTTCTGCGGAAAACTTAGAAAGTTTTTTTTTTTAATTAATGATTTTGTTTAGTTTTTTTATGCTGCAGATACATGCTTATGTGTCTGTAGTCCCATCCAACAGTTTTTATCTTGTTGCACTGAGCTTGTTGAGACTCCTCAGATGGAGAATGTAAACCGTTATGAACGGTACAAATTGAGCAAAGTTGGGATGAAAGCACTTTTACTTGTTCTCTGAATCACTAAAGCAGTCTTTTGTCATTTTCGTAAAAGTTTTCTACAGATGTCTGGAACATTTACACCATCCAATTAAAACAACTCCACATCGGTCAAGTTTGTAAAAACACTGTTCATACTAGCCAATTCATTAAAAATAATAGCCTAGCTAAGGAAAACCAACAGACTGTACCAGATCTTGACTTGCCTTCAGTCACCCATTCTGAGCTCTAATGGTGCAGCAGGCGACAGTGGAAAGAAAAAAATAGAGCTTTAACAGGAAGGAAAAAGCAACAACAGAACCCAGATCGAACAGAGTGGCTGTCTGCTTCGAGTGTTTGCAGGTGGAAAGGAGAGGATAGAAGGCTCGACAAGCACTGCAATGTTAGTCAGGGATACCTGCTGAGATAGAAGAGAAATATGAGCCAATGACACCAGTACTGTCTTAAATTTATGCATGAAAAATAAAAGCTAGAGAGTTAAAAAAAAAAAAAAAAAAAAAAAAAAAGGAAGGAAGTATCAGTATACTCCCGTTCCTACAGTTCTAATCAGCAACCCTCATTCTCGGCCAAGTTTTTATTCCGGTTCCTTGCTCTGTTCGCTGGCAGGGCTGTTTTTTGTTTGTTTGTTTTTTTTTGGTCTGTTTTTTTTTCCCTCCTCTTTTTGAATTTCTTGGGGCCTTTTGAAGATGGACTGACAATCTGTCTGAGGTGAACCCTGATTACTGGCTAATCAGTTTCCTCACAACCCTCTATTAGAATAAGTATGTATGACAATTGGATAAGTGAATAAGATTTCTTAACAGTCAGCGACCAGCTTTGTGGCCAACAAGTGCACTGGAAAGTGCTGAGGACGACACAGCTGGGACTGTAGATGGACCGACTGGATAATGTTTCATGCAAATCACTGTGATCAAACTTTTGTTAATAGCGCAGCCCTATGACCTGTATGCTGCTCATTTAAATTATGGGTGGGGGGAGGGGGTAATAAAATGTAATAAGAAAGTTTAATTCATTATTTTTGACATGATATCAACAAAACATACAAAAATTTTCCACTGTGCACTTTTTGGGTCATATTCTGTTTTATCTGCACAACACACAAAGTCACACTGCACAGAATCTCGTTCTGTCATAAAGGAGTAAAAATGGCGACTATAAAGAAAGTCCTGAACAAACTTTCTACACATTATCCAGACAGCCCCTGGTAGTCATGTGTAAAAATGCTTTAAATCTCTGTTAAAGGGCTATTGGTTAAAACTTATCCCTCATATAAGGCTATGGAAGCAGGATGATACTACACTGCTTGATAGAACGGTTTTCCCCTGCTGTGTCGTTTGTCATTAGGAAGACTCTCCTGGTAAAGGTCATGGTTGTTATGAAGCCACTTCTGATATGTCCGTCTCCTGTGCCTCTAACCCTTCCCTTTCCTGCTTATCTTCATTTCATTCTCATCTGTCTCTTGCTGTCATTCTCTCTCAGGGTCTGCAGGGAATTCATGTGGCTCAGCTCAGATGAACTCTTACTCTGACAGCGGCTATCAGGATGCCAGCAGCGGCTACCTCAGCAGCCAGAACCAGAGCAAAGCTGAGCTGAGGATGCAGCACTCTTTTCCTAGTGCTGGGACCAGCACCCTGATGAGGAATGCCAGGGCTGAAGGCCAGGCTTCAGCCCAGGTACTGAGAACTAATTTAGTTAAAATACATTGCTTCTTTTTACAGCCTCATCATAGATCTTATCATTGTCATAATAATAATAATAATAATAATCATAATAACAGGTTTTTAAAAATGAATTGCTTTAAACTGGCTCTTTTGTGCATTTTGTGATTATATCACTGTAAAGGCTTAAAAGCACAGGAGCTGCATTCAGAACTGAACTGTGCGACATTAGCATGCTTCATACAGCTTTGTACGCAGAGACTGCTGAGACACCAAATGGTACTGTCACACTATAGAGGGGGGTGGAAAGGAAACAGCAAATATGGCCTATAGTAAAGTTGTTCCCTGTGATAAAATGGTTTATATAACAGTGTAATCAGTCTTTTCATTGTTATTGTACATGTCCAAAGCATGCTAAAATTCCTTATAGCTGCATGTAGACAAAAGTAAGAAATTCACTATGTTTATTTACTTCTTTATTTTTACATTCAGGTTCAAGCAGTGACAACAGCAGTGCCTGGTCGGGCTATGCGAAGGGTTAGCTCAGTGCCTTCTCGCTCTCACTCGCCAGCCTACGCCAGCAGTATGTCCCCGTCCCGTGGCTCCTTTCGTACCTCAGTTGGCAGTGCCTATGGCTCCCCCATCGTTACCGAGCCCAAACCCCTCTCCAGCATCTACTCAACAACTTTGCCCTCTGCCCAGCGCACCAGTAGTACCGGCGGCAACGGCTCACCCAATTCCACCCAGAAAAACTCTCCTGCAGGACTGCGACGGATGAGCTCCACCAACTCGCGCTCGGGCAGCGCTAGTCGCACCACCTCACCCTATCAGACCTCTGCGGGGTCGTCGTCAGGCCGCATGGGTTCGCCGCTGACAATGGTGGACAACGTCAACCCTCCGCTGACTAAACAGCCCACTCACTCGTCGTCTCCAGTGAGGGCCAGCATGACTGCTGTGCCGCAGCACTACAGCTCCACTCTGCCTCGCTCTGTGCTCCACAACACTGACCCCTATGGACCTCAGAGTTATGACATTTACGAGAGGATGACGCGACCTGACAGCCTCACAGGTGCTCCACTCAACACACACACTGATATTTAGAGTGCATCCATGATCTTCTGTCAAATCAGAGAAGATCACTTGGAAATGTTTGTTTGTGCAGTGGTTAAACTTAAAAAGTATGCCTCGGTGAAGTACTTTTTACTTCGTCATAGTTTTAGTTTTCTTCTCCATGTGATTCATTAATATAAAAACTACTTTGACTCCACAAACTATACCTGTAGGATGTATAAAACTATTAATGAGATGAGTTATTTCTATGAGCCCAAGCAAAAATGCAAAGTGTGCTTTAGTACCTTGGAATTATGGTACATTAGGCGTACAAGCTTATGTGAAGGGAGAGGAGAGAGTGTAGTTTAATGTAATACTTGTGATGTTTTGTTTATGTAAAGTTTATAGTGGAACTTTTCCAAATAGTGACTGGAAATGACCCATTTTCAGCTGGGCCAATGACCAGCAGGCGAAACACTGAGAAATCAGATTATTAAATTTATAATGACACAGACAGTCACACTCTCTTTCAAGCATGTCCACAGTTACTTTTAAAAGACACAGAAATACACACTGTAATGTCACACACGAAGGGTCTAAAACTGACACCAAATAGTTGTGGATACAAGAAATGTGGCTCATTAGTTATAACAGTCCAACACGGTGTGCATCACACAGTGAAATGGCATCCATTTGTACTGTCATCGCTTCCTGACTTACTGCTCTGGGAATACAAGCGTAGCCCTCAGCAAATTGAGAGTAAACATGCTCCAGCTTGTAACGGGAAGATTTTAATCACCTTATTTAACCAGATACACTGGTGCTAGAAATGATACTCATGTAAATGTTTGTCTTGATGTAATAGTCATATTTCAAAAGGTATCAACAGTTTCTAAAAACTCCAGAAATTATGGAGTAAAATCATGTTAGATATTTATCATTTGTGTTTTACTTCACTTTAAAACTGCAAGTTTCATGTTAAATTAATACAAATTTGACTGTTTCAATCATACAGCTTTAAAAGAACATCAGCAGTTCAGGCAATTTTTAGATATAAAAGACAAAGAAATTGCAATCGGCACATCTGTTTTTATTCACACATTAAATAGCCAACAAAAAGCTTGAATATATTCATCAAGAGGGTCCCTGTATGAATTAAATCAAATCAAACTTTATTTATCAAACACTTTTTAACCTTTTTAATAAACACTGGAAAGTATGTGAAAATGATCAAATACATAAAAATAGTACAAAAAAAAAAAAGTGAAATTATATCAACGTTTTAAAAACATATAATCTACCTCTTTTTCACACCAATATTTTGGTGTGTAAATGATCAAGAAAGGATTCACTGAGGGTAAAAGGAAATGACTTAGAAACTATGCCTGTGTTTGGGATTACATAATTCATTCCTAGCAGGAGATCAGTAAGATAGTTATTCAAGAAAAGACCAGCTAAAACTAGTTTGGGTGTGTTATCTTCGTAAGAGAGAGATTGGGACAAACAAGAGTTGGCAGATTTAACCAAACTTAAATCGTGTCCCACTCTGGAGAACAACAGCAACAGGAAGAGACTTGCTTGTATGCTTTCACTCTTTGCTCTTTACGTTCAAGGTTTTTCCTCTTTTGTTATTTTTTCTTTACAGAAAGCAGCCGGAGTAAATTCTGACCATAATATTGCAATGTGGAAATAATGGCTTTGTTTCCGTAACTAGCTCAGTGCTTAGTGTTTTCCCAAAACACCTTACTCACAAAAAGGCAATTAACTTCACAAATAACCGCACACACAGGCTCTGAAATCATAACAGAAAAAATGTAACTAAAATATGAGCAACGCCGATCAAACAGTTTAACCTCAGTATTGCTTGTATTTAGTTTCACCACAATAAATCTGCAAAGTTTCAGGTAGATCTTATGACCAATGCTTGTCAAGTAAACTCTCATACGTGTACAGAGATTCCTGCAATAAGAGCAACCTTGTTTCTTCTCCACTTCACATACAGACTGCATGCAGACGTTACAATTTACTAATGTTGCCTAAATACCTTAAATCCTGCACAAATGCTGCTGAACAGTAACAGACACACATACAGTTAGTGTAAAGACTTACACAAGATCCATTAAGTCAGCCAGAAGAGCAGAACTAATGCTAACCTGGGCTGTTGCTAAATGATCAATAGAAATGTACCTTGTGCTGCTTTGAGTGGGGTGTAGATGCTGTTTTCTCTCTTATCTGTAACTTTGCTACATTTAACATCTGAATGACAACTGCTTGTCAAAACAACTTAAAGCGGCTCTGCAGGTTTACAAAGTTTAAAAGTTCACCAACAGCTGTTGGGGGGGGGGGGGGGGAGTCACACATACAGACATTTCTTTATATATTAGTGGGACAAATAATCACTATTTAGCTGAAAAAACAAATGAAAATTGTCTTTGAAAACTAACGAAAGCAAGTTGTTACATATTTTTATTTTTACGACAAAGAGTCCTAACTCATAAATTCTCTGATGTTACGAGGTTGATTGGCTTTTTTGTTTTGTGTCAACTTCATGCTGCCGGGGATTTGCTCAGATGCCCTCATTGATGGCAACATTCAAGGTGACTTTTTTTTAATTGGTTATTTTGCATTTGTTTCCAATTGTCCAGCTTATGTGTCAGTGCTGCATGAATTGGTGTCTTTTTTTGTTATCAGTTTGTGAATCATCTAGAACAGCAGTCATTTTAATACATTTAAACAACCATACAACATTCAATTTCAGCTTTAAGATCATGTGCATGGTTTTATTTGTATTTTCTCTCAACAAACTGTAGCACAGCGTTGTATACAGAAATGTCATCACAAGTAAATTCAGATTAAATATCTTTAGCTTTCAGGATTAATGTTTAAAAATAACACTGAGTATATCACATCTTTTCTTTCTATACTTTTCTTAAACTGAAGTGATTTAATCAAATCAAAATGTTTGATTTAGTAGCACAGCCTTAGTGCAGTGACAAAACCTCAGTGAGAATTTGCTGCCTACACAAAATTCAAGCATATTTGAAGAATATGAATTTACTGAAAATGCTTACTAGATAAAACTCGCATGATGTGTAGCTTCATAAAAATGTACAAAACCTGAAGGAGCAGAAGGATTCAAGAGAGGGTTGGCAGCTTTGGTCTCCAGTCCTGAGAGAGGGAGGACAATTATCCATTGTGTGGTAATTTTCATAGAAACATTGACGTAACGCTGACCTGTAGAGGGGTTCCCTCTTTTTTACACGACAGGTCCCATGCTAGGCTACACCTCCCACCCCAGCTGCAACACTGAATTTGATTAAGCAGGTATAGAAGATGGATGAATGGATGAATGAATGACAGATCAAGATGCATCTTTAGAGGGATTTGGTTGTTACCAGTTGGTCATAATGGACTCATCAGGCTTCCTTCCTGAGGGGTTTCCTGCTTCTGTCCTTTCACCAGATTGAGGCGCTAGCCCGAGCTCTGTCTTGCTCCCACAGTTCTACCCTTTTGTGCTTTCTTCTTCTACTCCCTCATCTTGTTCTTTTGCACTCAGACTCCCTTGCCTCCATCATTTGGTCTTCCATTTTCATCTGGACTTTGTCTTTATCGCAGTAATTTGTCACCAGTGTGTGACGAGCTGCATTATTGAAGATTGGAATGTTCCGGCTCAATTACAAGCATGTGGAAAACACCATAAAACAGCTTAAATTTAATGTATTATGGTTCCGACTTCATCATGCATTTTGTGATTTGAGCTGTTCTTTATTTTTCTTGTCTTGTGTCTATCCCTGATAGCTTTCTTTTCCCTCATTCTATTTCACCATCCACCTGCTTTCACTTCCTGTGCTGTCATCGGCAGGATGTCAGTTTCCCTTCACTGCTGAAAAATAGGGAAATGAAGACAAATTGTCCCTAATGATGTGCTCATTACACTCTGTCCATTTCCGAGCAGAGGAGGACACAATGAAGTGCAAAATAACACATCTGCCTGTGTTTGTTTTCTCTTTTTGCTAGCCAAGCTTCTATTAAAGCTGTCATAGTGCTACAAGTTACTTTTCAACTAGATTTCTACTCGTATATACAACAAGTCTCTGGTAATCTTTTCATTATTACTTGAGCATATTTTGCTCAGTTTTTGAATATTATTTTTGTTGCATCCAGCTACATCTGTATCTCCAGAACAAGCACATGCCAAGACACCACCGCCCTTCTAAGCCGCCGCCAAATGTAATCTGTTAAAGCCACTGTGAGAGGATTGAGGGGGAGAATTAAATTACTATAACACAAAAGGAATGTGGGCCATTCATCCTCAACAGACAGGAGTGTGTTATTTCTCCCTGAAAATTTTGCAGCTGCTTTTAGAAGTGACTGCAGCCCCTCTATTAGGAGAACGGAGCAAAAAAGGGAGGCAGATTAGCCTCCTCATAGGTTGTTTGAATGCTGCTACTTTGAGGAGTCATGCTGCTGAGAGGGAGAGATGGGCATGAGGGCTTTTTACTGAGGAGATTCTGTCGCTTTCGCTCATTCACAGCTGTGCCAAAAACTCCTGTTATGCGGGCAGGACTGACATGGTATAAGAAGTCTCTGGTGGTCCTAGACAGCCTCATTAACCCTCTTTTCTTTTTCATCCTTAACACCTCTTCACCCCCCACCCTTTTTCTTACATTCCCTTGCTGCTTATGCCTTTCCTCGTGTCTATGCACTTTCTCTTCTCCCTTTATGTTTTCACCCTTTCAAACCATTTAACAAGAGAAGCTTGATGATTTCCCACCAAGCTGCAGCTACTGGCTATTGTGTGGAGTACCACAGTGAAAAGCTTCCTTGGCTATTGAGTGTGCAGCTACTGCATGCAGCAGAAAATTATTACTTAGTCTGTTTTACTTCCTGTCCTGGTCAGCGCCATCTGGCTAATTCTGAAGTTCTTGTTTATATTTGTGCATTGTTAAGTGTTACTGGTAAGTTACTGTGTTGTTAATAAAGTCCTTTGTTAAGCCACGATGTTGGGAATATACAACATCTTTAGTGGTTTGTTTAGTCAGCAGCGACTAAAAGCTAAAAGCAATTCACCTTGAACAACTTAAAACCCTCTAATATGTAATAAAGGCTTTGAATCAAATCATTCATGTCTTTTTTAAAGATAAAAGAAGAGTGGAAACCAAACTATACACACACAGAAGAAAAATTAGTTTGCATGTTAGGGAAAGCTGGGAGACTCATTGTTGTGAGATGTTGCACAGACTATTGAAGATGGATGTTGCAGCTGTGTAAGACATGGAGCTAGCATTTGTTTTTCACTGCAACACTTCTTTCTAGAGGTGTCCGATGTTATCGGCATGACGATATGATTGGCTTACTGATATTATCGGCTAATATTAAAATGCAATATGGAAAATGATTGGTATCTGTTTTTACTTTCTTAACGACCGTCTTCTCTAACTCAAAGTGACTAAATACAAGAGATGTCATGTATAGTTTTCCAGATATTTTTATTTTGCACAACATGCTCCAAAAATATTGGTTGATATCGGTATTTGAAATTAAGAGTTGGACAAAATTGATATCAGTTATCAGTTTAAAAAAAGCAAATATCAAACATCCCTACTTCTTTCTCACTACTTACAATACAACCCAGATTTTAAAAGAAAAAGGTTGAGATATGATTGTAAAAACATTATGATATGACATCCTTTTCAGTGAAAAATGTGTGCTAATTTTGAGTTTGATGGCAGCAGCACATCTTATAAAATGTTGGGACAGGGTCCTTTTTTTTAACAGTCTCTAAACTTCTGGAAACAGAGACAAGCAGCTGCTGAACATTTAGGTGAGGAATAGTGTCCTGTTCTTGTCTGATGTTTGATTCTTACTGCTCTACATCTCATGATGCTCAAGTTGTTCCAGTTGTTCCAGTTGCTCCACTTGATGAATAAAACAATTATAGATTCTCTAGAGATCGTTTTAGAAGTTATTACACATTAGTAATCTTGTTAAGTGTTTTTGTTTTTGTAAGGACTTGTTCTTCCGATAAACATAAGAAGGGTCTTTAAACCAAAGCGGCCTCAGACTGGTCTGCTATCTCTGTTTAAAATCTTTACACACATTGCCCTCAGAGTCCTTTTATCCACAAAGGAGGCAAACAAGCTTATTTATTAATTTCCTCAGTTCTAAACTGTGACAGGACTCCCTCATTTAGCTGGTTCTGCATGGCAGAGCTGGCGTTTTGCAGCAGTCAGTGCCCAAGCTCATACATTTGGAGAGGACCCAAGCGACGTCTGCAGGCTCTCAAAATGTGCGACGAGCAGTAAGTTGCCAACTGTATAGTGCTCTACTGGGATTCACAGTTTCATGAGCTTCACTGATGTGAGGTGTAACACAAACATAGGCTTCCAGATCACTTAAATAGTGTGGGTTTATTTGGACAAGAATGGCAAATGAAGGCAGAAAAACCTCTAAAGCCACCTTCTCTTTACCGCACCCATGTGTTTTTATTGTTTCTCCAGCTTCAAAAACCTTAACCAAGCCTTAACAATTCATTCCATCTTAATAATGTAACAGAAAAACATAACCATTATTGTACCAAGAGTGTAGGACAATAAGTGTGGTACAATAGGTGTTTATGCCACATATTCAGCTTTAAGTTTAATTTTTTCAGGTGATAATGGGATTTTTCTTAATTATATTCATAGAAACTTTTAAGCTCTTTATCATCTCCCATCGATGTGTTAATCAGCTTTTTCATTAAATTTTGTCTAGGTGTATTTTTTTATTTTTGATTTATTGCAGACACTTTTCATGTTCTACTTATCTGATCTGTCATTTCCATTAAAGTCCTGCTAACATTGATCATGTGGTCAGAACCAGTCCCATGTTTAAAGTTTCAGGTTACGACACCGGCTGGACTGTTGTCACAAAATTATTTATTACTTTGCATCTGACAAAAAAGGACGGCCATAGATGTGTGGAATTGGCATCTCTAAAGACACCCTCTGTTTGAAAAGTGGCACACGTGCACTGCATTAAGGTTTTGAGGCATCTTGACGTTGGTTGGCTCACACAGAAATGTTAAAATGAGGAGTCTGAACGCTGTTCATGTGACTATATGGCTTTAATATAACAACAGATGATGTTGCTGCTTCATTATGTAATTGTGATTTCACGTCTGCACTAACGGTGAATGGGCAGCTTGTTTCTTCACGATGCCCCCCTTCCCCCTGTTAAGTGGCCGAACTGGGAAAGATTAATTAATGAAGTTTCTTTTTCTCATCAGTTTGGCTGGGTGCAGATAGCCAAAGCTGTCTGTTGTATTGTACATTGTTCAATATCTACAGATGTCAGCACTCAGATCTGTTTACATTCCTGTTAGTTCAGCACTGTGCACTCTGGGTGCTTCAGTTTGTGCTATTAAGAGCATCAGTACAAAACAATCAACATTTTTTGTGCAAGTTACAGAACTTCTTCATATTCTGTCACTAAATTGAATTTCCCTTTGGGGAGTATTTTTCATTTCATTTCTCAGTTTTCAGAACAAAGATTTTACATGTCTGAGTGGTAAAAGCACGTTTTCAAATGGTCTATGTGAAAACGGGTGTATGCAAAGCTGAGAAGTTGTGTCCTGTCTAGTACAGAGTAGAAATTATTGTCAGAGTTGGACTGATGAAAGAAAAAACAGATGGTGATGAAGCACAATAAAGCTTGTCTACATAGGACTTCCTCATTGTATTTCTTTGAAAGCCGCCTCGATTAATAAAACTTGCCATAATACGCAATCTCAAACAGCTGTCATGCTACAAAATTTCCTGGAAAGCTTTTGTATTTTTTCACAAATGGAAAATTATACAAAATGTCAGACAACAAAGTCACTCCTTTTTATTTTATGAAGTTATTATGTAATGCCACTTCCTGACGTGCTTGTGATCAAGTTTATATTTCACATATTCACTTACATGCATGGTAATTCTGTTAGAGAAAAATTCTCATGCTTCACATATAAAAATGCACATTTACATTTACTTATTGTACAGCCTTACCACCCATAGGCGGGGTGTGTATCAGTAAAGCAAAAGGACTGACAATAATTAGGTCTACGGCAGCTGCAAGAGGACTCTGACGAATGAAATCTTTTTTTTTTTCTATTTACAATATTTCATATGTTTACAAATGTGTATGAAAAGTCATTCAGAGCGGTGTGTGTGTGTGAGTAAAAAGCTTTACTCCCTTTTTAAAACCTAACTGGCTGACTGGTTTCTCTGTGTCCTTGTGGTGCATTCTGGGTCACAGTGAACATCAGTCTGCTGTTATTTTTGTCAGGTTTGCATTATGGTTGCATAGTAATACAGTGCTTATACTACTTTGCAGATTGTTTTACTGTGTGACCGAGCAGCAGTGTTGTTATCTGTGATGAAAATAAAAGAAGACACCTCATTCACTGCTATTGACTACCTAAATCGAGAGACTTAAAATGAACTTGTATATCACAACAGACTGAATGGAAAAGAACTGCAGTCTGTTACCATATTATATAATATAAATAGAATTACTTGTCCCCCCATCTCTTAGCTTCGCTTGTAGCTTTTCTTTAATCACAATAATAACCTGAAAGTCATTCATTGTCTCACTCAGTGCCACGCTGGAGGAACATCTCCTTGTAGTTGCTCGTCCTCTCTGATCTAAACTTACATCCACCACTTAACTACACATTGTTCTCCTCCGTCGACAGGAATACGGAGCTCATATGCCAGTCAGCACAGCCATCTTGGCCAAGACATAAGGTCTGCTATGTCCCCAGACCGCCACATTGCACCAATCTACGAGGATCGGACGTTTCAGGGTCCCTTGTACCGAAGCCCCAGTCATACCCAGCAAAGCACCCTCTACAGGAGCAGCTCAGGTTGGTCCAACTTTATTGTCATGGCAGAAAACCGTGGAAGGACCCTGACAGGCAGCCCACGGAGCACACAGCATCTACAGGACATAGTTTCATTTGTAAACACGTCACCAAAATGGCTCAGAAATCGATCATTTTGAAGTTTGAGTTTCTTCATAGTCATGCCAGCAATGTTACACATACCTCAGCACTCTTCATCAGTTTAATGTGCCTCAGACAGAAATGATTTAAGTCTACCGGAAACTCCATGTTTCCTCTGTTTGTCTTTGGTTTACTTTCTGTCTTCTGCTGCTTTGGCTGCAGCTGTACGCAGGACAAGTCAAGCTTGGATTTTTTTTTTTGTAATTTCATTTTGTTATCAGGTCCAGATGTTCTTTTCAACCTCAAATATTTCAAAGTACTTCATGAGTGTCCTTGACTCTGGTGTATTGTCTTCCTGGGGGGATCAACATCTATGCAATATCTCTGCCCTATATAATCTGTCTGTTATGTCTTCTATTTTTTTTTTTTTTTTTTTTTTTTGCTTCCTTGATTTCAGTTCTTCCTTGCTGCTGCCCTCTCCTTTGTCTCATTTTCCTCTTTCCTCTCTCCACTGTCAGGCAGAGAAGAATGAGACTTGAGTTAATAGGCAGGTTCGGATATGTCATTCTACCACAAAGAAGTCCATTACCCACGTGTCGCACTGAGCTCTAGGAAAAAGGACAAAGTCAGGGGACAGCTCAGTTACACACATCCACAGCCCGCTCTCTCACATCTCTCTTCCTATGTTTGCATTCTCCTCTCATTCTCTCTCTCTGCCTAAGATACCAATGCAGTTTTCTCACAAACACACACACACACACACACACACACACACACACACACACACACACGGCATTCAGCTTCCTCCTCAGCTTATGGGAGATCTGCTTAGACAGATAAGTTCACTTATAAATGGTATTGATGCTGTACAGAAGCCCCATAGACAAACCACTATAATATGTTTCTAGGATATTGAGAAAAGGCGGACGACGTGGAGCTGGAGGGCTGTTCAATATGGAGGCTCATTAGAAAAATCCAATTTGATCCCACTTTTTCTTTACGTGTTGAAATGATGTTTCAGCGAGGCCATTTTCTCCTCCTCCGCTTCGCAGGCATTTTTGGCTGTTCCTAAAAGCACTGTACTTCTTTGTGCATGTCGGAGAAAGATTTTGTTAAGTGGAAAGTATTGATACGTTGCTGAAAAAGTGACAAATGGAGTCCGAGCAGTTCTGGTAAAATTGCAGCGCTGCACTGTGTTGTTTATCATTTGTCTTCCAGTGTCTCTGTAAGGTTGTATTTTGGGAGGTGGCCACATTGCAGACTTGAACTCCTGCCCAACATAGAGGTGCACTGATGCGAGAAATTGTGTTTTTGGAGCAACAGCAGAAGTTGACGTTTTTGGTAGGAGGGAGTTCGAGTACGCTCCTGCCCAGTTCTGTTGGACGGCCGATGCAGATCTGACTGGCACGGCAGTCATGCTGGCACACATCACGTGGCCTTTGTGAGAAGGAGGGCTAAATCTTACCAGCTTGTTTATCCAGTTCTGTTTGTGACCCATTGTGCTTTACAAAAATTGGGTCATAACATCACATGAAGCAAATGAAAAGAGGAGAGACGACTGATCCAACAAGCTCGTGGGCTTATTGTGCTTGTTTTTTTTTCTTGGTTTTGGTGTCTTCAGTGTTGTTTTTGACACTGGCAATGATTTACTTATTCTGACTGCTTTGCTTTGCAAAGTTAGTGTAAGAATGCAGAGTTGCGAAGGATTAAGAAGACTGTGAAGAATTTGCGGACCATCAGGCAGGTTGCTTCCTTCTGTTGACTCTTTACGACTAGCAGGACCCCTCCGGCTAAACGCAATCTCATAAAAGCTAAACGACTGGCAAGGCAGTCTTTGAAGGAGAAAAGGCTCTGCTTTCTGCAGTATGGGAGCTGTGTTTTATCCTCATCATTAATTGGTTCCAGATTTGGGAATTTGCAGAGTCTGTCAAAACCAGCAGCATGTTTGTATGTTCAGCTTTGTGTAAACCCGTCCACAAACCGTGCAAAACTCAAGAGTTTAGCTGAAAAGGTCTGAGCGCCGCTGATCTTTTGCTAACTTTGCTGCGTCATCTTTCATGCGATTTGGTGTGTGTTAATTTTTTTTTTTTTTTGTGCCTCAGGTGTGGGAAGTCTGCAGAGGACGTCCAGCCAGCGCAGTGCTATGACTTACCAAAGAAACAACTATGCTCTTAACACAGCAGCCACGTATGCTGATCCATACCGCTCTGCACAGTACCGGCCCTCCGATCCAGCCTACACCCATCAGGCTCTAGTCATGGATGACAGCGCCACTCGCTCCCCTTCCATAGACAGCATTCAGAAGGATCCCAGGTAAGCACCTTTAAAATGAAAACTGTGTTATGTACCAGTAGACTTACACCGTGGTTAGTAACCAGTCTAGTGCAGTACAACCTAGTCATCCAGAGGGACTACTTATGCTTATAAGGCATCCCAGTTCTGCTGGATCAACACCGGTGTCCTCTTACTATTCAAACAGGGAACCCCCTGGGTAGCCACAAACAGCTGTAAGCAATAAGTTGGCTCAACTATGCCTGGCCCCTTAACAAAAGATTCTCACATGCAGGAAAGTGCTGCGTCTGCTCCTGTCGTATGGACGTGTAGAGGGGATTGACACTTGCAGAAAATCCCTGAGCTTGCACATTTAGTTTTGTTTACTCTTGCACACGCTGTGTAGTGTAACTGCTTAAAGTCAGGGATTCACAGGGATTTCTTTCAGTCAAATCTGTCTGTAGGTGTAAAAGCAAAGAATTTGTTCTTGGATGTATTTTCAGTTTTGGCTTAAAAAAAAAAAACTAAAAGTACTGACTAAATACAAAGGCTGACCATCCTGGGACTTGTTGCATATAGTTCACACTGAGTGAGGCAAAGACATCTCTGCAGCAGCGTTGACACCAGTCATCTTGATGTGTTTGTGTGTGGATGCTATTTAGTCTCACTTGGCAACTTATCCTTTCCTAATGAATCCGTTTAAACTCGCAGTGACTTATGCATTATTTCTCTACTAAACCCTGGACTCACATGTATGTTGTTTTCACATTTAAAAATTCTTAACAATCATTTTTTGCAGAGTTTAAAGAAAAAAATCCTTCAGCTGTGCATTTCAAAAGTTCTTCAGGCCTCAGTGCGCTGCATATAGAAAAGCAATAACAACGACTGCTGTATCAGTTTGCCTCAAAGTGCCAAGATGTTCTTCAAAAAACAGGAAGCACGCTTTTGGCTTTCAAAGCCGCTGCACCCTCCCTGTGTCTGTTGTCATGCTGATACATTTCCACCCTACCTGTACTTCCAGAGAGTTTGCGTGGCGTGACCCAGAGCTGACGGAGGTAATCCACATGCTCCAGCACCACTTCCCCTCAGTGCAGGCCAATGCAGCTGCCTACCTGCAGCATCTGTGCTTCGGCGATAATCGAGTTAAGAGTGAGGTAGGTGTTTTACCACTGATCCTCTACTGCATCTTATTACAATGAATCCACCTTACCAGGCCTTGGTGGATAGAAATGCTTTAATACCATGTTTCAAGAGGTATATGGGTTTGGAAAGTAACTGTTGTTTACTCATTTAGCAGCAAAATTTCTGAAATGAAACATAAACCAGTTTAAGTAAGAAAAGGTTGACATTTGTGACTGTGATTGGTTGTCTGAGTACAATGTTTTATTTTTAAGCTCATCAACATAGATATTTATGTATTCATTAAATGTCAATAATGATATAACTAAAAAAAACAAAAAACAAAACAGATGTTCAAACCATTTTTTTTCCCACTACATGACCACCTTCTGCAATTGGTGCCTAAAGTTTGTTCTACTTCTATCTAATATATACTATAAGAAAAAAAAGCACAGTTATTCGTCTGTACAGCATCAACATTGTTACGGATTTCAGCTACAAGGGAGAGTTTTTAAACAGCAGGCTGGTAAGACACTTCTGTAATACTAGTTAAGTTGAACTGTTACAAATATTAATGCTAGCCTTGTGCTGATGTTATCACACTAAATGAAACTGTCAGGACTGATGAATATGTTTAATAACAATGTTGATATTGCATGGTGGGTCCATCTGCTCCTTTCTTTTGCAGTGAAATATTAGACTTTTGTCATTTGTTCTTGCTGACTGTTTTAGGGCACATTCACATCACATTCACGCCCTTTTTGATTCCAATCCGAGTCCTTTTGCTCAAAGTCTGCGTTGTTTCTCTGGAGCTGTGAATGCGGCAAGCGAATTACAAAGAAGCGGTCTGCTACAAACACAGGTCTCGATCTGTTTCAAGCAGATCAAATACACGAAGAGGACTACAAAAAAAAGTCACTTCCTCTATTTGACGTAGCATTGCATTGTGGGTAAATACATAGCTATTGCGTTAAGTCTTCTGCCTTGTCTGGTGTTCATACTGCAATCATTGTTGCAGTGTGTTTCTGCAGTTTACTTGCATAAGACAAAATAAAAAACCCAAAGCCGTGATAGTTTCCTGCTCTATGTTTAGCTCGGAAGAGGAGGAAAAAGTTTTCTTCTTAACGCGGTTTTGTCCTCTCCTGCTAATTACTAGTGTAGCACCACCTTTAGTGGGAATGGGGATATAATAAGAGTTCCCAGTCAGAGACAGAGTCTAGCAGACTATCCTGATGTGAATGCACCCTTAGTTACTCATTACAAGCTCTTTACCCAGTACCTGTCCATAAATAAATGTGGTCGCTGAATTTAGTTCTTTTATGCAAAGCGTTGGACCACCCGTTGATACAGCAACGAAAAACAATTTTTTGGTCTAAATTGTCACCAATAAAACAATCACAGTAGTATCACAGGTGCGCTAAATGCTATCGGAAGTTGCCGTAGATGCCAACATGTCAGAGATGACCCATGATGCACAGCTGATAACGTGAAATTCCCATTCCCTATCAGCGGAGGTCATAATACACCAATATTAATGCATATATAAATGCCGACATAAAATTTGGCCTTTAACAAACTGAAAATGTTACAAAATGTCCCTTTGATTGGGCAAGATCAGTAAAACGCATACTTACCCATATATGTATATATATATATATATATATATATATATATATATATATATATATATATATATATATATATATATATATATATATATATATATATATATATATATATATATATGTGTGTGTGTGTGTGTGTGTGTGTGTGTGTGTGTGTGTATATATATATATATGTATATATATATATATATATATATATACACACATGCATATATATACAGATTCACAAGCATCCACTAACTCACAATCTTTCTTGTGCACATCAGAAACCAATGAAAACACACACCCACAAAAGTAAAATAACTCGCATACATCTCTTGTTCCTTTTTTCCTATTGAAGTTTAACCTTGCCCTTTTTGGCATAATGCATTTTGATTGAACAACATAAAAAGACAAATAAGATGCCCAGTATAAAGAAAGTATGTTGTGTTCTCTGAGCTAAATGCCAGTATAACACTGTGAATGAGTCAGGCTATGCAATGAAAGCAGATTTGTTTTGATCGGAGCATTTTTTTAAGTAGCTTCTCCTCATTCTGTGTTCAGAAGAAAATTGAAATTCACTCTTTATTTTGCCTTCTATCTCTTGCGGGGAAGGTTTCTTTCCAGTGTATTTGCATTACTTTTCCCGATAATTTGTGTTTGGTATGAATAAATTCCATGTGTCTTGATTCTCTTGTCACATGAATAAATGCGTGATTTTGCGCTGAAACAACATACAAGTTGGAGAAGATAAAATCCTGCTAGTGGTCAGAATTATTTCCCATCTGATGTCACCGTTCAATCTTTTTCCTCCCCCGTGCAACAGGTATGTCGACTGGGAGGAATCAAACACCTGGTGGATCTGCTAGATCACAAAGTCGTTGAGGTCCAGAAGAACTCTTGTGGAGCTCTGAGGAACCTTGTTTATGGGAAAGTTATGGATGATAACAAGATTGCTGTGCGGAACGCAGGAGGTATCCCAGCCCTGCTGCGACTGTTGCGGAAGACTGTGGATGCAGAAGTGCGAGAGCTTGTCACAGGTTAGTCAGCATGTTTGCAGAAAATGTGTCTATTTTACTGTTTTTAAAGCAAATTCCAGCTTAATAAATATTTAACACACTTGTTTAAAAGTCAGTGAACCAAGTAGTCATTCATAATCTTGAACTTCCCCATTGCATTCTTTCACATTAGTGTTAATGTGTGGTGAAAATTTTAAATTGCAGTTATGTATATGCAGAGGTGTGTGTATATGCTGATCAGTTCATTTTTTAGCTAATGCAATCATTTAGGGTTTTCTTCATCGTTCTTCATGTGTTATTTTTAACACTGAACCAGCTACACAGAAGGAAAAAATAAAGCAGTTTACCATTTTTGCCAACATATTGTGCAACCAAGTGTAATCAAGTTGTATCAGACAAAGCAAGCTTCAACATGTTGGTTTATTAATTATGGATCCCCATTAGTTGCAACCATGGCAGCAACTAATCTTCCTGGTGTCTGTTATCAAGAAAAATTACAATCATACCAAAGTATATGCAAAGTTTTAAACATACAAAACATACCATTCTATTATATTACTATGCATTAAAACCATAAAAACTAGTAAATAAAACTCTTGAAGGCTGAAAACCATGGCGGCTTATATTTACTTATTACTTTTTTTAAATCCTTTTAAAACATTTACTATTTGTGGAGTTTTTCAAGTAACATGGTAATTCATTCCATTGCTTGGCAGCCCTATACAACACAGTTTTCTGCATCGGGCAGGTTCTTGGCACAGGAACAACTATATGACTTGCTGTCACTTGTGTTGTGATATGATGATGCCTACTGTTAACATACATTATTTTTAAATTAAAAAAAAGTTGGGTTTCTTACTCATGCAGACAATATAAAGTAAGATGCTCAATATATAGCCATGACGGAACATAATGCAATTTTCAAGAGATGTCCACATGGGGAAGTGCAACGCTAACCAAGCTGCTTTGTTTTGCATTATCTTTAGCGTTTGAAGGTCTCTCTTTGGAGCACCTGACCAAATAAATTAACAATAATCAAGGTGTGATAAGACCAATGATTGAATAACTTGTTAGATAGAGGAAACTGTCATAAAATAGGCAGGTCTCCTGATAGTGGCAACAGCCCTACCCATTTTACCAATAGTCTTACTAATCTGTTGTGACCAGTTCAGTTGTTCATTTATAGTAATTCCTAAAAGCTCAACTTCATGCACTTGCTCCACGGAGGTGCCTTTTAATGTAAGGGAGAGAGGTCATGCATTCTTTAATGTATGATTAGAGCCAAGAATAATATATTTTGTTTTGGATACAATCAAAACAAGTCTGTTTTCTATCTAGCTCCATACAAAATTCAGTTTACTTTGCAGCACATCTTCTAAAGTACTAAGACTTTTTGCTGATTCATTTAATGTAGAATCATCTGCATACATTGTAATAGAAGCACTATCTTACACTAGAGGAAGGTCATTAGTAAAGATAGAGAATAGTAGAGGCCCAAGGCTATTGCCCTGAGGTACTCCACATTCTAACCTTCTAGTGGTTGAAAAGCTACCATTAAAATACACTGACTGAACCTTATTTGTGAAGTAACTCTCCATCCATTTAACAGCATCCTCCATAAAACCATATGCAGAGTTTTCTGAGCAATAATTCATGATCAGTAACATTGAATGCTGCACTAAGATCTAGAAGAACAGCACCAATATATTTTTTGGAATCAATTTCATACAGCCAATCATCAGTCATTTGCATTAATGCAGTTGCAGTAGAGTGACCCTCTCTGTAGGCATGCTGAAACTCAGAGCCCAGATTACAATTTGAGAAGTAATATAAAATTTTCTCCTTAATTTTCCTCAGAACCGGCAATATACTAATTGACCTGCTATTGGCCCCACAGCAACTTCTTTTACATGTGACCTCTGATAAACATGCAGGTGGGAGAACATGTGTTACAAAGCTTTCATCTATCACACATAAAACTGAAGTAGTTACTGTGTGCTCTGACCCCACAAAACCAACTTTTTAAACATAAGGTTAGAGATACAATGAACAGGTGATTTATCAGGCAGTAAGTAAGCCACTGGCCATATTCGCCATGGTGATGGACTTTCATGCCCCTCTGACTGACCGTGAAAAGAAACTATATGAATCATATTCCTGTCCAAGACTACAAATTATTTCTAGTCATCACTGGTTAATACAATTGAACACAAAAGCTATAATTTTTCACATCACATTTTTTAATTGTAGCTTGATGTTTTTTTCCCAGTGCATCCATGATAAGATGTTAAAACTTAAAAAGAAAGAAATAGAGTGAATTTAGAGTACTAAATTTTAATTTACCTCAGGGGATTAATGAAGTATTAATAATATTAATATAATATTTCATTGCATTACATAATATTCTAATGTTGGTTGAAGTCTTATCAATTTATATACAAGTAATTTATTCAAAACGTCCTGTTCTGCTATTGATTTCTTTTAGCCATATCTTATCCGTAGGAAGCCCATTGTGATGATACAGCAGAACCACGGCGAGACGACACTCCTGTAGTTTTTTTTAACCTGAGCTCAACCTTTAATTGTGTGCGATGTTGGTTGTTGGAAGCCAAATATCTTGCCTAAACATAGAATATTGTTTTTAGACTTATCAAAACAGTTTGAATGCAGACATTATTCACTTTGGTTGATTTTCATTTCATAATTGCAGTTGTTACTGAGCCCTGGGAGCTTTTCCTCAAAGTGGAACTATTATGTGCATTTCAGGCTAATTTATTTTTATTTCTGAGACCAGAAGGGCTGGGATTGATGGAGTTATTGTCACAAATTGCTTTATTTAATTCAGACCGACCCTCTCCGTAGACTGTCAGGTCAGCCTGTGGGCAAAACGAGTGGATTGAGACTCTTCCGCATTAAGCCCCGCCTCCCCCCACCGCGCTACATCGGGAGCACGCACCGCAACTGCTTTCGCCGTCATTGTAACATCTCATAAACAGAAAGATTAGGCTCATATGAACTCAATAAAAAAAAGCAAAATACAATGTCAACACATAGCATACAGCCCTACATGTTGGAACCTGAATCAGATCCTGAAAACAAAGTGGAAAACAGCAACCCACAGCAACAAATGCAGCAGGATGTCTCTCTTTGGTAAACTCAGCAGCCATCGTTGGAAATAACTTTATCCGACGTTTTCCACCCGCCTGATATATTTGTACATGCCCTTGTTAACCAGTAGAAGGTAACCAATCACCGAACCTTATCCCCCCGGGACGTCACAGGGATTTCGAAGTAGAAAAAACTCTCTAAAACGACGCGTTTTTCGTTGCCATGGAAACCGAACGGAGAGCGTGCTGGAACTCAAACTCAAACTCAAACATGCATTTAGGTGATAAAAAACTGTGTCGTTCACATGTCTGATGAGGATTCAACACTGTAACACTGTAGTAAGCTCAGAAAACTTGAAATACCATAATAGCACCCCTTTAAGGTGTTGCTGCTATTTACGATGGCATGCAGCTAAAATTTCCACTGGACAAATATTCTTTTACATTTGGGATTGCAGAATATTTATCTCCTTTCCTGTGTGAAAACAACCCTCCTCTTGTCTCTACATCTTGGTTTCATTTGTGTGCCATTTAAGACCTGCAAATAGGATATAAATCCATGTTGTTTTGGTTCAGGGTGGAGCACTACTGAAATAAGCAAGCCAAGACATTTGGCTCCCAGGTGGCTGAGTCAGCTGTTTGTGCAGGACTCCAGCTTCCTCTCTAACATGGTCTCAGGTTACAGTTGAGTAGTCCCCTGGGGGAGAACAATACAGCCAGAGTACAACACAATTATTTAGTATTATCTGGGAGGAGATTGTTTTCAGCTTCCGCCATCACTCAAGTGCATATTTACTTTACGTAACACACACCACAAGTGAAAATAACCACTATTTTTAAAGAGGCAGGAGTGTATAATTTGGCTCCACTCACAGTTGTTTTCATTCATCTAAATTCTCTTAAAAACATTTAAAATACTTGTCTTCATGCCATATTTCAAACTGTAAAAGACTGTCGCGTTTCTTTTTTGCACAATCACCACTAGAAAGCAACGCTAATGTGAAATCTGTTTGAGTTTTTCCTCTTTCATCCGCTCATCAGAGAACTTCTTTGTGGCTAAATGGTGGTGCAGACCTCTGCACGAGGAGTGGCCTGAGAAAGATCAGCAGTGCTGCATCACCTGTAGTCAATTACGACTGATGAGAACAATCCACGTAAAGAGCTTTCAGGTGGAAGACGAAAGCAGCCCACATCACAGCTTGAAGTGACGCAGACTGAAATCACCTGCTCACAGCTCTCTTCTGCATGAAAAGCAACTTTCATGCTGCATTCATGATGTGAGATGTAAGCTCTAGTTAAGAGGCTGAACAGTTGGCAGAGCTCCTGTTTGCCTGTTGAATCTGTAGCTCCTTCTTGGCTCCCCCAGGAGGTCCTGTGTCATATTTAGAACGAGCTGCAAGAAGAGGCCACCCTTGTTTAAGGTCGGGGGGTCACAGTGTTGGTAGTCAGAGTGCAGTCTCATATCCTTACCTGCTTCGTATTCCAGCAGCTGCTGTGTTTATTGCTTTGGCCTCAGACCAGCTTTTAGATCAAAAGGCCAATCCCACTGCTCTGTCTTTAGAATCACAAAGTCAGCCCGCTATCACTAAAGGATCAAAGATTTGACATCTCAGCAGGACCTGGAAAAATGAGTCCGGCTTATTCAGAGCTCTGCTGCTCGAATCCTCACTAAGACCAGGAAGTGGACCACATTAGTCCAGCTCTGAGGTCTTTCCACTGGCTGCCTATCCGTCCAAGGATTGATTTGAAAGTTCTGTTGCTGGCCCACAAAGGTCTTAATGGTTTAACACCAAAATAAATGACCAGAAAAGATGAAGTTCCATTCAGCTTCTATGCTCCACATGTCTGAAACAAACTCCCAGAAACCCTCAAATCAGCTGAAACACTATTTATTTAAATCCAGGTTAAAGACCCTCCTGTTCTCAGCTGCATTTCAGTAGTTTTTATCTAAATTTCAAAACTTTTTCTTTTAGGCTTCAAATTTTTTAATCTTGATTATGTTTTAAACAATTTTTGTGGAATGTTTTTTCCTTTTTGTCTTGCTTTTAATTTGAAATTATGCTTCTTCTTTTCTAATGTTTCAATGTTCTGTAAAGCACTTTGAATCATCTTGTTGAATTGTGCTACACAAATACAGGTGCATCTCAGAAAATTAGAATATTATGAAAACGTTCAGTATTTTTCGTCACTTGTTTCAGAATGTGAAACTTATATATTTTATAGATGCATTGCACATAGAGTGAAACATTTATTTCTTGAAATTTTGATGATTGTGGCTTATAGATAATAAAAAAACCCAAAATGCAGTGTCTCAGAAAATTATAATATCACATAAGATCAATGAAAAAAAGAATGTTTTAAATAGAAATATCAGGCTTCTGAAAAGTATGTTCATTTTCATGCACTTAATACTTGGTTGGGCCTCCTTTTGCATGAATTACTGCATCAATGCGGCGTGGCAATGGAAGCGATCAGTGTGTGGCGCTGCTCAGGTGTAATGGAAGCCCAGGTTGCTTTGATAGCAGCCTTCAGGTCATTTACATAGTTGGGTCTGGTGTCTCTCATCTTCCTCTTGACAATACCCCACAGATACTCTATGGGGTGAGTTTGTTGACCAATCAAGCACAGTAACAAAATGGTCATTGAAGCAGCTTTTGGTACCTTTAGCAGTGAAGCCAGGTGCCAAATCCTGCTGGAAATCGGCATCTACATAAAGCTTGTCAGCAGAAGGAAGCATGAAGTGCTCTAAAATTTCCTGGTAGATGCTGTGTTGACTGTGCACTTCAGAAAACACAATGGACCAACACCAGCAGATGACACGGCTCCTCAAATCATCACTGACTGTGTAACTTTCACACTGGACTTCAGGCAACATGGATTCTGTGCCTCTCCACTCTTCCTCCAGACTCTGGGACCTTGATTTCCAAATGAAATGCAAAATTTGAAATTGAGAAACAGTCCAGTCCTTTTTCTCCATTGCCCAGGTGAGATACTTCTGTCGTTGTCTCTGGTTCAGGAGTGGCTTGACACGAGGAATGTGACATTTGTAGCCCATGTCTAGGATTCGTCTGTGCGTAGCGGCTCTTGATGTGCTGAGTCCAGCTTCAGTCCACTCCTTGTGAAGCTCTTGAATGGATGTTGCTTGACAATCCTCTCCAGGCTGCAGTTCTGCCTTTTGCTGGTGCACCTTTTCCTTCCACTCAACTTTCCATTAATATGCTTGGAGACAGCTCTCTGTGAACAACCAGCTTCTTTAGAAAAGATGTTTTATGGCTTTCCCTCTTTGTGGAGGGTCAATGATCGTCTTCTGGACATCTGTCTGGTCAGCAGTCTTCCCCATGATTGTGTAGCCATTTGACCCAGACTGAGCATCATGCTTAATTCATGCAATTAACACATGATATGCACGTGGACAAACAGCACACTTATCAGTACTGTAGTCCTAGTATTAGGACTTGGCGTGAATTGCTGTTTAGTGACAAAGAATGAGAAGTTTTGATCAAATGAAAACTGAAAAATGCTTTGGATCCAGAACAACTCCAGTTATTGCAACACTAATGCTCTGACTTCAGCTGCATGAGGGAGAAAATGAGCAACGCCCACTAACCTCAAAAATACACACTAGGCTGACTGAGGTTTAGTCAATGCAGCAATGACATTTTTCTCGTTGAACTCCTTTAAAATGGAAAGGTTAATAAATTGGGCAGTTTTTTTGGATTATCAGCAGCTTTGCAGACTGACCTAAAGGATGAACCAGTTCTTGCTTCACCAGGCAGAGTTGATGACATACTGTTGTAGACTGGAGACAAAGACTGTCTTCAAGAGGCAGACACACATGTGGGAATATGTCCAAGCTTCTTTCATTGTGTGTCTAACATGTAAGATGTATGTAAGTGCTTGTCCTTACAAAAGTTTTGGTGTGGTCAGATTGTTGCACTGAATAATCACAATGTGCGTCTCACTGATGACAGAGAGACTTGACCTCATGTCCTGCTAGTCTTTGTCAAGCCGTTAACTCTGTCATGTTGTCAAGTCTCTTCATCATCAGTGTTGAACTATGATAAATTCATGATGATTTAATGTATTTTTTGTCCCTGGTGTTTGAAGAGACATTTTCTTTTCACATCTTATTGATTTCCAAAACTCAGCATCATGGCAGATGTTACATGTTAAAAAATAGTTACCCGAGTCTGACACTGTATATCAGGGGTGCCCAGCTCCGGCCTTCGAGGACCGACTTTGGGCACCCCTGCTGTATATGCTCCCACACTTTTGTGTATATTTGTTTGTGGTCCTTCTCTGTCTTCCTGTTTCTTCTCATTTTCTCATTGGTTATCTCTCCTCATTCATGGGCCACCACCCATATTAAAATATCTAGAATGCTTCATATTCAGTCTGAAATGGTGACGTGTATTGGTGTTAGTTGTGCTGCATGTTCACAATGAATCTACATGGTAATAACGTGTCAGGAACACAGTCATCAACAGAGAGCTGCAGTCAGACACACTGATGATCACATCCACTTCACAAGCAGCACATCAGATCCTCACTTGCACAAGTTCGAAGAGCTCTGTAAGCTTACTCTCAATCACACTTTGCTTTATGGATCTTTCACATGCTTGTCATACGAATACGATCACTCTGGCCAGCTAGTTCCTTTTCAGCAGTATTTCTGACCTGCACCCTCTATAGGGTCAAAATCTTTAACCTCTTACAACTGACACATCAAAAGAAATATCTATTCAGTTATCAGTTTAAATTGTTCCTAAATCAATGTTTCTTCACCAGTTAGAGACATCCTAACCAGCTTCCAATTCTTTTTTTAAATTTTTTCCTCCATTATCCCATTGAGGCTCTTTCAGTCCTTTTTTTGCTCCCTGTATAGATTTTCAGCCTTGCTGTCATAACAGAGCTATTTGGGTCAGCTAAAAAAAATCAGATGAAGGCACCAAGAAAAGGCCACATAGCAGAAAAAAAAGCATTTAGGATGATGTTTTTACACACATACTCACTTGCATGCACATACACAGGTCTGGTCCATCTGACTGTCAGATATGACTTATGGGTATTGCTTCTGGTGTTGCACTGACAGGGATGTCTGTCACACCTCAGTAATTCCCACTGTTGATTTCTCCAGCATGCTACCTCTGCGGGGCCAATCTGATATCCTGCAGACAATATTCATTTCTGCAAATTGGTCTTAGAGCAGATGTGGAGGAACGCACTGGAGGGGCGTCCAGGATTTAGTGGGTTGTGTAGTTTAAAGGAGAGAAGTTGGAGTTTTATCCCCTACATTTTACACTCCTGTTTCAAGACACTCCCAGCGTGTCTCTTGAGAAACGAAAACACACAACAGAACGCGCTAATGCAACTGCAGAAATTTGATTAAAATATTTCCCACCTGATGCTTGCAGCATCTTGGCAGGCAGACCTACTTACACAGCTGGCAGGCGCCAGTAAGATGCACTTGCTGTATGTAAGGTCTCAAACTTAAGTATACATGGCATCCGACTTGTCCTGATAGTTTGTCAGAATTTTAAGTGAAATAATGAAATTGAAGGATTTTAATAGGTTTTGGGGCTTTTAATGATAATTGTAATTGAAATAATTCCCATCTGTCTGGAAGGCTTTTTCTGCCAGCAGCATCTGAACTGGGCTCCTGGGTACTGTTATAGACTTTATCATTTCCTTTGCTTTAATTAGACCTCGGGGAAAAAGCATACAGACAGAAAATAAACAGCAAGCTTGAAATCATACCCTGGACTTGTGGTTGTGTGCTGGTTCTTTCAAACCAGAGTGAGCTGTAGAGAAAAAAGTCAGCAGTAGTTGACACTTGGACTCGTATCCCACATGGTCTGGACACGTATCTTATAGTTTTGTCATGGCAGCATTTTTTAGTATTAGCTGCTGTGTGTATTTATCTAGTATTTACACTGCATTCAAACTCAAGCAGCATTAGTCTCCTGCAAGGCTACAGATACCCTGCAGAAGTAAGTTCCTTGCTGTAAGCCTTGCAGCAAGAGCTAGCTAATTAGAAGAACATGTTACATGCTTGCTAATCCTCAGCAGATGCAGCATCAAAGGCTGCCAGGACTGTGCATGAATATCAGTGGTTAAAAGTATATTTGAATGCTGAGAAATGATGGCATAATTTCTAGCGACTTTACATTATATTTAATTTCAAATGACTGAGCCATGTGGATCTCTGCCTCATCCTTTTCTTCTTTTTTTTTTTCATTTCAAGTACTAATCTGTGCCTTGAGGATATCCACCCCAGATGAAATTTGATGTGTATGTCTGACTAGAGCTTCTCTCGGGCGCTTTTTGTGCGAGTCTTTGTCTGCTTGTTTGTATGCATTTGTTTATGTTCACATTCACTTCGACCTTTTGCAAAAAGCTTTTTTTTTTTTTTTTTTTTCTTTGCTTGTTTTGGTCTTCTGACTTGCCCCACCTTTGCATAACAACTGACCTGTTTTTCTGTTGCACATGTGATGCGTTTGGCTGCCTCCTCAGGTGTACTGTGGAACCTTTCGTCATGCGACTCTGTCAAGATGACAATCATCCGGGATGCCTTATCAACCCTGACCAACACTGTGATCATCCCTCACTCTGGATGGAGCAGCTCCACCTTTGACGATGACCACAAGCTGAAGTTTCATTCCTCCCTCGTGCTGAGAAACACCACTGGTTGTTTGAGGTAAACCACCTGATGATCTCACTGGCCACTAGCTCCCCACTGTGGGCATTTAATGCTATTGCATGTAGGCAGGGAGACAAGCTCATACAGTGCTATGATAATAGAAATATTACTAAGTAAAAAGAAACATTTACAAAAGACAATGACTTGTATTGTTATATTTACATATTTAGATTGTTAATCATAACAGAATCATGCTCAATATTACATGACTTTACAGCACTAACGTGACTTTTCTTATGTGTAGAGCTTAGGCTTTAATAGAAAGTTAAACTGGTGTCTCTGCATCTCTTAGCTTGTGAATCTGCGTAGGTACGGGTGATAGTTCCTTATTTGCCTACTCAAGTATTATAATTACTTCAGTCTGGCCACACACAGGTTCTCATCTCATACATTATAGACGCTGAATGGGAACATCAAAATCCACATTATGCTTTCAAGTAGGACACAAGCACAGCTGTTATTTGCCTGATATGTGTGTTTGTGTTTTGTGTGTGTGTGTGTGTGTGCGCGTGCGTGTGTGTGCACGGTTTTTAAAAGGAACCTGAGCTCAGCTGGTGAGGAGGCCAGAAAACAGATGCGCACTTGTGAGGGCCTGGTTGACTCATTGCTCTACGTCATCAAAGCCTGTGTAAATACCTCTGACTTCGAGAGCAAGGTACACCGCACAAACACTCCCACCCAGCCATGCACTCACACACATGCACTCACACACACATAGACGCACGCGCACACACACTGTAGCTAATTGGAGAATATGCAGCCAGACAATAATTGTTTTATGGCCTGTTTATAATGACCCAAACAGCAATAAGCAGGAACTGTTTCATGTGCTCTGTCGCCTAAAGCACAACCAGTGTGGGCACAGGAGTGAACATTTAGAGTTAAATGTTGACATCAACACCCTGTTCAGTGTTTATATGTATTTTTTTCATCTATTATGGTTGCAGTATAAAAGAAATCCAATTTCCCACACATGTATCTTCACTGTCAAACTGAAGAAGTCAAGTGGATAATGAGCAATGTTGGGATCATTTCCCTCACCTTTTAACTTCATCTAACATACAGTCAGATAACATAACATACATGTCAGATCAGTGACATTCTATAAGGCAAACTTCTACAAAACCTAAACAGCATTGCATAAACTCAATTTATTCTGGTCTAGATATTTTATCCAACCAGAGATTCTCGGATCCTTTATGGAACTGATAACATTGTCACACAGACAGCAGAACAGCAGTGTCCCACCCTGGCTGTAGATGGCAGCTGCACACAGCTAATAGTGTTTTTGCTTTTGCCATGGTGATAATTATTTTCCTGAAAGCCTAAGCTACCTTTCTTCTTGTGCCTGTTAGATTGTGGAGAACTGTATTTGCACTCTAAGGAACCTGTCGTATCGTCTGGAGCTGGAGATGACGCCACCTCGATTGATGGATGGGCAAGAGCTGGATGGTTTACTGGGCAGAGAGTCTCCCAGTAAAGAGGTGGACTCCAGCTGCTGGGGCAGAAAGAAAAAGAAGAAGAAGAACAGCTTGCAGGAAGACTCTGTATGTGTGGCACTTAATCAGAAATGTTCAAACTGGAAAAATGTCACATTGTTCATATTTCAACATGTTTGATGTTATCAAAAAGAGACAGTTTGGTGTGTTTGTACAGACCTTACAAACGAATCACACAGCCTGTTTCTGCTACATTATTTACATAAAATCATTGGACGAAATACTGTGTTTGTTTAGTGGGATGGTGTTGGGCCCATCCCTGGATTCTCCAAGTCCCCCAAAGGTGCAGAGATGCTATGGCACCCTGCGGTGGTTAAGCCTTACTTGACTCTGCTGGCTGAGAGCTCCAATCCTGCTACTCTGGAGGGTTCTGCAGGGTCCCTTCAGAACCTGTCAGCCGGCAACTGGAAGGTACGGTATAAATACATGTGTCTTGTTTTAGGCTGTTTAATCGGATCTCTTGGAGAAAAAACATCTTTTCAATTAGTTTAAAAGGATGTAACGATTTAAGCTAATGTCAGTTTTTTGCTTGAAATCAAACATGCTGATATGCATATCACGAGACCACCCATTTTTTTCCCTGAGGCTTGGAAACCATTAAGAAGTTTTAATGCTTTTAATGTGTGTAGTTTGCAGCATATATTCGTGCAGCTGTGCGTAAGGAGAAAGGATTGCCCATCCTGGTGGAGCTGCTGAGGATGGACAATGACAGAGTGGTGTGTTCGGTTGCCACTGCACTGAGAAATATGGCACTGGATGTCAGGAACAAGGAGCTTATAGGTGAGGGGTGAAACTGTTATGAAATGTGCACTTTTTTTTTTTATCAATAAGCCTGTGGCTCATGTTGTAAATGGATATGGGATGACATATAATGTTTTAAAGTTAGGAACAGTCTGAAGTTTAAATACACTAAAGATCAATGTTGAAGCTGTTGTTTCAGCTTGTCCAAGCCTCTATAGTTCCTGTAACGGATCCTGTTCA
The DNA here is from genome assembly GCF_933228915.1 of Telmatherina bonti. NCBI lineage: Eukaryota > Metazoa > Chordata > Actinopteri > Atheriniformes > Telmatherinidae > Telmatherina > Telmatherina bonti. The sequence continues at coordinate 21,234,911 of NC_136613.1, read as the reverse complement.
GCGACACTTCATCAGCGTCCACATTAAATGCATCTCACTCACCACATCGACCAAGACCTTGTCCTATAAACTCGGTGCAGATCTGCAATTTTCTCATGTAAGGGATATTTTTAGAGCCAGTGCCGAGCAGGTTCCAACATCATCAATCATGTGGTTTGTAAAAGTTATTGATAGTTACATTTGCTGTGTCAGGGTCTTGACTAAGAATCAAACTGACACTTCCAGCTGAGAGAAAAATGGTTTGAATAGGAATAAACCACTGAAGCATCAGTTTGTCTGGAGCTGGAAGCTGCTGGAGCACCAGTGTCCTCATCCACAGTCCAGCCCGTTTTAAATCAGAAATTTAAATTGGACAAAGATGCCTTACGCCTAAATTTGCAGCTCCAAGGTTAACTAAGGTCTGCAGTTGATCATATAGACAAAGCCTTCTTGACAGATGTATGGTCAGATAATAGAAATATGGAGGCTATTTCACCACAGGAACCAGACATATGTTTAGAGGAGTTATGGCGAGTTTGTTCACCTAGAGAACAGCGTGATGTGGTATCTTGCTCAGATTCTCTGTTGTCATGGGAACTTTCCACAATTATTCAGCAGACCATGAGCAAAAAAAGTTGATTGAGTGCAATTTGTTTTGCAGATAAGGCAGAAACTTCAAGCAGACAAGCTAATGTTTCAAAGATTTCATTTAAAATTATCTAATATTCTTGTCCAGGATCAGGATATATGAAAACTTCCTGTTTAACCTGCACACATCTCATTCTACCCTGTTGTGTCTCATGAAATGTTCTCATCTCTGTAGAGTTGATGAGTAGTTTGTAGTTGCAGGGGTGTGTCAGTGATGGTTTAAGGTGCTATTAGGAGTGTGTGTGCTTCTTGCAGTTTTTAGCCACTTCAGCTGTGCTGCTGCACTGAAGGGGAGAAAGGTGAAGCAATCTTCCGATGCACAGTCTCAAATGCCCTTACAATGTCATTTAGGAAAACTGCATACCACACTGCAGCCTCGAGCAGAATTAATATATCATTCTTGATATAGAAGCCAAATCATGCAGTTTAGGTCATAGTGGAATACATTTACGTCTACATTATGTAGAACCAACTTCTTGCATTCTTGTCTCTGTCCTGCCCACAAACCTGCAGTACAGTATGTCACGATGCATTAGCTGCATGTCTTACCTCCACTTTCTCTGCCTGCGCCCCAGGGAAATATGCAATGAGGGATCTGGTAAACCGCCTCCCAGGAGGAAACACCACCCTGCTGTCAGATGAAACCGTGGCAGCCATCTGTTGCACCCTGCACGAGGTCACCAGCAAAAACATGGAAAATGCAAAGGCCTTGGCCGACACTGGCGGCATCGAGAAGCTGGTCAACATCACCAAGGGCAGAGGAGACAGGTGTGTTACAGGAGCATGTATTTTGTCGGAACACTTTTTTAGATTTTTTTTATTAATAGTGCACACTGATGTGTGCGCACGAGCTCAAATGGAGCATGGGCTTCCAGAAAACACATGGCCTGTGAACTTTTAGCCACGTGTGACTGTTATGAGTTTCATAGACAATCATGGAAATTCGACAGTGTATTTTTTTTTCACACATGCAAACATTTAAACGCTTAGAGAAGGTGAAACTACAACCACAGTGGAGGGGGATAGTGTGAGCGTTGAGGCTTTACATCCCTGTGGAATGATGGTATAAAAGTACAGCAGCTATTTCGAGCCTGCTATATATTCAGTAATGTTCTAGGATGAAACGTACTGAGGACACACATCATCAATCGTCCTGTCCTGTAATATTCAGTGTAAAACAAAATCAGGCTAAAGTGTTTCAGGAGTGCTTACATATATGTATTCATTTTTTTTCTTCTACTGTTTTACAGATACTCTATGAAGGTGGTGAAAGCCGCAGCCCAGGTGTTGAGCACACTGTGGCAGTACAGGGATCTGCGAGCCATTTATAAAAAAGTAAGAACTTTGTTATTGATAAAAACTGTGAGCTGTAATCTTTAAAGGAGACCCCACCTCCCCGTTTTACATTCAGTTTTCTGAAGTCTTCATGAAATAAAGTGCTTTGGTCAGATCACCACAGACCGAATCATGAATTTACCCCTCTTTTTATAGCGGCCTATTTCAGGGAGTAGAGGGGTCCATTTGATTCTCCTCCACCCTTCTTTTTCATAGGGTACATCTTATTTGAGGTCTGTTGTGCAACTTAAAGCCACAAAGGCAACTATCCAAATGTACATTTGGACACAAATAACACTCAGTAATCCTTGAAGCATGTTATTACCTTATTAGTGAGCTTAGTGTAGCCTGAGAGCTCACATTGGCTAGCACATACAGAAAACCATCTCACATCACCATGAAACAAAGTGAGAGAAAAATGCTTGACCGACAGCGCCTCCTTTTTCCTCTGCAGTTTGGCCATGGGCATCGGTACAGATCCCTCATCTAGACACAGTCTTGTTGTGAGTCATGTATTAAACTTGTCCAAGTTAGGGAAACACTGCATTGCATATAGGAAGGCTGAAATAACAGCTGACAGGTAGTGTATCAGTCAGAAGTAGCATTTTAGGGTTTCTGTTACATAGAAGTTCTAGTAAGTGTAATACTGGTTTTTATTAATAATGAGCATGTGTTATTACTGATGGGGCATTTGACAATAAATCAAAAACTTCCAACTGGGATGAAAATCTTTTCTGAAAAATAAATAAAAATTCCAATAAAAAGATTTCCTTGTCAAGTTGTTAAACATTAGGTAGGACTTCTAAATAAATATTAGTTTGTTTCTCCTTAATTTAATTGAACTAGACAACTGCTGATGAGAAGTTGTATTTAGTATTAAAATAAAGATTTTTTAATTTCTGAGTTGAACTAAAACAAAATAGAATTAATGGTCTTAATTGCAGGATATATGTTCTACTTTATATATACATTTTAGAAGATGGATGGATGGATGGATGGATGGATATTTTGCTAATGCAACATGTGAAACATATATATAACAGTTGTGTGGATTTTCCTGTGGACACACTCCGAGAGTCATTTCACAATGTCGCTATCGTTGTTTTTATCTAACCTGCTTTTTTCTCTCCTCTTTTCTGTTCCAACAGGATGGATGGAACCAAAACCATTTCATCACCCCAGTGTCAACACTTGAGCGGGACAGATTCAAGTCACAGCCCACCCTTCCCACCAGCACCATTCAGATGTCTCCTGTCAGCCATCCTGGTAGGCTCATATACTGCAGACCCTGCGGGTGGAAAGCATCAGACAAACAGGAAAACTTCTGGAATTTAAGGCTGATTTATGTTTTTCTTTCTTCTTTCCAGCTGCCAGTGCCACATCATCTCCTGCAATGCTGGGCATCAAAGAGCATAGAGACACTATCAGAGATTATCAGAGAGCTCAGTCAACTATGCAGTTTTATAATTATCAAGGAGACGGCAGCATTCATAGAAAACAATATACAGGTACTCATCCGATTATTATCCCATCAGACTGGAGGCTTCACTCTGGTCATATCTAGACAGGGCATTATCTTCTTCCCCCTTCACGCACCAAGTAGACCCCATAGCCAGTTTCCTCTACCTGCCAAAACTGTCCTCTCTTATCTTTTCCACCAACGCCTGCCTGTCCCGAGACAGTCGGACAGTTTAACTCGCAGCACATCAGAGCAGTTTTTCTGTCGTTGTTCTGCCCAGCAGAAAAGTGGACCGAAGCAGACACTTCACAACGGTTCCATTGTTGGCAGGTCCAAGTCGCAGCTTGCAAACAGGGGCAGTGAGTGGGCATCCAGGCATACCACAACCAGACATGAGCTCTCGCCAGCCTACACTGTTTGGCGGGAGCAGGAGGAGGGCAGAGAAAACAAAATGAACCCCAACCTCAACAATGCATGTTTTACATGGGGAAGTGGAAATTGCGTTTCTGGATTCCACTGGTTTGATAAAGTGCCAATGAAATACCCATCCCATGGGTTATGTAAACAACAGAGCAGCGGCAGCCGAGTCTATTATTTGGTGTTATTTCTCTCCAGCATAGCACAGCACTGTAATAATCCTGCTCTATCTAAATACAGACGTTTGCCCTTTGGGGCCGTACAGACTTTTTCCACTGATACAAAATGAGATGTTTTTTTGTCCCACCTTTTGATTTAACGCAGCCTTCACTTTTATTGTTTTCTTATTTTTCCAGGGTCTGGAAAACCTTCTCCATATTACTATTCATCGCCCACAAGGGAGGAGCCCAGAAGATCGCAGGTGAATCTATTGTGTTCTGATTGAATCCTGTAGCCTCCGCACCGCCATTGCTCTGGTTTAACTCTGCAGAGGCAGCCAGCAAGTATATAGTGTCAGACAGATGTCGATTAGCTGCTGTGAATACATCAGTTTAAATGTTGACCTTTTCTTATGAGACGTGTTTGATAGAATTTGTACAAGGTCTTTGTTTGTGATGCCTTCACGAGATGCAGAGAAAAACCAACCACGTCGCTTTTTCTCATGCAAAGAGTCTGACACATATTCCACTTGCCATGCTGCGAATAACCCAGCGCATCAGCCATTGTTTGAGCCAAACCGAATGTGACTGCTGGGATTGGGAAGGCCTAGGCGCGTCTCAAGCACCTGTCACTGTCGGACATGTCCGTGTGTGCCCATTCAGATAACAGGCACAGAGAGGAGAAGACAGGAGAGGGGAAAACTTGGGGCACCAGGAGAGCTTCCTAAAATCCCTCACATCATCACCGTCAGCCTAGTTAATCCAGTGTCCTGTTTATTTCCGACAGACTCCCATCTTTCCGTCTCGGGGACATCTACCATCCATCTTGAAGCTGTTGTCTCTGTGGACTATAGGATGATTGATCAGCTTGTCTGAAAAATCTTCCAGACAAAAGAGCATTTTGCTGAAATAACAGGGATGTCTGTGTGTGTGTGTGTGTACATTCTGACACCAATGAAGGATCAAATGAAAAGTGTTTGTGTGCTTCGACAGTGGATGCAGTTGCATTCGAGTTTTATGAAAAAAAAGTATTTTCTGAAATATTCTTTTTTTTTTTTTTTTCATCACAGCCAGTTATATAATAAAAATTGATGTGAGGTCACAGCACCCTCTAATGCCTAAAGAAACAATTCAGCATATGATTCCAAATAAAAACCTCAAATTATTGATTTCCCTCTAGCTTTTGTAAAGATTAAAGCACATGATAAAAACCTTAGTTTGAGCTTCAGGGGGCGTGTACTGCTGGATAGTTGGTGTTAAAACTAAGCGGAGTGAATACTGGATGAAGCATTACATTTGCAACACAAATATGGTGTTGACCTTTCCACCTAACTCTAGGTTACAGTGGAAATAGGTGGATTTTGCAAAATGTCCATTGGTGGCCAGATGTAGTGGGTGGATATGCATTATGGATCAATGCTCAGTACACGCGCAACCGCACAAAAGTGTGTTGAAAACTTTGCTGCTTATGTAGGAATTAAAATTGGTAGTATCGAATTGCTGCTTATCATATGAACAAACATCAACAATGATCTTACGTGAAATGATGTTTTCCATCCATCCAGAAGAAATCAAAGGATCATTTCTAACCAATTTGGAGTCAGTCATTCTACAGGGAGAAGGATGGAAAACTGTCAGTACAGCTGTCAATCCTCCTAAACATGGATGTCCCAGTATATTATTCCCAAATTCAAACTATGCAATGTGCAGAAAAACGGCTAAGACAAAAACAAAGATTTACGTCTAACACTGCACAAGGCCTCAATTAACATATTCATGACCAATTATCAGTTTTATGGAAGTGTTGCCAGGGTAACATCTTTTCTCTATGAAAAAATAATAAGGCAACAAAGCTTTCAAGGTTGCTTCTGAACAAAACACAAGACTTCTGGAGATGTTTGGATACATGAGACCAGAGAAAAGATGCTTAACAAATTATTTATAACACCACATGCACAGAATCTGAGCAGAAACTGCTCAGACCAGCAGTCAGCTACAACAGAAGTGATGATTTGGGTTCAGTTTGTCATTGGAGCTGGACACCTCCCAGTCACTGAATAAACTATGAGCTCCTCTGTAAACCAAAGTATCCTTCAGTCACACATTAGACCATCTGCCAGACAACTCCAGCTTTGCCAAAATTAAGACAATGACGCCAGGCATGCCATTAAATCTATAAGAGAATGACTGAAAAAAGAATCGAGGTGTTCCAACGATCCCGTCAAACTGCAGACATCAACCTGATTGAAATGCAGCGGAGACCTTTACAGAGCTGGGAATAAACAAATACCTGCAAACCTCAATGAACTGAAGCAGGAAAGGAAAAAATGGAGCAAAATTCAGGCGCAGGTGGTTTTTTATTACATCTTTATATGTAAAACATGAGAATTAAGTGTTGTGTTTTTTTACTTTGTCACATAACTGTAGCATAACATAGCAATTCGACCTGTCTTGACGATTAATTCATCACAGCCTGGGTTTTTTTTCTCTTGCAGCCTGTATATTACACAGAAGAGCCAAGCAGGAGGAACTACGATACATACAGAATGTACCTACAGCACCCCCACGGTTACAATGACACATATTTAGAAGAGGTCATCACTTACCCTCCAACAACAGACTACAGCTCCCAGCCTCATGGACTGAAATCCACTGCTAACTATGTGGACTATTACGCAAGCACACGGAGGCCTTCCTACAGGGCAGAGCAGTACCCGGGCTCTCCTGACTCCTGGGTATAAGGTCTGGAGATGCCTCTGTTAACATAAAGAACAGCTCATACCGCAGGGTGTAAGGAGGAGCGTCTTCACCCCGCAGCAGAGGCGAGGAGCACACAGGAAACTACAAATTTCATGAACTTGGCTTTATGAGTGTGTTTGTTCTACAGTGGATGTGCGTGTATGGAGAGTTCAGCAGAGCGGTAGCAGATGGAAAGACGGGATGTGTGCCAAAGAA